>NW_022639511.1:1452578-1459095 GCF_010583005.1 Odontomachus brunneus | reverse complement strand
GTATATATATATATATATATATATATATATATATATATATATATATATATATATATATATAACTTTATATTATTAAGCTTTTGAGCTATATACAACCTAGTGCCTAGTGCATCAGTGCCAAATATAATGAAATGTGAGATATTACGATTCACCACATATGATGCTCGTTAAACTTTGATTAATCTAAGCGATAAAAGGACGTTTCATAGCGTTTAATTGCGTTGTTACATGTGAGAATGAAAACAATACAAGCCGAAAAATTTTTTATTATGTAATTCTAATGGAATGTTTTTTTGTAGATTTTCGCTCACAACAAACAATGCTGTTGACCAAATTTCCCCATCACGTCATCACGTTTTAAAATTAATTTTAGTTTTATATTGAAATATGAGCAATTTAAAGGAAAAATATGTATAATAAATTGTGCACCGTCAATAAAATAATAGATAAATGTTTTGATTTACACACTGATTCTTTATTAGAAAAAAATAAAAAATCGTCTTATAAGTAGCAAAAAAAATTATTTATTAAAGATATAATACATAAAAAAGAAATTTTTTTTTTCATATTTGGTAAAACTTTTTAGTAAAGGTGAATAGTAGGATTTCAATATTATAGATCCTGTTTTCTTAGTAACAATATCCTTTTTACTGAAAGTATTTAAAAAAAAAAAATACAATTCTAAATTGGCTGATAATACAATTTTTTTTTATAATAAAAGACGTTTTTATTAAATTTCAGTATGTGGAAAAAAGTTTCAGTATGTGGAAAAAAGTTCTCAAATTTTTTTTTTAGATAAATTACTTTCAAATTTTTATATTTATACATCATTTTACTTCAGAATTTTATATTAAAATTTAATAAAACATGCGCGCGCGCGTGTTTTATTAAATCTCTTATTACAAAAATTGTTTTATTAAACATTTTAGGATTATAATTTTTTTACATATTTGTAGTAAAATTTCAAAGATATTTTATGACAAAGAAGACAGAACCCATAACATTAAAACCCGACTATTTATTTTCTCTAATCTTCTCAAACATGAAAAAATGTCTACTTTTCTAATTTCACTATATTTATCTAAAATTACTATATTTTTAACAAGTTTTCTTGCTACTTCTGAAACTTTTCTTCCTTTGCTAACAAGAAATTATAATATGCAAAATAGGTAAATATTTACTTATTTATTGTTTCATTGATGATAAACTATTTATTATATATTTTTTTCTTTATTTCTCACTTTAAACTTCAAATTAACTTTAAAATGTGACGTAATGGAATAATTAGCAACATTGTTTTTTGTGAACAAAAATCTATAAGAAATGTCAACACTGGTTAAACAATTGACAATGTTTTCAATTTTTTTTGTTGTGTAATTATGAAAGTAATTTCAGAACATAAAATCTAATGGGAAGATCAGTTTAGATAATTTTAACTAGTTTGTGCACAGATATTTCATTAACATTTTATTATGGCTAAACAGAAATGAAATTCCAATAATAGGATTCATTTCATATGTATAAATATATCTTAGTTTTTATAGCAACTTTTTTATATATATGCACATTTCTACTAGCTTATCTAGGATTCTGATTAAACTTTACAGAATAACCACCACTATTAGGATCCTGCTGCAGTTCAAAGTTGTTTGTGGAAAGACCGAAAGGTTTCAACACCATATTTCCTAAATCCTTAAGTTTACTTAACATTTCTGCCTTCAATTTTTCATTTCTTTCTTCAATTAATGGTGGTAACCTCTGAAAAAGAAAATTTCATAAATTGAAGGACAATTTAATGCATTATAGGTAATCATACTTCAGAATTATCTATTCTGCTGTAAATAATTGATGATCATACCCTGACTGCATGATTAGCTTCTGTATGGCTGGGGTCAAAAGTCAAAACTTTGTTAAAATCCTCCAATGCTTCATCTAACTTATCTGTCTCTTCATATAATTGTGCCCGCCTTATATAAGCCTTTATATAGCTAGAATTCAATTCAATGGCTTTTGTACAATCAGATATTGCTGAATTTTTGTCAATCTAAAAAGAATTACTTATTAACATACAATATGACCATAAATTATAAATCTTCAGAATTTCAATATATTTTTAAGTTACCTGGCACTTTGTTTTTGCCGCTGCTCTATTAGCATATAATATAGATCTTTCTTTATCATATGCTAAAGAACAAGTTTGCAATCCTTGAGTATATAGCGATATGGCGTGAACATATTCACCATCTTTGAATAAGACATTTCCTATATTTTTTAATCTTTCTGCTTCATCTTTTAATGCCTATAAAGATAGTCAAAGAATGCAACATAACGTGTTCAACAATTATACAGAAATATTTCACAATGTATACCTCTTTCTCAGTTTCTGTAAGATTTATTTCTCTATCTTTAAGAAGCTCTTCGTCTACATCCTCCAAGACATCTGTATTTTGTGTGTTATTGCTATTACTCCCATCGTGCTCCTTATCTGTGATATCCCATGAATCAGCAGTTACATTTGTATTGTTTGTATCTAAATTTGAAGTAATATTTTCCGCCGTGTTTTTGTCTGAATTGAGACAAGAATTTTCAAGATCTTTAGTGATCTCCTTTATAACTTCCTCGTTCGATTGAAGTTTTTGCGAATGTTTGTTTGTATCACCCATCGTTTGATTAGATACAATTAACATTAGAAAGAAGCCAGAGAGAGCGGCCACACCAGCGTTTTGACTGACACCAAAAGTCTGTTCTTTTTAGTTGAACTATAGGTTTGTTCGAGTCGCATGCCCCAACGTGCTTCTACTCTCTCCAACGCACTCTGATTGGTCCGCGTTGTGACGTAACCAATCAGAATGCGTTGGTGCGAGTAGGAGTACGTTAGGGCATGCGACACGAACTTTATGTGAACTGGTGCACATTGGTGCACAATAAATTAAAGTACAAACTGGTTTATGATGGCCGTAACTTATAGTGAATTCGGTCGGTTCGCACTGACTCTGAACTAGTGTTGCACCGAACGATATGAGTGCAACACTAGGTCTGGTGAGAATTAACATTTCTCGGCGCAACACCAAATGCATGTAACACTTCGATCCTCCAACATTTCACTCGTGACAAGCGAACTGAGACGGTGCGGTGTTATAAGTAATATAATCATACAATATGAGTGTAACATTCAAAAGATTTATATTAAACGAAAATAATGAAGTTATACAGGACATGAATAATATTTTATATGAAGTTGAAAATGAAGCAGGTAACATGATATTTAAAAAAAATTTTTAACATTATATTTAATATTTTTACGCTCAATCTTTAAAATTTTTAATATTAAAATATATCCAATATAATTATATAAATATATATATATATATATATATATATATATATATATATATATATATATATATACACACCCAGTAAACACCAAGTAACAGTAACATAACCTCAATGTTACAATTTCCTACTCAACAATAAAACTGTTATATAACGCGTGTGTCATATAATAGTTATATTCTTGAGTGACAAATTGTAACATTGAGGTTATGTTACTGTTACTTGGTGTTTACTGGGTATATATATATAAAGAGAATATGATATTTACAATATTTAATATATAGATTTTATTCGTATATACATAGGTTTAAACATAATTATTAATACATTATATAAATTTAATTTGTACATAGGTTTGAACATAATTATGATGGACAAGAAACAATTGCTTGAAGCAGGCTATGAAATTCCTGACAACTTTAATTTGTACGAGAAGAGAACAGAAGAATCTCCAAATATAAATGACAAGTTGGATGCACATACTGTACAAAATGTTGACGAGTGGACAGAGGAAAGCACCAGATTCATATTAAATAAATATTCTGAGTATTTACAATCAGTTGGCCCGATGAAAAAATTTAAAAATAAGAAAATAATGTGGATAGAGATCTCAAAAAATGTAGAAACAGTTTTAGGCATATACAAAACATATATACAATGCGAAAATCGTTACAAAACAATTATGAGAAGAAAACGTCTTTGTGATAAAAATAATAGTACTTCCGGATCAAAAAGAGTGAAAGTAAGTTTTGAAAATGAACTTAAACAAATTGCTGCCAAAGATGACAGTATAGAACCAGAGATATTACAAAGTGCAAGTAATGTTGTATTTAATGTTAAAAATACTAATTTGTCAGAAGCATCCAAAACAGTAAAAAAGAAGAAAAGTAAAAGTAGCTTACTTGAAACTCTAATTGAGATGCATAAAGAAAAAGAATCTAAAAGACAGGAACGACACGAGGAGAAAATGAGTTTGTTAAAAAGTTTTCTCGAAAAAGAAAATGTTCATAAGGATTCTTGAAAGACACATTTCATATATTACAAAGGATATTTATATCAGTATTTTTATAGTAGATATTAGGAGTTTTCTTTATGTTTTTTTCATAACGCGTATAAAAATACGATATAATATAATGTAAAGACAAAGATTTATGTTTATAAAATAGGAAAAACATGTAATAAGATCGTATCTATTTATCTTTTTAATTTGATATTAAATAAATGTATTATAATTTTCTTAATGTTTAATATAAAGATTTGTTTATATGCTGCATTGTGTGATAACGCAACTTTCTTATTTTGTTATTATTTATGTTTTAAGAACACACTGTGCAATATAGATATGTAATTTACATGTTCAATATTGTGTTACTATATTTGTATTTTGATTATATCTTAATGTCTCTATATGTATATTATTATTAAGAGTGTAATAATGCTGTATCAATAACATATTTTTTTATTACCATGTATTTAGTTTTACAAATGTGCAACTAAATAATACAATGTTAAATAGATGGTTGATTAAATACTATGGTTTAAATAAAAAGTTATAAGCTATATTATTGTTCATAGTATGCTCATATATTAAAAAAAAAACTATATATCTATAAACTTAAGAACTACATTTACATACTATATTATTTACGTTAGTATTACATTAATTTAATATGTGGCACAAAAAATTTCGTTTTTCCTCACCGGCAGCTCTATCTTCGTTTCTGTAATCTTCTTCGAAATAATTGTCATTGTTCTGAAAGTGTTCATCAACTTCCTCAAAAAAATCGTCTACATTATCGTCATAAGAAATACACAAATTATGTAATGTACAACAAGCTATAATAAATTTACAGCTACGTTGAACTGTGTGAAAGTCTAATCTAATCAGTTGTCTGAATCGTGCTTTTAATAAACCAAAAGCATTTTCTATTTTTACTCGACAAACAGAAAATTTATAATTGAAATTTCGTTGCTCTTCCGTTAAATTTCCATAGTCTCTATAAGGAGTAATAAGGTATTTTGTTAGAGGATAGGCAGCATCGCCTAATATATGCCATTCATTCCCACATATATTCGGCAACATAGTTTTTATGAAAGATAAATTGAATACACGTGCATCGTGAATTTTCGAAGATGTCCCTGTGAAAACATCAAGAAATCTCTTCTTTGCATCACATATTGCTTGAAGCGTTAAAGAAGGCATATCATGTCGGTTTACATATGTTGACTTGATTTTGTGAGCAGGTGTACGTATTGTAATGTAAGTACCATCAATACATCCAATAATTCCAGGAAAACCATTGATCTGCAAAATTATATCTGCGAATTATATTTGATATTAAAAGTGATTGAGAAAATGTTAATAGTTATTAATTCTACTGAAATATTCATTAATTAAATAGTGTCCATCTACTAGCTGTTCAACAAATCAGAATCAAATAGGAAAATATTTTTCTATAATGCAGGTTTCACATCGAGTCCGATGTTCGATGTACATACGACGTCCGATATCCAATAGGAGAACAGCTTTCCAATAAAGAATTGAATTCTCTATTGAAAAGCTGGTTTCCTATTGGATATCGGACATCGTACGTCGGATATCCGACGCGGTGTGATTTCTGCATAACATGTATTGTAACTAGTAGCAATGAATGGTATGTTTTCTTGGGTGGAATCCGATAGCCCACATCGATGATTGACTAATTTAATGTAAAATTTTCTAATTGATGGTTGGACGGAAAAAATCCTAAGCATCGATTGATATAAGTGGATATGTGTTATCGCACCGTGCGCTAACGAGACCCTCAAATTTTTTTTATTTTAATAAGTTCTTGTTGAAAATATTTTAAACATATATTTCATAGAAATATTTGTTTGTTATATTTACATTTTCAAATTGTCTGGAAATTTCTGTCTTTTCTTCAATGGTTTCAGGAAATTTTATTATAGATCCTGCTATGCTATTTAAAAAATCCATAATATTATCAGAAACAGCATGAAATGTAGACTCCGCCATACCAAATCTGCTTGCTACATCTCTGATAGTACATTTGTTACCTGCAAACCTTTAATGAAAATACTAATAAATAAATACATATACAGTGTGTCCCATAAGTTCGGCAACGGCAAGAAAACTCGGCGGGGGAACATTTTAGAGAAAAATGTTTCCAATAAAAGTTGTAAG
>NW_022639511.1:1451118-1452289 GCF_010583005.1 Odontomachus brunneus | reverse complement strand
AAATTATTGGTTTCAATAATTTTTTACTTGAATTCTATTAACTTTACCGAAAAATATTAAGAGATAAAAATTGCTTATTTTGTTTTCAAAGAGCTCTGAAAATTTTTTCAGAATTTTATGTTAACTTTTTAATACTTTAAGAAAATGCAAGAAAATGCAGTACTAAAAAATTAATATAAAATTCTGAAAAAATTCTCAGAGCTCTATGAGAACAAAATAAATAATTTTTATCTCTTGATATTTTTCGGTAAAGTTGATAGAATTCAAGTAAAAAATTATTGAAACCAATAATTTTGTAGATATTTACGTAAATATCTCAGAAAATAGAGGTCGTATAAAAATTTTTTTCAAACAAAAGTTGTTTGCTTTTTCACGTAGAATAAAATGCCGTAATAAAAAATATGTATTTCTATCTAAAAAAGCAATGTTGACCTTGTCCTGACTTTGGCGACGTCATCTTAGGTCAAATAACTACTGTCATTAAATGCGACTTTTTAAGCCTTACAACTTTTATTCGAAACATTTTTCTCTAAAATGCTCCCCCGCCGAGTTTTCTTGCCGTTGCCGAACTTATGGGACACACTGTATATGTTTGTATACTACACATATTTCTTTATCTTCTTCTGGTTTCCGGGTTAGTGTTGCATGTTCCATGGAAAAAATTTTCTCTATCATTGATTTGTATTTATAATTTTGAAATAATATTTACTTATAGATATATGTATATATATCCCAGATAGCACAAATTTCTAAGGAACCTCCTGGAAACATCTGTAGGATGTTAGAATGTCCCTTGGAGATCTGTGCTGTTTCAGATGTGTTTATAACTTTTTATAGCTTTTCCAACAATCCAGGTAACATACCCAGATCCCCACAAAGACGTACGTCGAATCCACGTTGAATCCACGTGGAGTCCACGTGGAATCCACAAAATCACATGGATTGAACGTGATTTGACGTGATTCCACGTGGATGTCACGTAGATGTCTTTGTGGGGATATCACAGAGAATTCAAACGAATTAAAAAAAAAATTCAGTCGTATGTCACCGATTCTGTTTATTTTCAGATGCAAACAGAATTCTTCAGAGTTCAGTTCAGTGAAATGAATTCTTTTTGCATAAAAAAATGAACTCATTTCTTTTTCAATTATCTGTGCTATCTGGGTACCCA
>NW_022639511.1:1441243-1451108 GCF_010583005.1 Odontomachus brunneus | reverse complement strand
CTAGTGTACACTAGTGCAAGCGACCGAATTCGCTATGAATACACAATCAGTCCTGCACTAGTTTAGTGCAATAGTTATCGAACACGACACAAGGTGTGTTCTATACTAGTGTCATCTAACCGAATACGACGAGTGCAATGCACTGAACAAGAGGGCATCAGTCGAATACGTTGCACCGGGAAAATTCGCTTTCAGTGTACACTAGTACACTAGTGTACTCTAGTGTACACTAGTGTACACTAGTGCAAGCGACCGAATTCGCTATGAATACACAATCAGTCCTGCACTAGTTTAGTGCAATAGTTATCGAACACGACACAAGGTGTGTTCTATACTAGTGTCATCTAACCGAATACGACGAGTGCAATGCACTGAACAAGAGGGCATCAGTCGAATACGTTGCACCGGGAAAATTCGCTTTCAGTGTACACTAGTACACTAGTGTACTCTAGTGTACACTAGTGTACACTAGTGCAAGCGACCGAATTCGCTATGAATACACAATCAGTCCTGCACTAGTTTAGTGCAATAGTTATCGAACACGACACAAGGTGTGTTCTATACTAGTGTCATCTAACCGAATACGACGAGTGCAATGCACTGAACAAGAGGGCATCAGTCGAATACGTTGCACCGGGAAAATTCGCTTTCAGTGTACACTAGTGTACACTAGTGCAAGCGACCGAATTCGCTATAAGTGCACCGCTCCCGATTTGGATAGGAAAAATGTGAATTTTCGGGGATACTGGTTGTTGGATTCGTTAAAGAGGATAAATGTGGGGTAGGGTTGCAATCAGTAATAATTAAGGAGATAGGGTTAGGAAGATTTCTTTGGTTGGAATTGTGAATGGAGAAAAATCGTACGTTTAAAAGAGATAGTTATTGGAGGAACTTCAAGGTAGTGAAGCAAACTTTGGGTAGAGCTGTAAAGGATGATGCAAGTCGGAAAAATGAGTTAGCACAACAGACATTTTTTGTTTAACGTCTGGCGGCTTCTTTTGATTTTGTAGATAAAGTCCGGCGGAATATGCTTTAAGAATTAGAAGGGTTTCGGTTGCGTATTTCCCAGAGTTATATCTATAGGACTATTGTTGGAATTTATTTATTGTAGAAGACAGAAAATCGTTTATGATTTGGAGCTGTTTGTCGGGTACATTCCGGAGGAAGAAAAAATAAGGTATGTGATTCACGTCCGTGCAGGACGTAACACCGCCCTCTTTAGACAAATGTTGGGGTTGACATTTGCAAGTGAAGGTTCAACGTTTAGTTCGATAATTAAGCGTGGGTGGGCTCAAGTAAGTGTAATGTGTATTGTTAGTATGCGTAGGTTATGAAAGACGATTATAAAATTTGGCGCAGATCGAATTTGTTTCGCTCGGCATTTTTTGTGCGTTTTTATGGAGTAAGTTACCTCGACCTTTAGATCGGAGGTAATCTTGCTTGTCTGGGTCTTGACGCGTTGACTTTTAAGTGCGCTATAAATTACTGGGTAATACTTCAAGGAGATAGGTAATTGAAGTATCTACTAATTCTATAAAAAAGTTACAAATTATCCGATTGATTTTTAGAAGGATGAAAAAATAGGCGATCTCTTCCTAAATTCTTTCGTCCTCCTCGTACAAAAATACCTATAAAAAAATAAGAAAAAAAGAAAGTTTATTTAGAAGCAGGAAGAAGAAGGCAATCTCCAAATTCTCTCCCTTCGTCCTTCTATAAAGATACATGTTTTTAGAAGAGAAAAACGTATACAAAAATTGTTTTATAATGATACATGCATATATCTAAAGATTTTTTGTTTTGTTTTTTTTTGCTTCCTTTTTTGGATAATAAGAAATATAGCATCTAATATCTCTGAATTTAATTTCATGCGAAAAAACTATCTTATTATCAATATTTTTGATGTGTTTCATCAAGAGCAGCATATAAGTATTTTTACAGTAAATATCATATTTAAAAAGAAAAAAAAATGTAGATATATACCTATGAGATTAATATAATATAGGTGATTATATATCTTTACAAAAAAATATCGTTATAAATAAATTACAACAAAAGCTCAGCTAAAAGATATTTTTAAAAATATTATTAAAACAACCTTATTGAGATCAATTATATTCTCGCAAATTCTCTATTAAGAAATATAAGACAATTTTATACTCTCTAGAAAAGTAATGATATCAAGAGGTTTACGCCAAGTACGAATGATTAATTATTTCAGTTTTTCTTTAATAAACATATGTGGTTTTGACTATATAATATATTTTTAAATTAAATATATTATTAATATATTAGTAACATATTATTAAATAAAAAGTACAATAATTAGAGAAATACAATAATGTTGAAAAAAATTATAATATTAGGTGTACAACTTTGCTTCCGCCGTTGTTTTTCCGAAATTCGAAGCTTTATTGTAAAAAACTGGTTATACATTTATGATTCAAAGTATTGTCCATCGCTGGCCACTACTTTCTCCCATCTTTCGGGTAACGTACAAATCCCGCGTCGAAAAAACTGGTCATCTTTTGAAGCGATCCACGAATCGATTCAATATTTTACTTCTTTATAAGACCGGAAGTGCTGGTTAGCCAGGCCGTGTGCCATTGATCGAAACAAGTGATAGTCAGAGGAAGCAACGTCTGGAGGATACGACGGGTGGGGTAGGACTTCCCATTTCAACGTTTTTAAGTATGTCTTGATCACTTTCGCAACATGGGGTCGAGCATTGTCATGCTGCAAAATCACTTTATTGTGTCTCTCGTTGTATTGCGGCCGTTTATCTTTCAATGCTCGGCTCAAACGCATCAATTGCGTTCGATACCGATCGCCTGTGATTGTTTCAGTCGGTTTTAACAGCTTATAATACACTACGCCGAGCTGGTCCCACCAAATACAAAGCATGACCTTGGAGCCGTGAATATTCGGTTTGGCCGTCGACATGAAAGCACGGCCGGGAACTCACCATGATTTTCTGCGCTTGAGGTTATCGTAATGAACCCAGTTTTCGTCCCCAGTCATAATGGGATGCAGAAATCCCTTCCGTCTTTGCCTTTCAAGCAGCTGTTCACAAGCAAACAAACGCCGTTTAACATCTCTCGGCTTCAATTCGTACGGCACCCAATTTCCTTGCTTCTGAATCATTCCCATGGCTTTGAGGCGTTTTGAAATGGCTTGTTGAGTCACTGCCAATGATCGTGCCAATTCTTCTTGATTTTGACATGAGTCTTGATCAAGTAATGCCTCCAATTCTACATCTTCGAAAACCTTGTCTCTTCCACCGCTATGCCAATCTTCGACGTCAAAATCGCCGTTTTTGAAGCGTTAAAACCACTCACGACACGACGTTCTTTCACTAATAGCGGCCTCACCATAAGTATTTGAGAGCATTCGATGAGCCTCAACCGCAGATTTCTTCATATTGAAGCAGAAAATTAAAACCTCCCACAAATGACGAGAATTTGGCTTGTAAAATGACATTTTCAATCGAGAATAACTTTATGATGCAGACACAAATCGACTAATGTTTCTATGAGGTTATGTTGACAGATGCCAAGTTTATTGTATGACGTCTATGATCTATTTATTTCGACTACCACTTACCGCTAAAGCCATCCATAGGAAAACGGCGGAAGCAAAGTTGTACACCTAATAACTTACACAAAAACACTTGGCATGCCCGTTTTTAATATTACATCGATAATTAATATAATATTTTGATAATTATTGAAATAAGAGCACCGTTTTCCTATAAGAAAAGGCACGCCAAGTGCTTTTTGTGTAAGTTATTATAATTGTTTCAACATTATTGTAAGTTGTTATAATTTTTTTCAACATTATTTATTTCTCTATTTTATTTTTCATTTAATAATATGTTACTAATATATTAATGATATATTTAATTTATAAATATAGCCAAAACCACATATGTTTATAAAAATAAAAATTGAAATGATTAATCATTTGTACTTGGCGTGAACCACTTATATCATTACATTTTGTAAAGAGTATAAAATTGTCTTGTATTTTGCAATAGCGTATTTGAGAGAATACAATTGATCTGAATAAGGTTGTTTTAATAATATTTCTGTAAATATCTTTTAGCTGAGCTTTTGTTGTAATTTATTTATAACGATCTTTTCTTTAAAAGACAAATAATGTTAACGCGCGTGCACTTGGCTTCTTTTTCTAAAAAAGTAATTTTGTTTTTATATCACATCCTATTTTACAAAATAATATTAATCACTGAAAATTATTTTTTTTATTAATAACTTCATATGTTAAACTTGAACATTGTAAATATTTAGGTGTACGAGGGCTGTATGATAAATATCTGTGTTTAACGACTGATGGTGTTGCTGACTCAAAGTTTGTATACATCGTTCAACGCCATCTTCCGAACGACGCCAGTCAAAAAAACAGATTTATCGAGTAGTTTTGATAACTGTTGAAAGTGGATAAGTTTGTGTTTGTTTGCAACCATGGAAAAAGAGCAATATCGGTCAGTGATTTGATACCTTTTTTTGGATGAGAAGATGTGTGAGGAAATCAAGGTGAAATTGTATGCCGTTTATAAGGACCATGCATCTTCGATGACTACCGTCAGATATTGGTTCAATGAATTCAAGCGCGGCTGAACATCCGTTTTTGAAGAGCGCCCAGGTCGTCTGATTGAGGTGACTACGGAAGATATGGTCAACAAAATCCAAGATATTGTGTTATCAGACCGCCGGATGAAGATCAGAGAGATTGCTGACATTGTTAATATCTCAATTGAACGCGTACAAAATACCCTACATGAAAAATTGGGCATGATAAAGTTATCGGCGAGATGGGTGCCGCGTTTGCTCACAGTGGAATAAAAACGGAATCACATGACAACTTTGGAGCATTGTTTGGACACGTTTAAGCGCAATCCGAAAGAGTTTCTGCGGCGTTTCGTCACTGTTGATGAAACATGGATCCATCATTACACGCCAGAAACGAAAGAACAGTCAAAACAGTGGACTTTACCTGGAGAACTGGCTTCAAAGAAGACAAAAACGGTTCCATCCATTCCATTCTATGACTACCGTTTTTTGGGATTCGCGAGGCATCATTTTCACCGACTATTTGGAGAAGAGAAGGACAATCACAGGGCAGTACTATGCTGATTTATTGGGCCGATTCGACGCAAATCGAAGAGAAAACAGCCCCCTTTGGCGAAAAAAAGTGCTCTTTCATCATGATAACGCATCAGCTCATTCGTCCGCAATTGCCACAGCAAAACTGGTCAAATTACGCTACGAATTGCTGTCTCATCCACTTTATTCTCCAAATTTGGCCTCCTGCGATTTATTTCTTTCCAAATGAAAAAATGGCTTAGCGGAAAACGGTTTACGTCAAACAAAGAAGTCATCACCGAAACAGAAGCCTATTTTGCGTAGTTTGACAAATCATATTTTTTGGATGGTATAAAAACGTTGGAATATCGCTGGATTAAATGTATCGAGCTGAAAGAAGACTATGTTGAAAAATAAGTAAACAATTTTTGAAAAATTAGTTTCCTTCTTTACACGGATACTTATCATACAGCTCACGTATATAAAAAGCAAGCTTTTTAATTTTATTTCAGAATAATTCATTTTTATAGAAAATGTCTCTTTTTTTGTTGACTTAAGAGAAATGCTTTATGCATACTCGGAGTCCCGGGGGTGAGAGGCTCATGGCTTATGTGGAGCTCCCCCTCGACATGTGGAGATCCTACCCGCTAAAATTCCTGGGAGATGCCTAAGAAGGGCGAAAAAGAGGGCGGAGGGAACTGCTATTGGCATTACTTTTCCGCCCCCTGTCCGTGGGATCTCGAAGGGCTCCCCTCCGATGCCGGTCTTGCAGTTACGCAGGACGGGTAAGCCGGCCTTAGGCGTTGTTGTTGCCCGCATAGAAGGTATTAGGGGGATATCTGCTCCGCTCCCGGACCCCCTTTCCCTAAGCTGAAAAGGAAGCAGGGGACAAACCCGCTCTCCAGGACGGACACTGTCCCCTTCCCCTCCTAAGGGGACGTATTTTTGTCTACAAGGCGGCCAATTCCGCCGAGAGGGGGCCGGAGGGCCATTGGGCAGGGCGACCAAGCCGTTCCCCGCCGAGCCGATCCGAACCATTCAGTCCGGCTCCAACTCGTCTGCATCCGTGTTGAGGGCTAGACTTCAACAGTCCAGCCTTTCCAGGCGCGAACCCCTCCCTCTTCATATCACTCAGAGACGTCCCGGCGGTCCAGGCCGGAGAGCCCATTTAAACATGCTGGGGCCTCCCGTCGGGGATATCGTCCTCTGGCGGGAGTGGCCCTGTTAAACGCGCTCACATCGGTCTCTTCGGCCTGACATGGGAGAAAGAGGGGGCAGTCCAGCCCCACCACAGCCCCCTCCTTAACTCCAGGAGGCGGGTTGACTGCCCAGCCTAGAACCAAGGGGAATGCCTCCTTCTCGGTAGAGAATTCTGACGCCGGCAATATCGGCAGAGTCTCCTTCCCCCGGGGAGATTATCCTGACCCCTCCCCGCCAGACCCCCGCGCGCCCCGGCACGTCTGGGACCCGCGACGTTGCGACGAACGGCGTTGAGAGATCTTGCGCCAATGACGCGCGCGCATTGTTCCTAGCGGTTCACGCCGGCCATGGCGCATGATGGACCACCCATTCGGTGGTCTGTGCCACGCCCCACCTGCTGGCACACCGCGCAGGACACGCCAGCCGCGTAGTCTGCACGATGTGCTTCTCCTGGCCATACCTGTACCAGGCTCCTCTCTGGTCAATGAGACCTGTGCAGGAGACCTGAGTGTGGCCAGGGCCCCAACACTTGTGACACTGAAGCGGGCGACTGGCCAGCAACTCAATTCGAGCCGCCGTCCACTCCAGCACCACCTCTCTGATTTTGCCAATGCCGCCGCCAGGAGGAGCCGGATTCCACACCTACCCGGTCCCCCTTCTTCCCCATCGCATTGGCTCCAGCCAGACCTTGGCGAGCTTGCACCCGCTACAGGCCGCCAGGGACTCTGCAACCTCCCCGGGGAGGACCGATTCGTCAAAACCGAAGAGCCAGTCCGCCCCCATACGCGACGGTCGCGAGACCGCCGCATAGTGGGTGGAAAAACATTTCTGGTGGACAAAATTCGACCGACCCTCCAATTCTTAATCGAATAAGTTCATTTTTTTAATTTGTTGGAAATTTAATAAGCTATAAGACTATTCTGCGTAAATCTTGCTTACCCCAGCGAGAACGTAGACGTCGGTTCGACGGGTGTATATCAGTTAGACACGGGGCAATTGGACACAGTCCAATCACAAGTCGCTGTTCCAAGGGACCCTACAAATGTCTCTAATCATATGGTGCTGTGATTGGCTGTGTCCAAATGCACCGTGTCCAAGTGCACCGCTCCCGGTTCGACGTCTAACCGACGTCGAAGAAGTCTAAGTTACGTCTAGTCTAAATGCACGTCTAGAAAAATGGCAATTTAGACGTCTTCTAGTTTGAGTAAATTCTAATGTTTTAGAATCCATTCATAATATATTGACCATTAAAAGAGAGTTTTCGATAAAATTTCGGAATTTTATTTTGTCGATTATTTACAATCTCTCTAGACGTCTATTCGATATTGAATCGGCGTTTAATATCCCATTGAGAAATGATTTATCGATCGATGTCGAAAAGACGTCGAATCGACGTCTATTTGACGATTTCCACGTCGATTTGACGTCTTTTCGACATCGATAAATAAGACATTTCTCACTAGGATCGCGCGCGTTTTGCATAAAAAATTTATTCTAAGTGGAAACGTTAGTTTTTTTTTAGATTTCCGATT
The DNA here is from genome assembly GCF_010583005.1 of Odontomachus brunneus. Lineage (NCBI taxonomy): Eukaryota > Metazoa > Arthropoda > Insecta > Hymenoptera > Formicidae > Odontomachus > Odontomachus brunneus. The sequence goes on along the minus strand of NW_022639511.1, from coordinate 1,443,277 downwards.
TAATTATAGTATTACAAAGATAGGAATGTCAGATTACTCGAAAAACATTAAACTGGAAGGAATGGTCAAAGTCATTTTGCAAATAACTACATAAATTTTAGAGATATTAAATAAAATAGACAGGCGAATCAACGAGTGTATTTGCTAGGTACGATATAATATACTGTGAACACTGTAAGTATACATTTTATAAACATAAATTGTAAGAACATCATTGGAGTCATTGGAACACCGCGTACCGCTCGATCGTCAGGTTAAACAACGCAGTCAGGATGGATGAGTGACCACTTTAAATTCGAAATTTTCAAGGCAGGATTCGCGAAAGTTTTAGTTTGACAATCTTCGGTTTCTAGCAGCTTATAAGACATAAAGAAAATTAGAATTAATTATTTTTATAAAACAATCTAGTGAGAAATGACTTATTGATCGACGTCAAAAAGACGTCGAATCGACGTCGAAATGACGGTCTATTAGACATCGATAAGACTTCGAAATGACGGTCTATTAGACATCTAAATGTGGACCGTTTTTAGGTCGATATAGATCTTAATCTAGATTAGACGTAGATGGTAGATACACGTTTCATATAGACGTCTAGTAGACGTCGAATCGACGTAACCTTTCCCGCTGGGTACGGTTCAAATTAAAAATGGCCGGTTCAAGAAAGTGAGCATAAAATAACACGTATATATGCACGTTTTATTACAAATTAATTCATAATCGTACAGTTTTGTTCCCTTATAGAAATATCATACTAAGAATCATTGATAATTACTTATTATCCAGTATTTTTAATACTGAAAATAATTATACTGAAAGTAATTATCAATGATTCTTAGTATGATATTTCTATAAGGGAACAAAACTGTACGATTATGAATTAATTTGTAACAAAACGTGCATATATTTATACAAAACTATTATTATATATTTTCGACGTATATATTATACGTCGAAAATAACTTATCTGCAATGCGAAAAAAATGGCAAACTTAAGATGGAAAAGAACTTTACGAATAGTCGGATTGTCATGAAAAAACGGGGTTTAATGGGTTTTCGGGGTCGCTGATTATGAATCTGAGATAAAAATTTAATGACAAAATTTAAGAAGGCGAATCTAATATGGAGAATGGCTATGAAAAGAAAAAGTTATTTTATTTGCAAAAGTGTAACAGGTTTTTATGATTATTGATTACGAATGTAAAGGTAAAATTTTCTAAATTCAACTTCCAAAACAATTTAAAGTGTCTGGAAAACTAGTTGTAGTGTAAAGAGTTTGTTGAGTTTGCTGAATGTGGAATGTCAAAACTCAAACATATCTGAATTATAAAAAGTGCAAAATTGCCATAGGAAATTTTCAATGTGCGTTCTAAGGCGGTGATGTTCCCAAAAATAAAGGAAGTTCTTTTATGTTATTCCATCAGAAAGCATAGATGTTTATTCTACAAAAACTGACTTTTGTTTTATTATTTCATAATAAAAAAGCGTAAGTATTTTATATTATGAAGCAATAATAAACTATTTTATCAACGTCACATCATCATTGAAGAAAGAGATTTTTTAAAGTTTTATATATATACTTTATATACTACATTATATATACTATATATACAGGGTGGCCGGTAACTGATCGAGCAACCGCCGTGTACGGGTAGAACTGGTCAAAATAATCATAAAAGTTATATACCATTTTGAAACTTTCTCAATATTTATTCCATAATTAAAATGTATAAACGAATAAGCTCACGAGCAGCGGTAGGACAAGCTTTGTGTGTAAAAGAAATGGTTTACCTCTTAGCAACGATGAGTAAACAGCTGATTTCGAGGCGGAGTAACAAGCGACACGTATACGTTACTCCGCCTCGAAATCAGCTAATTTCACTCATCGTTGCTAAGAGGTAAGCCATTTTTTTTACACACAAAGCCTGTCCTACCGCTTCTCGTGAGCTTATTCGTTTATACATTTTAATTAATTATGGAATAAATATTGAGAAAGTTTCAAAATGGTATATAACTTTTATGATTATTTTGACC
>NW_022639511.1:1440879-1441033 GCF_010583005.1 Odontomachus brunneus | reverse complement strand
TTCTTGTATTACCCGTTGCCCGACGTTCCGAGCACACACGTATTCGGATGCACATATGGAGCGATGTCTTTCACTATGTTATCAAACGACCGAAGTCGTTTAATAATCTCTGCGTTTTAAGCCTGTTCATTTAAACACAAATTCTCGCATTACA
>NW_022639511.1:1439987-1440869 GCF_010583005.1 Odontomachus brunneus | reverse complement strand
AATTTCACTCATCGTTGCTAAGAGGTAAGCCATTTTTTTTACACACAAAGCCTGTCCTACCGCTTCTCGTGAGCTTATTCGTTTATACATTTTAATTAATTATGGAATAAATATTGAGAAAGTTTCAAAATGGTATATAACTTTTATGATTATTTTGACCCGTTCTACTCGTACACGGTGGTTGCTCGATCAATTACCGGACACCCTATATATACAACTTATACTACATATATACTTATATATACTATACATATATAGACAACTTTACATACTATATATACAGGGTGTTCAAAAAGTCCCGGACCGGTGAAATATCTCGAAAACTAAGCATTTTAGAAAAAAATGTTTCAGATAAAAGTTGTAGGGTTTCAAAAGATCTATTTACTGATCTTATCAGTTTGACCTTGGATGGCGTCGCCAAGGTCAGATCGAAATCACATTAACTTTTTTAAATGGAACTGCCTACTTTTTATTGCATATTCTTGTAGCTTATCTCGAGACCTTTCCAAAACACTATAAACAAATGTATTTTCGTTAAGTATTTTTCGAGTTGTGAAGCTTGAAAGTTACAGTACATTACAGCTTTCAAGCCTCACAACTCGGAAAATACTCAACGAAAATAAACTTTCTTGTAGTGTTTTGGAAAGGTCTCGAAATCGGCAAGGTTAGAAAAATTCAAAATGACGGATCCAATATGGCGGTTGAAGGTTAAGGTCAAGGTTAAGCTCACAGCCAATGTCACCATCGAATAGTCTACAACTTTCCAAACAACAGTCCAAATTCGAGAAAATTAAGAATTTTTGTCTACCATGTTAGATTTGTCCGCCATATTGAATCTACCATCTTGAATTGATTTCAGATTCGAAATCAGCAACCTAAAAA
>NW_022639511.1:1436051-1437566 GCF_010583005.1 Odontomachus brunneus | reverse complement strand
TGTACGTGCACTGTTAAATCCGTAATGTCAAATTAATATATTTGAGTAATTTAACTATTCCTATAAGTTGCCACTGCTCCTACTAAATATGTCGTTAATTTAACTAAGATAAGTAAGATAATGGAGTTAAATAATTTAACTTAAACACAATGTTTTGTGTTAAAATAGTAAATTTCGATACACATGATAATTAAAAGTAACTAAATATTATTGAAGTCAAAAAACTGATTTAAATTAGACTCTCAAATATTAAACAGTGTACGGGCCGCGTCTTCTGTTTGGCATCACACCGTGACCATCGCTGATTCGCCCGAGCGAGAGAAGAAGACAGAACGTCATACGTCTGTCTTCTTGTATTACCCGTTGCCCGACGTTCCGAGCACACACGTATTCGGATGCACATATGGAGCGATGTCTTTCACTATGTTATCAAACGGCCGAAGTCTCTGCGTTTTAAGCCTGTTCATTTAAACACAAATTCTCGCATTACATTATCAGCTGCTTGCAATATCCGACAGCGACATACAACGTAGAACCAGAGCTGGGAAATCTTGTCTGAGCGCACTGGCGTTTTACTCCTTCCACTTCTCACACAGAGACGCTTCTGTCCGTCCGTGTGACTACGCGCGCTCGGCCGAGTTCGGCGCACCGAGCGAGAGAGAGAATGTCATTCCCAGAATGTATATATACACATTTATATATATATATATATATATATATATATATATATATAATACTCTCAGGTATACAAATCCGGCCTTGGGTATTTCAAAGTAAGATACAATAGATAAAACTTTCACTAGGGCCGACCGCTCTCGTATATCTGCTGCGCGCTGAAAAAGACTTTCTCGAAAAATGATGAAAAAAAATATAAGGAGTTCGAATTTCGCTCTGAAACTTTCACGAGCGTATACTCCGTGAAATTTCCTAACTTTTTAGAGAAAAAAAAATCGATTTTTTTGACCACCTAATTGTATTTACCCCCTTAAACACAATTTTTACATTTAAAAAAACTAATTTTCTTCTTGTGTAAGGAAAACATTTGCTTATTCTTACATATAGATGTTTTAAATTTAAAAAATCATTTTTTGATTTAGAAATTCATAATTTTATAGCTCATTTTACAAATTTAAAAAAAAATTTACTTTATATTTATTACATGTTTTTTAAAATCTAACAAATATTTCTTTAAGTTAAGAAATTATATTTAACAAAATATATTTCTTTAACTTAAAAAATTTTTTTTCATTGTACATTACGAATTTAAATTTAAATTTTCTTATTTTTTTCATTCATTTAATAATTATAAATAGTTACATTTATTTTTTCCATGTATAATATTTATAGAAATATTTATAAAATATCACTACAAATATTTATTTTTTATTCATTATAAATATTATATAAAACATATTTAATCTATATTTTAATAATATTTTGAATAAAGAATTTGATACTTTCTCTTTTATGTATATAAAAAATATTTATAAAATATTTATATAATATTTTTAAAAA
>NW_022639511.1:1435889-1436041 GCF_010583005.1 Odontomachus brunneus | reverse complement strand
AGCTCGCCGCGGCCGGCGAAGAAAACGGACGATTGCTTGCAGGTCAATTTCATAGGCCAGAGAGGTGGGCCGTTTGCTAGCATATGGAAATGGAAAGCTCCGTATATGCGTCCGTGTACGTGTGCGCTCTGAACGTCAGGCGACGAGTAACA
>NW_022639511.1:1435383-1435879 GCF_010583005.1 Odontomachus brunneus | reverse complement strand
CTCTTTTATGTATATAAAAAATATTTATAAAATATTTATATAATATTTTTAAAAAATAATCCGAAATAATTATTTATAAAAATTTATCATATTAGGATCTTGAATAAGTTCTCGCTGATTTTTCGTGAAAATTAATGCTTTATTTAAAAAAAGTCGTAAAAAACATGTCACTGAAAGTATTGTCCATCGCTAGCCACTAGTCTTTCCCATCTTTCTGGCAGCATTTGAATTCCACGTCGGAGAAACGATACGTATTTTGAGGCTATCCAAGAGTCAACCCATTTTTTGGCATCTTCATAAGAATGGAAGTGCTGCTCAGCCAGGCCATGTGCCATCGATCGGAACAAGTGATAATCGGAAGAGGCAATGTCTGGTGAATACGGCGGGTGGGGTAAGACTTCCCATTTAAGCGTTTCCAAGTAGGTTTTTACCGGTTGTGTAACATGTGGCCGAGCGTTGTCATGTTGCACAATCACTTTATCGTGTCTCTGCTCGT
>NW_022639511.1:1435252-1435373 GCF_010583005.1 Odontomachus brunneus | reverse complement strand
GAAAGAGGTAAATATATGACGTTCCATCTCTTTCTCTCGTGCACACGTTATTCTTTTCACAGTGACCGTCACGGCAGCGATGCTGGGCACGCGGCTTCTACGTACAGAAAGAGGAGCCAAG
>NW_022639511.1:1432051-1435242 GCF_010583005.1 Odontomachus brunneus | reverse complement strand
GTCTTTCCCATCTTTCTGGCAGCATTTGAATTCCACGTCGGAGAAACGATACGTATTTTGAGGCTATCCAAGAGTCAACCCATTTTTTGGCATCTTCATAAGAATGGAAGTGCTGCTCAGCCAGGCCATGTGCCATCGATCGGAACAAGTGATAATCGGAAGAGGCAATGTCTGGTGAATACGGCGGGTGGGGTAAGACTTCCCATTTAAGCGTTTCCAAGTAGGTTTTTACCGGTTGTGTAACATGTGGCCGAGCGTTGTCATGTTGCACAATCACTTTATCGTGTCTCTGCTCGTATAGCGACCGTTTTTCCTTCAATGCTCGGCTCAAACGCATCAATTGTAGTCGATAGCGATCTCCCGTGATGGTTTCGTTCAGTTTGCGCAGCTCATAATAAACTACACCCAGCTAATCCCACCAAATGCAGAGCAGAAGCTTTGAACCATGAATATTTGGCTTTGCCGATGATGTCGATGCATTGTCGGGCTTACCCCACGATCTTCTACGCTTAGGGTTATCGTAGTGTATCCACTTTTCATCGCCAGTCACGATACGATGCAAAAAATCTTTCCTTTTGTGCCGTTGAAGCAGCTGATCACACGTGAAAAGACGCCATTCGACGTCTCTCGGCTTCAACTCGTATCGCACCCAATATCCTTGCTTTTGAATCATTCCTAATACTTTCAAACGTTTTGAAACTGTTGTGTAATTAACTCCTAATGATTCTGCAAGTTCAGCTAGCGTCTGACATGAGTCTTCACAAAGTAATGCCTCCAATTCTTCGTTTTCAAACTTTTTCGGTGCGCTAGAGTGTTCTTTATCTTCAACATCAAAATCATTATGTTTGAAGCATTTAAACCAATCTCTGCATGTTGTTTCCTACAGAGCATGGTCGCCGTAAGTCTCAACAAGAATTCTGTGTGTTTTAGCTGCAGATTTTTTTTTTAATAAAGTAGTGCAGTAAAATTCCCCGCAAATAATCTTTTTTGGCACAAAACTCGACATGTTTAACTATGAAAAAAAACTTGTTTACACTTCGGCGAAATGACATACACTGAATTTCAAGCTTGCTTATAGTACTTCCTTATAGATGCGTTACCATCTTAAACTACACGCACGCAGTTCTGGTAACGCCATCTGTTGGAAAACAGCGAGAACTTATTCAAAATCCTGATAAATATTATATGCTGTCTGGTGAGATGCTTCTAATATTGATAATTAAATGAGGTCCTTGTTAAAGATTTCCAAGTGGGTTACTTACGAATCCGTAAAAATTCATATATGAAAATCCATATAAGAATTCACATAGGAAATAAAAATCCTTATAGGAATCCATATGATTTTACCCGAGCCTTATTTTCATTGCAAAATGACTTCCGATCCAAAACCTCTTTTGTAACTCTAATTTGTAGCCATTTTGCAATGAAAATAAGGCTCGGATAAAAAAAGTACAAGAACAAAAGTTTGTTATTTTTTTTAGTAGAATCGATTGCTGTCATTTGGTTTGCAAAATCTCGATGTTTTATACAATTTGTTTATAAAAAATTGTTTCTACCATTGTAAATTAAAAAAGAAAAAATACGGGTATTTTTGTTTTTGATTACGACACTTTTCTGATATCAAATTACGCATTATCATTATTCACGAAGACATAGTTTGAAACCGCCTTAGCAACTCTAATTCGTTTATAACCATTTTGCAATGAAAATAAGAAAATATTCGGATGAAATCCATATGGTTATCCATATGGATTTTTAAACACCACATATATTCTCACATGAATTTTTATTTTCCATATAGATTACTATATGGATTTTGATTTTCTATGTGGATTCCTATATGGATTTCGAATTTCCAGGTGGATGTTTACATGGATTTTGATTTCCTACATGGATTCCTATATGAGACCCTATGGATTTTAAATTTCCTGTATAGATTCCAATGGCTTGCTATAAGAAACCACCTGGAAATTTTCAACAAGGATCTATTCTCTTCTTTTAAATAAACCATTTGTTTTCGTTCATGGATATACTATATGTATACAATATAAAGCGTCTTTTAGTCAAAATGACAGTGGCGCAATAGGTAAGGTGAACAACTCAAGAACCACCTTAATGGAAAAAATTTGCTGAAAATGCAATGAAATCGTTGAAAATACAATGAAATCTTCGAAATGAGAAATGAAAGTTACTGAAAAGTTGCTTAAAATATTTCATCATGAATCATAATTTTCATTATGAATTGTAGTAAAAAGTGTGGAAAAACAATGAATTTTAATGAATATTGATGAAAAGTAATGAAAAAATATTGAAATATTTAATGAAATATTTAATGAAATTTACTGAATTGTAATGAAAACTGAGTAAATTGCATTGAAACTTTGCTGAAATATTGATGAAAAAAATTCGTAAAAACATTTCTCAATAATTTAGAAAATATTGCTGAATTGCGCTGAAACTTGATGAAAGAATTACAATTTATAATGAATTGTAAATAAGTACTTAATGTATCTCATTTATTGATCAATGAAAAACTTCGTGAAAAGTTTTAACCAAATAACGAAATCGTGTTGAATGTCGCTGATAATTGATGATAATTGACTAATATTAAAATGTAATTTTTTTATTTTTCTACATGTTAAAATATGAAAATTCTCTCATTGAAATGTCGATGAAAATTACTGAAATATATCGAATTTTACTGAAATCATATGGAAATCTGATTTCTTCATTATGTTTCAAGATTAATTCATACGATTATTAATTTGTACATAATATTGCATTTAGAGCAATCGTCAATTAGTATGTAATATTTGCTTGTAGATTAAAAGATATATGAAATTTAATATTATTTACCCAGATAGCCAAACCTGCGTGAGCAGATTTTACGCAGTCAGTCAACAGTGTCTGTAGACAGAATGGCAACAGATTGTATGCAGAATCTGTTCTGACGACAGATTGGTGACAGACTGCGCGCAGAGCCTGTCGACAAACTCTGACGACAGACTGACGGCAGATTGTGCGCAGATTCTGTTTCCTGGATAGGCTATTTAATTTTATCAAGGGCCATATGTACGTTATTAAATGGGGCAGTTTCACATACACACCATGTAAAACTGCTGCAGAGGATAATCAAGACAAATATTGTTACGCTCACACCAACACTCGCGCAAGCGTTCGGAAGAGAATAA
>NW_022639511.1:1421316-1432041 GCF_010583005.1 Odontomachus brunneus | reverse complement strand
AACTCTGACGACAGACTGACGGCAGATTGTGCGCAGATTCTGTTTCCTGGATAGGCTATTTAATTTTATCAAGGGCCATATGTACGTTATTAAATGGGGCAGTTTCACATACACACCATGTAAAACTGCTGCAGAGGATAATCAAGACAAATATTGTTACGCTCACACCAACACTCGCGCAAGCGTTCGGAAGAGAATAAGCAAGCTGGTTTTACAAAGAACAATAAGCATGTATTTACAGCTCTACAATTAGATATTACACGAAATCATCGCGAGAAACTGTGACACGTCAGTTTGGTCCGAAAGCTCGTGTCCAACTCTACTGTCAGCAGCTGTTATTTACTTCCCTTGACAACCCATCGTCAAGGAGCGCTTGTCATCCTAAACCATCAATCAGGTGCTTTACAAATCAGTAAAGCGCGGACGCAACAATATATTGTGCAATAATTGTACACATGTACACAATAAAAAACAATTTTTACTTTTCAAAATTGTATTACATATTTTTTATAAAAAAGCAACAATAATAGAGAAATAACGAGTACAACCTTATAGAAATATCATACTAAGAATCATTGATAATTACTTATTCAGTATTTTTAATACTGTATTTAGTATTTATTATTCAGTATTTTTAATACTGAAAATAAGTAATTATCAATGATTCTTAGTATGATATTTCTATAAGGGAAGTATAGAATAGTACAACGGTTAAATGACCATTTAAAGGCGTACATATGCGATCCCTTGTAAAAATTATTCTCATAATTTTTCATACAATTTCTCATATTATTATGTTTTTTAATGTTATTATGTCATTAAATCTGAACGATTTAACCGTCATGCAATAAATACTGAAGGCAGCAGCATCGAATAAAATATTAGTCTCGCTATGTAAATAACTTTTACAGAATATTTGTGATGGTTTATTTGAAAATATATCATGCTTCGATTTTGATAAAACTTAATACAATCTGAACGGGACGATTCACCAAATTAATTCGCACATATAAAAGTACAGTATTTTATTAACATGATGGAAAAATGTCATTATCTGCTGTTTTATTGCAGTAATTTTCTATACAGTCCTTGGTAGAAAATTAATTTCGAATTATCGTGCCGGTCTCTCTTACATTATTTATACGCTAAACGGTTTCGTCTATATTTTGCGGTTTAAAAGGCGAACAAACTCTAAGATTTTTCTTCCTTAAACTTTAAGTGGGCAATAAAAAGCACTTTTTATCAAGTGAGGAATTAGTCTCTAAGGCGACGGATGATTATCCAAAAGATGTCTTCGGTTCAAGTTCGAATCTCACCAGAGAAAATCTTAAAAATTATGAAAAAATAATATAGAAAAACTTTTTTTTTCATTGTATTTTACGAGTATTTATGAGAAAGCGCTTATTCTATGAATAACTATGAAAAATTATGAGAAAATTTTCTACCAAAAATTTAATTAAAGAACCTAGGAAACGACAAGAACTGCGCGCAATCTGCCGTCGAAGTCTGTCGACAGGCTCTGCGCGCAATCTGCCGCCTGTCGTCAGAGTTTGTTCGCAGATACTGTCAACAGTCTGACGACAGATTGGAAACGCAGATGTTTATAGATCTGTCGACAGATCCTGCTCGAATTCGACAAATCCTGTCGCCAGTCTGACGTCAGTCTGCGCGCAGATTGCTTACTGGGTATAAAGATAGTCTATTTAATTAAATGTATATGCGTGTCTTTAAAAAAATTATTACAAATTTAAAGAAGTACCATACTTGTCTAGGTATAGGTTCCGGAATGGAGCCGTGTCTTGAATCAGCGATATGCCGACGTTTCGCAAACGTTGCAGTTTGCATCATCAGGGCTAAGAACTCTAATACTGAACTCCCTTGGGTAAAGGTAGTCCTTATATGCCCCCCTCCCCCCCCCCTTTGTGTAGATGGTGTTTAGGGAATAGGGGACGAGGCTTGAATCCAGCCAATCAGTGTATTTTTAATTGATCAGCTGGTCAATTAAAAAACCGCGAGGGCAGTATGCCAAATAGAGTTTACTTGCATACCTTTGTCTCGGTTGAGGTTGTTGGGATGTTTCAAAATTTCTAGACCTTCACGATGTTTTCTGGCAAAATAACTCTGTGAGGGAGCCAATCTGGTGGCTTTTTCATATTGTACGGAGTGTCCAGTCTCCATCCAGTGTTCAGCTAGGGCTGATTGAGTAAAGTGACCATACTTGGTACATCGCTGGTGTTCCTTGATTCGCGTACTGATCTTCCTCCCGGTTTCTCCTATATAAACTTTACCACAAGAGCAAGGGATCTTATATACACCTGATGTTTCTAGGCATGATTTCTGATCCTTCGGATTTGGGAGTAAATGGGAGAGCTTCCTATGAGGTTTGAAGATTACTTTGATTTTGTGTTTACCCAAAATCCTGCTGATAGGTTCTGTTATGCCCTGGAGATATGGAAGGACAGCTGTTTTTCTCTTTTCTCTCTCTTTATCTAGTGTGTCAGTGTTTTTAGGACTGACAATTCTGTTCTTCTGGTTTTTTATTATTTGCGAGATGTTTTTGCTGTTGTATCCATTTTTAGTTAAGGCTGTACTGAGGTGTTCTAGTTCTCCATTCAGAGAAGATGGTTCCGAAATTGTGAGCGCTCTGTAAACCAATGAACTTATGACAGAATTCTTTTGCGAGGGATGATGATGAGAGGTTGCATGTAGATATCGGTCCGTGTGTGTTGGTTTTCGGTAGACCTGGTGACCTAAGGTGCCATCTTGGTTCTTTTGGACTAGCACATCCAGGAAGGGTATTTGATTATTTTGTTCCACTTCCATTGTGAACTGAATACTGGGATGTTGTGAATTGAGAAACCCGAGAAACTGAGAAAGAGTTTCCCTGCCATGATTCCAAATTACGAAAGTATCGTCCACATACCGAAACCATGTGGATGGTTTCAGTGGTGCGTTCCCCAAAACTTTATTCTCAAAGTGTTCCATAAAGATGTTTGCAATGATAGGAGATATAGGAGATCCCATCGCCGCTCCAGAGGTTTGTTCGAAAAACTCTCCTTGGAACTGAAAATAGGTTGAAGTTAAGCAGTGTTCTATTAGTGGGAAGAGGTTAGCAGGAATTTCCTCGGAATTCTTGATGATGTTCAAAGTATCCTGGACTGGAACATTGGTAAACATTGACCAGCTGATCAATTAAAAATACGCTGATTGGCTGGATTCAAGCCTCGTCCCCTATTCCCTAAACACCATCTACACAAAGGGGGGGAGGGGGGCATATAAGGACTACCTTTACCCAAGGGAGCTCAGTATCAGAGTTCTCAGCCCTGATGATGCAAACTGTAACGTTTGCGAAACGTCGGCATATCGCTGATTCAAGACACGGCTCCATTCCGGAAGCTATACCTAGACATTGTATCAATGGCCGTGAAAGCCTCAAATCAAGTACCATACTTATTGTAGTAAAAATGTCCATATTTATTATAATACAAGTACATGAGACACATAAACATAAATATATATGTATATAAATATAAATTTTTGCCTTTTATCTCCAAAACATTCGTATGGATCAGTACTAACACAACAATGATAAACATGCTAAATAATACCCATATAGCACAAAACATTGAAAGAACATTGATGAGACGTTGATGCAACATTGAAGATAGAAGTGCGGATGTTTTTCTGTATGAAATTTATATTGATTTTTCAACATTAATAACCAGATACAGCTGCAATGTTGAATATATAAGGTGTAGTAAAAAGAAATCCATTATTTTTGCATGAAATTGAAGGCTTTATTTAGCATAGTTAGAATGATCCGATTTAGGTCAAATATGCACCGTTTTGTTCGATAACTTGTTGCCATTTTGAAGGTAATTCCATTATGCCTCCCTCATAGAAACCCTCATAGAAACCCTTGTCCCTATTGACAAAAAACTGGGACAGTCGATTTTCACAAGTTTCTCTTGAGGCGAATTTTTCACTAGCAAAATCATTCGCCATAGACAGGAACAGGTGGTAATCACTTGGTGCCAGGTCCGGACTATAAGGTGGATGCATAAGAACCTCCCAACCAAGCTCCCGGAGCTTCTGGCGAGTCACTATCGATGTGTGTGGCCTGGCGTTGTCCTGATGGAAGACAATTCCTCTCCTATTGGTCAAAGCTGGCCGCTTCTGGGCAATTGATTCCTTCAGACGGTCCAATTGTTGGCAGTACAGGTCCGAATTAAGAGTTTGGCCGTAGGGGAGCAGCTCATAGTGGATGATTCCCTGCCAATCCCACCAAACACACAGCAAAGCCTTCCTGACCGTCAATCCTGGCTTGGCCACCGTTTGCGCCGGCTCACCGCGTTTCGACCACGACCGTTTTCGCTTGACGTTGTCGTAAGTGACCCACTTTTCATCACCAGTCACCATCCGCTGCAGAAATGGGTCGATTTTGTTGCGATTCAGCAGCGATTCGCAGATGGAAATTCGGTCCATGAGGTTTTTTTGCGTTAACTCGTGTGGCACCCATACATCGAGCTTCTTTTTGTATCCAGCCTTATTCAAGTGGTTCCAAACGGTTTTTTGTGCAATGTTTAGTTTCTGGGCAATCGAAACAGTGCTTACATGACGGTCGGACTCGACGATTTTCATTATTTTATCGACATTTTCGACAATTGGCCTTCCAGAGCGTGGTGCATCTTTGACAACAAAATTACCGGAACGGAATCGACGAAACCAAAATTGCGCGTGATTGGCTGTTACAGTATCAGGACCATAAACACTATTCACATTTTCAGCCGCCTGGCTTGCGTTTTCGCCTTTATCGAAGAAAAACTGTAAAATATGGCGTATTTTCTCTTTGCTGGTGTCCATCTTTGACGCGCGCTCAAACAATACTGAGTCAAACAATTACAAAACTGTCTGAGAAGTTTTTTAATACGAAATCTTATCTTTCTAACGCCATCTAGCGTAAACCGATCGCACTTATATAACGCGAGATACACATTACTAAAGCCATCTATTGGAAAATAATGGATTTCTTTTTACTACACCTTATATATTAAATAAAAACTACAATATTTAGCAATGCCGTAACTATATTTGAGGAACATCAAAAATTATATTATTGATATATAAAAATACTAATAATAATAATATAAATTATTATTAAATTTTATTATATTAATACATATGTATTATTCATATTATATTACAATATACCATAATCATATATATTTTTCTTATTGTTTATATATAAAATTGAAATGCGTTTAAGCAATTTTGCGCAAACCATGAAGAATATTCTTTTATTTCAAAATATTCTCTATTATACAGAGTCTGATGTAAGCTGTATCGATAACAAAAAATGCATAAAAAACATTAAACTGAAAAGAATGGTCGAAGTTATTTTGCAAATAACCACATAAACTTTAAAGATATTAAATAAAATATATTGACCAATCAACGCGCGTATTTACTAGGTACGTTATAATATACTGTGAACACTATAAGTACACATTATATATGCATAAACTGTAAGAACATCGTTGGAATCATTGGCATCACCGCGTACCGCGCGATCATCAGGTTAGGCATACCTTTAACAAAGTGAGGCAGGCATAGATGGGTGACCGGGCATATAACCGCTTCGGATTCGAAATTATCGAGGGAGGTCGCGAAAGTTTTAGAGTGTGTTTTTTGACAATCTTCGGTTCCTAGCAGTTATATGAGACATAAAGAAAATTAATTCAATATTACTGTGCTGTATGAGAAATTTTTCTTGATTTTAAATTTCAATGATTTTCTACTGAATTTTATTGAAACTTATTGAAATTCACTGAAATTTCCCTAATTTTCAATGAATATTGCTGAAATTTACGACAATTTCACTGATTTTCGATGAATATTGCTGAAATCATAATGAACGTGGGTCAATGAGTCACGTGGTTGATTGAGTCTTTCAGCAAAATTTCAGCACATTTCATTACGTTTTCAGCAAGTTTCATTCTAATTTCAGTAAAATTTTTCCATTAGGGCAAAGATTTCAGTTTCAAATCTCGACAATGATAAGCAAATTTTCGAAGTACAATTTTAACTTGAATTATTGGAAGTCTGCATTAATTTTAAGGAATTTTTTGGTAAAAATACGGCTTTATTGTGAAAAAATGGTTACAAATTGATCATTCAAAGTATTGTCCATCGCTAGCCACTACTTTTCCCCATCTTTCTGGTAATAGGTGGATTCCACGTCGAAAGAACGACACTTTTGAGGCTATTCACGAATCGACCCATTTTTTGGTATCCTCATAAGAATGGAAGCGCTGCTCAGACGAGTCATCGATCGAAATAGTTGATAATCGGAAGAAGCAATATCTGGAGAATACGGCGGGTATAGTAGGACACTCCAGTTAAGCACTTCTAACGTTTTCTTGACCGGTTTCGTAACATGTGGCCGAGCGTTGACGTTCTGGAAAATCTCTTTGTCATGTCTTTTCGCGTAATCTGGCCGTTTTTGCTTCAATGTTTGGCTCAATTGTATCAATTGTTGGTAGCGTTCCTCAGTGATGGTTTCGTTAGGTTGGAGCAGCTCATAATACACTACACCCAGCTGATCCCATCAAATACAGAGCATGAGCTTGGCGCCATGAATATTCGGTTTTGCCGTCCATGTTGATTGTTCGCCTGGTCTGTACCATGATTTTTTGCGCTTCAGATTATCGTAGCGTATCCATTTTTTATCACCAGTCACGATACGATGCAAAAAACTTTTTCTTCTGTGTTTTTGAAGCAACAATTCACATTTTGCATCTTTCGACGTCCCTAGGCTTCAACTCGTACGGCACCCAATTTCCTTGCTTTTGAATCATTCCAATGGCCTTCAAACGTCTCGAAATCGTTGATCGATCAACATTTAATGATTCTGCAAGTTCTTCTTGCGTTTGACTCGGGTTTTAATCGAGTGAAGCTTCTACTTCCTCATCTTCAAATTTTTTTGGCTGACCTGGACGTTCCTTGTCTTCCGTGTCAAAATCACCTTTTTTATAGCGTCAAAACCAGTACTCACATGTTGAAATCGATGGAGTATAATCACCATAAGCTTCCGACAGCATTCGTTGACTTTCAGCAGTACTTTTCTTCAAAAGGAAGCAAAAAAGCAAAACTTCTCGTAAATTACGTTTTGTTGGCATAAAATTCGACATATTCAATGCTCAAAAAAACAATGTTGTCAAAACTTCGGCAAAATGACACATACTAATGAAATCTAAAGCTACATGATGGTGCTTTGACATAAAGGTAGCAACAATATGGCCCGATGCGATATAGTACTAGTTACGCCATCTCTTGAAAATCCTTTAAAATTAATACACACTCCTAATAAGTAGCGTGTGAAACAATATAAAGTAAAAACTAAGAACATATATATTTTAAAAATTTTTTAAAAATTTAGAAAAAAGAGAAAAGTATATAAATGTATACATTTTAATAAATATTTTTATAATATTTATGATAAATATTTATAATCTATTGAAACTAAGGTCAAAAATATTTATGAAATATTTTGGTAAATATTTATAAAATATTCAAATAAATCTTATAAATATTTTGTAAATATTTTATAAATATTTGATGCTGTCTGGGAGAGTGACAGAAGTGTAAGTGAAGCACTTATAAAGCATAAATTGAAATATCGGAACGTAAAACAAGCGTACTCGCTTGCGTTTATTCTTCGTTTACACTTTATTCTCCAATTTCAATTTTCGCCAGGGATATTCTATAGGAAACTAACGATAGAAATTTTATCTATTGTATTCTATCGTACACGATAGAATACTATTCATATTTGTAAATTCATGAACCAAAATCCATATTCAAAACGACAGAAAACGATAGAATTTTATTCTATCGTTCTTTATCAAGGGAAGTTATTTCTATCGTTTTTTACCAGGGAAGTTATTTCCAGACAGCACAAAATATTTATAAATAATATAATTTTATCTATAACTTTTAATTTAATTTTATCTTTAATTTTTTTAACTTTTTCACTTTATTGTTCCACACGGTATTTAATTCAATTTAAATTGTACTTCGAAAATTTGCTTACCATGATGGGATTCGACCCGAGACCTCTGCTTCTTGAGTCGTTCACCTTACTTACTGCACCACTATCAATTTGACTGAGACGCTTTATATTGTATACATATGATATATTCATATACGAAAACAAATGATTTATTTAATAGAAGGGAATAGATCCTTTTAAATATAAAAAGTATGTTTTAAAAATATGTAAAAAATATATTAAAAAATATATTTAAAAAATATTTATTTGTTTTAAAAGTATGTAAAATACAAATAAATCATTTTATAAATTTAAATAAATTATTTTCTGATAATAAAAGAACTTTTAATTTGAAACACAAAAAAATACTTTTAACAGTAGAAAATAATTTATTCATATTTATAAAATAATTTACTTATATTTCATTACTTTTAAGTTTACTTGTATTTCACTTATTTAAAAAAAAGCAAATATTTATTTAAACATAGTTTTTACATTTAAAAAAACTAATTTTCTTCTTGTAAGGAAATTATTTGCTTCCATACAGCACAGATCTTACAGCAATATTGCTGCAACGTTGCAGCAATGTTAAAAGTTGCAGAAGTGTTGCCGCAATGTTACTGCAATGTTGTTGCAAGATCTGTGCTGTATGGGCTTATTCTTATATATACGAGTAGATATTTTTAAAAAATCAAAGAAATCAATTTTTTATCTAGAAATTCATAATTTTATAACTCATCTATAAATAAAAAATATTACTTTATACTTATTACATGTTTTCTAAAATCTAACAAATATTTTTTTAAGTTAAGAAATTATATTTAACAAAATATATTTCTTTAATTTAAAGAATTTTTTCAGTATATATTACCAATCTAAATTTAGATTTTCTTATTTTTTCATTAATTTAATAGTTTGCAAGCTTCATTTTTTGTCTGAAACATTTTTCTCCAAAATCAATATGTCCGAAAATACAGTGGAAAAACAGTTTAAACTTTGAGCGAGGGTACGGGGCGAATGGAACTTTGTCGCCAAAAATCCTTTAAAGCTCCTGGCCCCTCGCATTGTCTAACTCTTTTTAATGACGTCAGAAGCGAGAAAATGCATGCTAAAAATTCTTGCGAAATATGTTAAAATAAAAATATAAATAATCTATAAATAATTACAATTATTTTTTTCATGTATAATATTTATAAATAGAAATATTTACAAAATATTACTACAAATATTTATTTTTCTTTACCATAGATATTTTGTAAAATATTTACTATTTAGTATATTTATGTTTATTTACATTTAGTAGTCCATATTTTAATAATATTTTGAATAAAGATTTTGATACTTTTTTTCTTTAGGTACCTAAAATATATACAGGGTGTCCCACATATACAGGGGCTCACCGTCCCGAGTGAGCGCTCAGAGCGTAGAACGCTGTGGACTTCTCAAGGGCCCTTCTTGTCCATTTGTCTCCCCTTTTTGTATCACAAGGGAATAAATGTGGATGAGTGAGCGAGTGGATGTGTGGGTGAGTGCCTGACCGGGACTAGGAGGGGAGGGGGTGGCAAGTTTTCTGTATGTGGGAATAATGTGCGGGTATTTTTGTATGCGATTATGAGTGCATGGATAATTTGAATGTTTTTAGTGAAAATGGACGAAATAATTGCGCTTTATATGCTGGAGGGGGAGGACATGTATGATATGCTTCCTTCGAGTGCGTGGGTGACTTGAATGTTTTCTGCACGTCGGTGATTGAGTATCGTGAATAATTTTAGTGTGTGTATGGAGGGTAGGAGGATGAGGAGTGTGTGTGTGTTTTCTTGCGTTGTGTGTATGAGAGGCAAATTACTCCTACATACAGAAAACTTGCCACCCCCCTCCCCTCCTAGTCCCGGTCAGGCACTCACCCACACATCCACTCACTCACTCCTCTACATTTATTCCCTTGTGATACAAAAAGGGGAGACAAACGGACAAGAAGGACCCCTGAGAAGTCCACAGCGTTCTACGTCTCTGAGCGCTCACTCGGGACGGTAAAAGATTGGCAGACTTAATTCATTAATATTTCGTTAACTAATTATCGGATCCAAAAATGTAAGAGGAACTTTCAATTCCAAATTGCACCTCCTACCTACCTCTAACGGGTGTTCTACCAGTTTTGGGACACCCTGTATAAAATATTATATTAGGTGAAGTAAAAAGTTCTGAGCGTTTTCCGCCAGATGTGTTTAGTGAGCCATATCTCACGATGTATACATCGCATCGGGTCATACTATACAGCGATTTAAAGGTGACATATATATTACGCTTCAAAAAAAGTTCTGTGACAGTTTCGTGTTTGGTCAAGCCAGTTGTGTGTTACAGCGTTCCAAAATGGAGGTAAAAAAAGAGAAAATTCGATATATTCTTCAGTACCACTACGACCAAGGTGAAAAGGCGGAGCAGGCGGCCAAAAAAATTTGTGCTGTTTATGGACCCAATACAGTATCGAATGCAACAGCAAAGCGGTGGTTCCAACGATTCCGTTCTGGTAATATGGACGTCGAAGATGAGGCACGCTCTGGTAGGCCAATCGTCGAAAATGTCGATAAAATCATGGAAATCGTCGAGTCGGACCGGCATGTGAGCACTTATTCCATTGCCCAGGAACTGAAGATTAGCCAGAAAACCGTTTGGAA
>NW_022639511.1:1411194-1417332 GCF_010583005.1 Odontomachus brunneus | reverse complement strand
TTTGTCTCCCCTTTTTGTATCACAAGGGAATAAATGTGGATGAGTGAGCGAGTGGATGTGTGGGTGAGTGCCTGACCGGGACTAGGAGGGGAGGGGGTGGCAAGTTTTCTGTATGTGGGAATAATGTGCGGGTATTTTTGTATGCGATTATGAGTGCATGGATAATTTGAATGTTTTTAGTGAAAATGGACGAAATAATTGCGCTTTATATGCTGGAGGGGGAGGACATGTATGATATGCTTCCTTCGAGTGCGTGGGTGACTTGAATGTTTTCTGCACGTCGGTGATTGAGTATCGTGAATAATTTTAGTGTGTGTATGGAGGGTAGGAGGATGAGGAGTGTGTGTGTGTTTTCTTGCGTTGTGTGTATGAGAGGCAAATTACTCCTACATACAGAAAACTTGCCACCCCCCTCCCCTCCTAGTCCCGGTCAGGCACTCACCCACACATCCACTCACTCACTCCTCTACATTTATTCCCTTGTGATACAAAAAGGGGAGACAAACGGACAAGAAGGACCCCTGAGAAGTCCACAGCGTTCTACGTCTCTGAGCGCTCACTCGGGACGGTAAGAGATTGGCAGACTTAATTCATTAATATTTCGTTAACTAATTATCGGATCCAAAAATGTAAGAGGAACTTTCAATTCCAAATTGCACCTCCTACCTACCTCTAACGGGTGTTCTACCAGTTTTGGGACACCCTGTATAAAATATTATATTAGGTGAAGTAAAAAGTTCTGAGCGTTTTCCGCCAGATGTGTTTAGTGAGCCATATCTCACGATGTATACATCGCATCGGGTCATACTATACAGCGATTTAAAGGTGACATATATATTACGCTTCAAAAAAAGTTCTGTGACAGTTTCGTGTTTGGTCAAGCCAGTTGTGTGTTACAGCGTTCCAAAATGGAGGTAAAAAAAGAGAAAATTCGATATATTCTTCAGTACCACTACGACCAAGGTGAAAAGGCGGAGCAGGCGGCCAAAAAAATTTGTGCTGTTTATGGACCCAATACAGTATCGAATGCAACAGCAAAGCGGTGGTTCCAACGATTCCGTTCTGGTAATATGGACGTCGAAGATGAGGCACGCTCTGGTAGGCCAATCGTCGAAAATGTCGATAAAATCATGGAAATCGTCGAGTCGGACCGGCATGTGAGCACTTATTCCATTGCCCAGGAACTGAAGATTAGCCAGAAAACCGTTTGGAACCATTTGCATAAGGCTGGTCTCAAGAAGAAGCTCGATGTATGGGTGCCACACGAATTGACGCAAAAGAACCTTTTGGACCGAATTGATGCCTGCGATTCTTTGCTGAAACGTAACGAAATCGACCCATTTTTGAAGCGGATGGTGACTGGTGATGAAAAATGGGTCACATACGAGAACAACAGCCGAAAAAGATCGTGGTCCAATCGCGGTGAGCCGGCCCAAACGATCGCCAAGCCCGGATTAACGGCCAAGAAGGTTTTGCTGTGTGTTTGGTGGGATTGGAAAGGAATCATCCACTATGAGCTGCTCCCATCGGGCCAAACACTCAATTCGGACCTCTACTGTCAACAACTGACCAGATTGAAGCAGGCGATCGACCAGAAGCGGCCAGAATTGGCCAATAGGAAGAGTGTTGTGTTCCATCAAGACAACGCCAGGCCGCACACATCATTAACGACGCGCCAGAAGCTCCGAGAGCTTGGATGGGAGGTTCTATTGCACCCGCCGTATAGTCCAGACTTGGCACCAAGCGATTATCACCTTTTCAAGCATTTGCAAAATTTTCTTGATGGTACAAAACTGGCCTCAAGAGAGGCTTGTGAAAATGAGCTGATCAAGTTTTTTACCAATAGGGACGAGGACTTCTTCAATCGCGGAATTATGAAATTGCCTTCAAAATGGATGAAAGTTATCAAACAAAACGGCGCATATTTGATCGAAATCGGATAATCCTAACTATGTTAATTTCATCGTCGAAATAAAGCGAAAAAACGCTCAGAACTTTTTACTTCACCTAATATTTATATAATAGTTTTAAAAAATAATTCGATATAAATATCTTTATCATAAATATTGTGTGCTGTTTGGGTTGGGCACTTTTCAATTTGCGTGAAATGTTATATATGCAACACTTGTACGACGTTATGCAATGACCGTTTTAGTAACATCAGATATATAATGTTATTAAAACGTTTTTCAATGCTCCAAAATGAAAGTTTTACATGACAAGTACATATAACGTTATATAATTAATGTCTTCTAAACGTTTCGTATATAACGTTCAGCTAACATTTTTAAATATTACTGGTGACACGTTACAAATGAAATGTGCTCCAAACGTTGCAAAACGTTTAATATGAAACGTTACAAACGAGATGTTGCTCGCGTAACGTTTCATTTAAAACATTACAATCTTTTTAAATATCGAAATTTAATGGTCTCATGACGTTCCGTTGATGTTAAAAATAAAACGTTTTACCAAAACTTTTATGCAACATTGCATTAACATTCATTATGAAACGTTTTATATCAGATATATTCTTCTCGAATGTAACATCGCCTGAAAGTTTCATGTTTAGTGGGTATGCGGGGAAGGGGATCCGCCTCTTTCCAAAAAACTAACCCTAACCTAACGCATTAAATAGTATATAATATTTTATTGGACATATTGTATTAATTATTTTAAAGAAAAAATCAATGCGGTCATAAAATGTAAAGCTTGAAAAGAGCAACCTTTTTACTAATGTATTAAATACCTATTTTTCAATATAACGACAAAAGTATTGCATTTATGTTAATAATGCATATGACTTTTTTATAGTGCGTTTTACAAGCTTCATTTTTTGTCTGAAACATTTTTCTCCAAAATCAATATGTCCGAAAATACAGTGAAAAAACAGTTTAAACTTTGAGCGAGGGTACAGGACGAGTGAGGCTTTGTCGCCAAAAATCCTTTAAAGCTTCTGGGCCTTTATTCTTGAAATAGTTGCGTATACGTAAGTTTTACTGCACAGGTTTAATCATACCACAAAATAGCTGCGCAGTAAAACTTACATATACGCAACAATTTCAAGAATAATGGCCCTGCAGTGCGATTATGTAACTCGTTAAATGCAGTTAACGATAAGTCGTCGTATCATTGTGCAGCTTTTCTATACCGTAGAAAAACTACGCAACGATAACGAAACTGTCGTTAACTACACTTAACGAGTTACATAATCGCACTACTAGCCCCTCGCATTGTCTATCTCTTTTTAATGATGTCAGAAGCGAGAAAATGCATGCTAAAAATTCTTGCGAAATACGTTAAAATAAAAATATATATCCATAAAGGAACACTTACAATCGATTAAACATTTGAGATAGACAATGCGAGAAGGCAGGAGCTTTAAAGGATTTTTGGCGACAAAGCCCCATTCGCCCCGTACCCTCGATCAAAATTTAAACATTTGTCGTAATTTAACGTGACATACAATTCATCTTCTTAACCTATTTCTTTGCTTATTTCTATTCAGATTAATTTACAATAAATTGATTGTTAGAGCAAAACGGGAGTGCATGGAATATCTTACAAATTTGTTTAATCGATTATAAATGTTACTTTATGGATATATATTTCTATTTCAATATATTTTGCAAGAATTTTTAGTATGCATTTTCTCGCTTCTGACGTCATTAAAAAGAGATAGACAATGCGAGGGGAGCTTTCCTGAAAAATTCAATCCAATTGGAGATTTGGTCTTTTCAAAACTGCACCTATAAAATATTAAAATGTTATTTTAAATTATATACGTCCTGTATTTGTGTATTGTCATAAATATAAATATCATTTAATGAATAAAAAGTGACTTAAATGTTTTTAAATCATTTGTAATGAACTTCATAACGTGCGAAAGTGACGCACAATGTAAGGATTAAAGTAAGGTCGTCGAACAAAAAATGTTATAAGAGATATCTTTGTATTGTATGCTGAAAAGGATAAAATAACGTGACTTTAACAGAATAGTCTGATATCAGATATCATGATCTTGCATGTATTATTCTTAATACAAAATAATTCTTGTTTGAAACACTTTTTTTAATATAACTCGGCAGAATTATAAAGTATCAGGGGAACCATAAAACGAACATTTAATTTGTACAGTAATTTATATTGTATTTTCCACTGGTGTTATTTTTTTAGTTTACATCGATGACATGTCACTCGTACCGTCGATGTCGCGATATCTTTTCTTTACTCCTGTCCGTTCTTTTTCACATACGAGATCGTTGGTCGTCATATTCTTCGACATGCATATGTATGCGCCCGAAGAAACGAAGTTGTCTCTTGCGTCACGCAGATATATAGTCTCGATTTCTGTGCTTGATATAAAAAATCTTACATCCGGGCTACACGTGATCGTTAACAAAAATAGAGCTCCGATCCTTCAGCTAACGATACAACGGCTTTTATTATCACATCGAGATAAATCTCGCGTGTCTAAGTTCCATCATGTTCAGCATTAATATGATTATTGAAGTTATGTCTCATGTACGAATGCAGCGATACTTCTAAGGCATTTTTCAGTTCGTGATTCTTCAAAGAATTGTCCGATGCGTTAACTAGGTTCAATCTTCGACAACGTGGAACGTGCATCCGCACGCAGATTCGATCGGAATCTCCTGCTTTTCGTTGTAGCCATTGCGTACTACGGAACGCTATCTTATTCATAAAACTGATCGTCGTGTGTGTGTGTGTGTGTGTGTGTGTGTGTGGTGTGTGTAGCTGCTTAATCTTTTCTCTCGTTATACCATTTATAGTCGCTTAACAAATGCAGTAATGTATATTTAAACATACAAACAGCATTACGTCATTCAGCTTGTTGAAGCGAACAGACCGTCGTCATTTCGGCCATAAATTTGCATAGTGGTTAACAAGACGAAACAACAATCAATAAAAGGTCTTTACATCGCTTCGCAACAATTCATAATGACAGCGACGTTAGTCAGTTAGAGATTATGAGCATATCAAAATCAAGTAGCATTTCGTTCAAGCACAGCATCTTGTGATACTTCATTGTATGTGTTATTTGCGACATGTGGATTACAATTTCGTATATACATTTACGAATACATCTTTTGCGCGCTTTCCCGCAACGATTCATAACGATTGTGCTTATGTATTTCCGTTTGCTCGTGCCAAGGAATTAAAACACTGAATTACAAGAAAAGTAATAATACGTGATTTATTGGCTGTAGGAATCAGCGCACACAGGATATCCGAAGTATCTCGAATTGAAACTTAACGACACCTACGTAAGATCGTTGAAATGACCGTGTGAATAATGAAATGCCTTAGAATGATGTATAACCAATCCTCATCCATCCTTATAAGATTTAATTTACTAATTATGCAGACACACCTCTCTCTCTCTCTCTCTCTCTCTCTCTCTCTCTCTCTCTCTCTCTCTCTCAACAAATTATCATAACGATTTAACTTGTGACCTACGTTTTTTTCTTTGATAAGATCAACGTATAATATTCTGTTCGGCCATCGCATATTCACTTTTTAAAAAACTATCTATTTGCTCCTATCAATAAAGAGATCTTCAAAATTATTTGTCCAATATTTGAGAATAATTTGTACATAAAACATATTAATATTAAACTTTGATCATTTCCTACAGATTATAATGATCATCAAAAGCAGAGTTACCTTAATGAAGAAGCTTTTACGTTATTTTTACCATAGAAAATTACATTCCATGTGCATATACTTTTTTTTTCTTGTATTTCAGTTTTATCCCTATAAATCTGTAACGTTTATTTTTACGTTATCACGAAGCTGTTTTTCTCTTTAAACACACACACACATACATACATACATACATACATATATATATATATATATATATATATATATATGTGTGTGTGTGTAATTATTTTAGAAATAAATTTATATGATCAAAATTCATGTTCAAAACTCACACAAGCAACACAAAAAATATTTGGTCGTGCATAATACAACATACGTTCAATATATGTACGTAACAAAGTTCATCAGTAAAAACTTCGATTTTCTTCTAAAAATTTTTCTTACAAATATATATATATAGAAATATATATATATATATATATATATATATATATATATATATATATATAT
>NW_022639511.1:1403836-1411184 GCF_010583005.1 Odontomachus brunneus | reverse complement strand
TATATATATATATATATATATATATATATATATATATATATATATATCTTGACTAATATATACATAAATAATACTGTAAAGTCATATTAACGATTACAACTAAACGTAGTTTAAACTTTCAAGACCATCGCAGTTGTGAAGCACATGTTTATCATTCTTAAAAGACTTGAAAAATAGTATATAGACTTATTGTGAATGTATCAGTTTTAATTATTTATAAACAATAATAATTATTCATAATTATATGTATTAAAATTATTATGAATAGTTATAATGATAATTATATATTGTTCATAACAATAATTATTATTATTTATAAAGAATAATGATCATTTCATCATTAGTGTTATCTATTAGTTTAGTTTCCTGAACTGCTTGTGCATATATTAAACATTCAACGTTAATGTTATACATTTAACTGCATTAATACATTTTTTATTTATTACATTTTCCACGACAAAGTAGTATTTTTATATCATGTGTATGTATCAATCTTTCATAACTTCCAAATAAAAAAGCTATCAAAACACAGTTAACTGATCTATCGTCTCGAAAGAATAAAACAGAATGTTGATGAACGTTTATATGAGTTTCCAACATGAATTCTGTTTTGCGATTTGAATATTTATCAAAGTTACATTATGCTGGTGTACATTATTCAGCAAATACTTTATTTATATAAACTCTGCAAGCCCAGCTTACCATCGTCAAATGCACTTTTAGGTTTGTTTTATCCATGTACGAAATTGCTGCTTATATCCGTAATAGTACAAGAGTGTCAATAAATTATTAATAAGAAATATTAGAAAAATTTGTATTCCATCTATTCAATTTTTCAATTTATCTCCCAATCGGACAATTTTTTCTATCGTTTTAAAAATAACAATTGATACACATCATTTTAAATCGGCGCCACTTATTGCTTGATACATTTAGAGTGCGGCAACATTTAGTTTTTTCGGGTATATAATGGAAGGAAAGATACAATACTTTCCGTTATTATTTGACTCGTATTGGCAACTGTTCCGCGATTCAGACAAACAATTAGTTCGTGAGAATAATAAACTAACGAGAAAATAGGCCTATATTTAACACGTGTGACACTAAGTCGTAAATGGTAGACGGGATAATTTGGGCACAGGTTATCAAAATTGAGTTTTCTCATAATGGTAACTGTCATTGTCTCGATTCCGCGAACAAAACTATATATTCGTGTTATTTTATTATTCGTACTTACTTTTTAAGATCAATAACGCACGGATTAATTATCAATTGCAATATGATAACAGATAACTTTTTTTATAGAATTCATCGCGCAGTTTTTAGTTTAAGGATAACTGTGAAACGCTGTATGACAGCGCAAAAGTTGACATTGCAATAATTACAAGTTAATTACGACTGATCTTTTTGTTTTCGCGTTAGTTAGGCGTATGAACTTAATCTTTATACCATATACATATCGCATCGATCGTACATAAGTCGCATGAAGCGGCCCGTTTATTTATCCTAGTGCTGTGCTCATCCACTTACTCACATTTCCGTCGCCTGTCTTTGTCAATACGATGCGTGACGATGTTTAAGCATTTTTATATCCACTGTAAAATCACGTGTAGACTGCACCGTGCAATGGCATAATTTCTATATAATACAGGCAAAAAATTACTAATTATTAGTATTTATAAATGATATATTAACTGCCAACACGAGTCTCTGTGAATTGTTCAGTCGTATATTTCGCTGGATGCGTACGTTTCTTTCAATCTGCGAATATATTCGAGCTAGCGAACTTGATAGCCTGGAAAGTTATGCGTGTATTCCGCGTTTGTCTTTTTTTTTTCTTTTTTCATACACATATGCGCGCGGCAAAGTATGGGGTGCAATCCTGTATGTTCCTGTGTGTGTATATATAGCATGTATGAATGTGTGAGCTGCGTGGACGGCGCTACATATACCACTCTTCGGTCAGTCAACCACTGACAGACTAGCAGTTGACTATCGTCAATATTACTTGGACACCCGGCTGTTCCGCTGGGAGCTTTCAGTTCAACGTGCCTTGCTCACGTCAATATATACCGTTGTATTATCTGTAAGACACAAATAGTTTGCGATAAGTCAAATATCGTGCAGTTTTTAACCTTTTATTTAGTAATATTGCTCTAAAGCAACATCTGGTTATCTGTTCTGTTCGTCGGTATCTCAATAATCTCGATTTTTGCCATTAAATGACAAAAACCATTGAAAATATGTTTACAAAATATTTTGCAAATTTATTCTTTACTTCATTTAAATGTTCAAAAATTATTTTCTTTAAAATTTTTAGCTTTGCCAAATAAAGAGTTAAGAGACTATCTTTCATTTCAATATTGCGACATTCAAAAACTCGGCATACCTGCATACAAATGTGCTAGAGTTTGTCTTGAAATAGGAAGAGATTGTTCGTAGCAGCGACAGCTACCACATTTTCAGACGGATGCCATGCGGTATGAAGTATTTTCTTATTGAAGTCCAAACAGTCGACGCTAATTTCATCTTTTTTGCGTTTACCGCCGGTGCATACCTATTCAGTGTGGTCATAAGTTTTTGTCTCGAATCCAAATCAGAGAAATAATGAAAAAAGTATATTTTATACGTTAAATATGCTAACCTTTCTTGGCTTAAGGAGTGTTTTTGGTTTGGCAATGTCACGTGCTGCTTCCAAGGTGAGATCACGTTTGGTCGTACGATCAAATACTCTGAAGAAATTGTTGTACGAGCCCGTCATAATAGCAGAGTCATTACCACTCCAACAACATTCGAACTTGTCGAAGATACAGTCATTTTCGTACAATGAACATAATTTTGATCTTAAGTATTCGTGTACCTGTAGTAACAAAGGCATAACAATAAATATATAGTCTAAATGTAAATATATCTTCTACAATAAGATAAGCAAGCATTCCTCTAAACAAAGAAGTTAACTATTACAAAGGTAAAGTTTAGAGAGAAAGAGAAGGGGAGACAGAGAGAGAGAAGGGGAGAGGGAAAGGGAGAGGGAGAGAGAGGGAGAGAAAGAGTACGATTAATAAATCTTATTTCGTAAAAATAAGAGGAGAGGGGAAATCCCATTGAATATTGTAGACTTACAGGATAACATTCGATCGGCTTTGTTTCCATTTGCAAGTCCCATACTTTCACACTGAGGTAGTCTCTGCTGATCATATATCTCCCGGAATTACTGAGTTTTACATCACTTATACTTGAAATAATTTCTGAGAAAAAACTCCTATTAGTTGGATCCTCAGGTTCCTCGAAGAGTTTGCTATGCTGATCGCAAAGAGCGGCAGATCTCATATCGCAAAGTCTAATGGTTCCTTTGCTACTACTGTACACCAACACGTTGCATTCCGCGGGATGAAATTCCGCCGCAGTTATGACTTCTGTTAATTCTTCCATATTAGTTGGCTTAATGTCTACTATATCTGTATGTTGCGGTTAGAAAAATTATATTTGAAAAAATGTATCGATATTCTATCCTATCGCAAGTTAGATTGCAACGCCTATATGCGCACGTTAATAAAAGGATACTAAAACTCTGGTCTGTTATCTCAAGGTGCCAAAGATTAATTCTAAGATCATCAGCACTGAGGTATGTCTCTTGATCACTGTTGACACTTATACTGTTTATGTGATAGGTGTGCGCATTGGCAAATATTCTCCTTGGTGATGCCTCCACCATCAACTCCATTGGTTTTATGGTTGGCACCTGTATACCAAACACTTCATAGTTACCTTTCTGTATGTATAATTATCAATAGAGGTTCATATCATTACATAAGCAATAAAAACTAATAGATAGAAAGTATCAATTGTGTAAGAATTACACTGGTCAACTGATAACTTGTCACATGGAATTTCTGATGTGTTCTTTATATATTTTTATGCGTAAAATCCGAAAATAAATTCGCAAGTTTTCCATCACTCCATCAATTTTTTTATATTTAAGTATTACTATCAATATATTAAATATCTTCCACAAAAAGTTTCTTTACTTAAAAAATACATTTGTCTACAAAAATTTATTAAAATTAACAATTTCTTCTAAACGATTTTTTCTCTTCAATTAGGCATAAGATATGATAAAAATTAATAGATCTCTTATTTTAAAGAGGGATATACACCACCAGTCAAATACAATAGAAAATCATCAGTTTCTGCATTTTAAATTACCCACATATATATATATATATATATATATATATATATATATATATATATATACACATAACAAACTTAATTTTCTTGAAACTTAAATTACATCACTGGAAAATTCTAGATAATACAAGAAATTTGTTAACATTTTTAAATTTAGTGTATAAAATATTAAATAGATCACAATTAAATCCATATGACGAAAAGCAAATTTTTTTTGTACGTCAGTATTATTATAAACTTACGTTAGTACAATTAACTCAGGATACTTACCCTCAAGGCAGTGATGCAGGCAGGATCACGGATCGTACCATTTTCTTCTTTCGTATTATATCCTTCTACTCTTTTATCTCTCTCACTAACTTTCCATAACTTGATTGTTTTATCGTTCGTGGAGAGTAAAAAGTGGGCAGGATTTTTTCTCTTTAGCCACCTAATTTTATTAATTTTTTCTTCTATTTCTAGTGATTTTAGGTAATCGAACTCGGGCTCATGGCTCTGGAAGGTGCTATACACATTGTATTCACCTCTCCGTGGTATACTGTTTTTACTCTATATAAATAATAGTCTTATTTATAATTTATCCTGGTAATGGCTATTTCTAAAAATACCTTAACGATAATTGATTTAGCTAAAACAATCCAAGTATTACACTCAACAATTTGTAACTGCCTAATCTTGCTCTAACCACTCTGCCAGTGTCAACCTATAAGCTCGCAAATGGTAATATGTACCTGTATAATGGACTCAGTCAAGAGCTATTCTGACTGAATAGGAAATCAGATATAATACCAGAGTACTCGTTACGCAAGCCTTGAAAAGACGTGACACAAGTCATCACAATTAGCATCGATTTATAAATATCGGGCACAATAATGACTTGGATAGATCGAGTGAAATTAATCGAGTAAATATTATTTTCTTAAAGATAAAGAATGCGAAATAAAGACACGTTGCGATCAATATTTATGTATCGACGTTAAAATTATTAACGCCTGTGTGATATTTGGATTGTTTGGATATAATGCACACTAAACGAACAATATATCTAGCGATAATGTTAATGACATTCGTGTTTTTTAGTAAATTCCTCTCTATTCATCCATCTCTAAAATTCATTGTACTTACAATGGGGTCTCTTTGAAAAATGACGACACGTCCACCCTTGTCTCCTGTTGCAAGAAGATCGCCATCGTGGTTAAATTCAACGCATGAAATTATATCAGCTGCAATGAGAAAACGTAACGATCGAATATGGATACAGATTCCTAGTGCAACATATATGTATAATCAAAACTTACGATTTAATGAGCGTACCTTAATGAGCGATAAATATATAGAGAATTTATGAGTTTACGAGATAAATTTTGGATTTTATGAGATATTCGGAGTCTCGATTCGTAGCTAACTTATTGTTTTACTTTGATGCGTGCAAGCTGATAAGATAAAAGACAAACCATTTCTTCGAACTGAGCAAACACGGATCAAACTTACCTTCTGTGACGTCTTCTTCTAAGGTTCCCTTCACTTGAGAGAAACACCATTGTATGTCACCATTGCCTGTAACACAACATCGGATATCTTTAGAACGCAACGTTCCTTTTTCCTCTATTGAATTCGTCTAATGCATTCGGCAAGTGTTTATAAGGAGTACTTTGCAGTAAAAGGAAAAAAAAATTGCTCTGAAACCTTTAGTGTCGGTTTGGTCTTTATCGTTGGCATTCGCGATGTCAGCCGGTAGATAAAATCGTTTGTACTTTATACGCGCCTCAACTTGAAAAAAATCGTTATATAATTACATAATTATATAGGGTATGATTATATATTACAAGGTAGATCACCTAACATTAGATTTTAGAATATCCTGTTTTCTTGGATCAAGAGAAAATATATAAGAAGAATAAATTCTGTATAGTTGGAAAGAATTAAATATTTTGTGGTTGGCTGACCACAACAATTTATTTTTTCTCCCTACATACACACATCTTCTCTAAATCTAAAAAACAATCAAGATATCTTAGAATCTAGGTGATTCACCTTTTATATTTACTCATTTGTAAATTTTATCTCTATGTGGTTACACACAGTCATATATAATCACATATATCCAAAAATGTCACTGAACAAAAGAAGCAAATAGTTTTATTTAAGTGAACAATGACGTCATGGACCGTTAGAAGCATAAGTATTCATTTTGATTGTTCTTGTGAAACAGCATCTTTTTCATATAGAGCATTTTTGATCATAAAGAGAAAAATTCATATAAAATTATTCTTTATTAGGAAGAGACATTAACAGATAATGCAACAATATTAGCGACTAGCAAATTCTATGACTTGCACGTTATATAGGCAAACAATTAGAAGACAAAGGGGAAACAAAGACAAGACATAGGAGATCTTGCACGATTAATGACGCACACACAACACACACGTTGTTTAAACTTTTTTTTGTAATCTATGACCCTTTTATCTAAAAGTAGAAAAACTTTCAGCGAAGTTGTATTCGCACACAAACGACACAATGTATAGAACGTTTCGTACACGTAGACAGTTTGTTCAGACAATTCCAAACAAACGAGAAGTACAGAGAAAAATACAATTTGTTAGCGTTTAGATCGCACTTTGAGCGACCATTCAAACGCTTCTGGCGAATGACGTTAGACGATATTCCCCATATATATTTCGCGATACTTTATGATTCCCTCTTCATGAGTAACAGCAATCTGGATACTCGTGCTCATTATTTCGCAAAGCGAGTTAGGTGAAAACTGATCAAATTCACACGTGACCAGTGTCGCGAGCGCGACATGTCGAAGCGATGCAGAAAGAAGCGGCGCGAGAAAGTGATGATGATGGTGGTGGTGGTACGTACTCGTAATGGTAGGAAACAAGCACAAAAAATAATCGCTGCCTTAGCGCGGACCTGTGGCACCGGACACGGACAAACGCACCCATGATGTTTCCCGATGATGCTTTGTTAACGAAAAGAAAGTGATAGTAACGACAGATTGCGATCTGGAAATCAAATAATCGCAACACGCGAGAAAGAAAGAGAGAGAGAGAGAGAGAGATTTTTTTAGTATTCCTTGGAGTTGTTACGAGAAACATCGTGTCAGACCAAGCAGTCTAACGGCGATCCAGTGATGGGAAAACGGGGG
>NW_022639511.1:1402233-1403759 GCF_010583005.1 Odontomachus brunneus | reverse complement strand
GGGGGGGGGGGGGGGGGGGAGAGTAACCTACGGCACAGTGTATGTCCACGCACGAGTCCTCCTCGCGAAAGGACGCGCCGATTGAACGAGTGCAAGATAGACTGAGGAGAGGGGAGGAAAAAAAGAGAGTGAGAGAGAAAGAAAAAAGAAAGGTAAAAGTAAGCCTACTTGAAGTTTCGGCGTAATCCATTGTGTTTCTAGGCTGCCACCGTCGCCGCCGCCGCAGTCGTCGCCGTCGCCGGCGACGGGCACATAGATACCTGCTCTCCCGCGCACGGGGAGTAATCCGGGCGCGACCGACACGATTGTACTTGGAGACTACGGAATCGACTCTAGGCGAGCATTCGTTGCGGGTATACCCGCGTGTTATCTAGGTCAAGGTTCGCTTAGTCGCGGTGACGCGAGGAAACGAGCTGCTATCCAACGGGAGCAAGAGCGACGACGCGTCGTCGCCGTCGTCGTCACCGTTGTCACCGTCGTCGTCGTCGTCGTCGTCGTCGTCGTTGTCGTCGTCGTCGTCGTCGTCGTCGTCGTCTCTGTTGCGCGACGAATCACGCGACAAGTGTACGCGCGTGCCGGTTTAATCGACAACGTCGCGGTTCTTCGCTGGAGCACTTTACTTACCGGCCATCTCGCACACGAAGAACAATATAACACGCAAGCGGAAGAACACGTTTGCACGCGAGCCTATTCCCGGGTGAGGGGGCCCAAGCGACGAGAGAGCGTACGCTCTTCGGGCAAAAGGATACACGCGCGCGCGTGTGCCGCGACACGCCACGCCGGCGACGAGGAACAAGAGACGAGGAGACGCGCTCGCCGGGAGGATACGCGAGATTCGTGCTACTTGGCTGCTCGGTTTCGATCCTCCGTCACATATTTCCGCCGTTTTGTTCGTGTCACCAAACCGCTCTCCGCGACGTACGCGACTCTCAATGGCGGAGTTCACAGACGCATAACCGCACAACACGACCACGGTGTGACGTCACTGTGCGCACAACTAGCTTTCGTTACCTACGAAATGACCACCATCTTGCACGCGGTGCAGGTACGGCGGTGCGCGAGTGCGCGTACGCATACGATCGCGCACGAAGACGGCCGAGAGTGTGGCGCTCGCCTGACGCGCCAAATTCAAGCATGTCCGCCGCGATTATATATAACGCGCGTTTTATAACACACCAACGTCATATATGTATGATAGTAACTTTCTCTATGTGTTCACATATATTATTAAGTTTGTTTTATAAAATTACGTAAATAGAAAAATTACACACACACACAACACACACACACACATGTATATACACGCTCATGCGTATGTATATATACATATACAGGGTGTCCCGAAGTCCCATGATGACCCTTGGTGAGAACGTAGAACGGATTGAGGTGAGCAAGAAAGTCCTGTGCCGTTTTGCGATATTCGCAATAGTTTTTGAGAAATTAATTATTTTGTCTCAACAAATCAGCGTACAGAAAGCGGCAGCGGAAAGAAAGATGCCTTCGGCCGACGTGCGACCGTGACACTC
>NW_022639511.1:1393549-1402223 GCF_010583005.1 Odontomachus brunneus | reverse complement strand
TTCTTGCTCACCTCAATCCGTTCTACGTTCTCACCAAGGGTCATCATGGGACTTCGGGACACCCTGTATATACAGAGCGTTTGGTACTCATAAAGAAAAACCGTGATATATACAGGGTGTCCCGCGTAAGACGGACCAAAAGGAAAATATAAGTAGAACACATAAAAGTGAACAAAAATTGTATAAGTCATTTTTCAAACAACCATGTAAAATTTCGAGATATTAATTAAGATAGTTGGACAAAATAGAACGCGCGATGCGACAGGCGGGACATACGGCTCGCAGCGGTCGGCGAAGAAAATGGAAGAACGCACATGTACATGGGCGCACACACGGAGCTACTCATTTCAGTATGTCAAACGGCCCACCTCTCTGGCCTATAAGATAGGCCCGCGAGCAATCATCTATTTTCTTCGCCGGCCGCGGCAAGCCGTATGTCCCGCCTGCCGTGTCGCCGCGCTCTGATATGCTCAACTATTTTAATTAATATCTCGAAATTTTACGTGGTTGTTTGAAAAATGGTCTATATAATTTTTGTTCACTTTAATGTGTTCTACTTATATTTTTCTTTTGGTCCGTCTTATGCGGGACACCCTGTATATTTTGAATGTATATATAGTACGATCCATAGAAGGAGGAGGGCGGGCATATTAGATGGCGGCGGGACGCCGTGCGTTCAAGATCTGCGTATCTTTTCGTTCCAGAAAGAGAAAAATATCGAGAGCGCGGTTTTGTTAGGCCGGGACTCGAACCCGGCTTTTTCGCTTGCCGGGCGACTGCTCTAAACCACTGAGCTACCTGACACTCCATGCTCATGATACTCTCCCTTCCCTAGATAATGCTCAGAGATGCCGTTCGGAAGCGACATCTCTGGCGCGAACCCGAGCGCACGGCGACTACAGAGAGAAACAATAGTGGTATATATAGGTACAGTCTAGACCTAGATAGATGTCTTAGGTAGATCAGGTTAAACTGAACAAAATATTCCTCTATTATTTTGCGAATAACATTTAAAATTCTAAGTCATTAATCAAAGAAGATTTGTGAACGATAACGTGTCATATGATAGTTGAACTGTGATAGCGATGCCGTTATTATATGCTTGTATATTAGGTCAAATTGAACAAAAAAGCTCCCCTACAATTTTCCAAATGACCACGTAGATGTTTGATTATTAATTAAAGAACCCAGATAGCACAGAGATGAATAGAAGTTCCTAGAGAATTAATTTTAAAGAATAGAAGTAGAACTAGAAAAATGAATATCCGAAGAATTCTTGAAGAATTAACCACAATAAGTTCGTCTTGAAATATTCCTTAGGACTTCATTATAGCGAATACTTCACGACTTAATTCCTAGAACACTTTGAGAATTTATGAGGAATTACAGCTAAGGCAGAGAACGAGGCGTAAGCGTCATAATCGTAGACGTAAAATAAAACAGAGAAAAACATAAACGTAAGGCTAATAGCCTTTCATGATTTACGTTTACGTTGTTCTCTACTTTATTTTACGTCTACGACTACGACGCTTACATCTCGTTCTCTGTCTTAGCCTTTACAAATATTTTGTTTATAACAACTACTTTTTTGCGCCTATATTCAGTACATGCTAGTGAATGTATAATAATTTATTTACATATTTATATATAAATTGTTTAATTTATTGTTATTCACAGTTATTTATATTTTGTGGAATTAATTATATAGTTTTATATAATTAATAATATAAGGGTTTTATATAAGGGTAAAGAAAGGGAATTGGTGTTAAAATAGTTTTTCATATATAAAATGTTCACTAGTATCAATAATAAATAGATTTATGCGAAGTATATTTTATCCTTAAGTTTGTATTTACGTTTCTAAAATTCATATACCGTTCTCACAAACTCAATCGCATTATTTGAAAGCCATTTAAGGTAAATCCTAGTGATTGAATATTATCGTGTACCGATAATTGAATTATTAATAATATATTTGTGTTTGTTAAGGTGCTTATCAATGAAACAAAATCACAAAGTAACTAAATATTTTTTTTCATTTATTATATTGTTTTGTATATTGAAAAGCATTTTAATAAAGAAAATACAAAACTAATCATTATATTAATCATTGGAACATATATGTTCGATCACTGAAACATTTACCTTATTCTTGGATTTTGAATTACATATTTGAAAATGCGCTTTACTTACATTTGAAGCAGTTAGAACAGTATGTATGACATCAAATAGACGTTGAAATCGTCAAACCGTTAACCGACGTCAATTTGATATCATTTTGATGTCAATCAACGAATCATTTTTCACTAGGTATATAGATTTCACAAACATGAAATCTTAAATAGCTCAGTGGAAACAGCGGTTGTCTGGCAAGCGGAAGATCCGAGTTCGATCCCAGCCGAGTCCTGATGTTTTTCATCTCATATTAAAAGTGGCATTAAAAATAGATATCTACTGATACACACAAGTACCCCTGGCCAAAATTTCTGATCTTTCTTTCGTGCGGATGCAATAAAATTTATTAAATCCGAAGAAATCTTTTTGAGTTGAAGTAATTCTATATGAATACTCTAAGAAGTACTGAGGAACTTCAATCATGGTTCATGTAACTTCCTAAATCATTCTTATAATATTCCTCCACGAATTCCTAAGGAAGTACAATTCAGGAAAGGAGAAAACTTTACGAACACTTAAAGAATTCATCGTGCTATCTGAGAATATTGGTGTGCAGTTGTACACTATAATGCACCAATTATCTTTAATTAATAACTAAACATCTATGTGGCCATTTAAAAAATGATAGAAGACGTTTTTGTTCAATTTGACCTAATATGTAAGCATACAGCGGTAAACGTCGTCATCACAACTCATCTACCATATAGTATGTGATCATGAATCTTCTTTGATTAATAATTCAAAATTTGATGTAGTTTTTCGCAAAGTGGTAAAGGAATTTTTTGTTCTATTTGACTTAATCTACCTTACACCGCGGTTCCTCCATGAGTTACCGGAGTGAATTACCTTTTACACGCACGCACGCACGCAAGCACGCACGCACGCACGCACGCACGCACGCATTTTTGTTCCGTTCTTTTGTTCATTGTTTTTTGAAGATTAAAATATATATGTGTGATTGAAATAAATTTAATTTTTCCACTTATATGTTTGTTTTTTATTAAAGTCATAAAATTCCTATTTTGTACCCTGTAGTATTAAAACGAAGCGTCATAGAGAAAAACATTATTAACAAAATATGTTTGTTTTTATGTCCTCTATTTCCCCTCAAAGTTTGTCGGTCTAATTGTTTTACACCCTGTATATATACAAGGTGGGCCATTTTATTCAATACATGCAAAAATCTCAAAAAGAAGAAATTTTTTCAAAAAATCTTTCAGACAAAAGTTATATGGATCCATGGGGGACATAAGAAGGTATCATTGGTTTGACCTTACGTGGCACCGCCAAGGTTACGTCGAGGTTAACTTTGCTTTTTTAAATAGAAACATGTTTTTTTTTATTACGGAATTTTATTCTACGTGAAGAAGCAAACAACTTTTGCTTGAAAATATTTTTTATTCGACTTTTATTTTTTAAGATATTTACGAAAATATCTACAAAATTATTGGTTTCAATAATTTTTTACTCAAATTCTATTAACTTTATCAAAAAATAGCTAGAGATAAAAATTGTCTATTTTCTTCTCGTAGAGCTCTGAAAATTTTTTCAGAATTTTTAATTAACTTTCTAGTACTTCAAGAAAATGGAAGGAAATGCAGTAATAAAAAGTTAATCAAAAATTCCGAAAAAAATCTGAGAGCTCTATGAGAAGAAAATAGACAATTTTTATGTCTTGCTATTTTTCGGTAAAGTTAATAGAATTCGAGTTATTGTATGAGTATTGAATTCGAGTTATATGTTGAGTATTGAAACCAATAATTTTGTAGATATTTCTGTAAATATCTTAGAAAATAAAAGTCGAATAAAAGATATTTTCAAACAAAAGTTGTTTGCTTCTTTACGTAAAATAAAATTCCGTAATAAATAATATGTTTCTATTTAAAAAAACAAAATTGACCTCGACCTGACCTTGGCGGGGCACGCGAAGCCAAACCAATGATACTTTCTTATGTCCCCCATGGATCCATATAACTTTTGTCTGAAACATTTTTTTTTTAATTTCGCCTTTTTGAGATTTTTGCGTGTATTGAATAAAATGGCCTGTATATATGTACAGGGTGCGGCAAAAGTATCGGACCGGTAAAATATCTCGAAAAATATAAGTTTTACAGAAAATTGCTTTAGATAAAAGCTATAAGTCTTAGGAAAATCTATTTACTGATTTTAACAGTTTGACCTTGGGTGACATTCGAGGTCAGGTCGAGGTCAACATTGCTTTTTTAAATAGAAATATATATTTTTTATTACGGAATTTTATTCTACGTAAAGAAACACATAATTTTTGTTTAAAAACATTTTTTATATAACCTCTATTTTCTAAGATATTTGCGGAAATATCTACAAAATTATTGGTTTCAATAATTTTTTATTCAAATTCTATCAACTTTACCAAAAAATAGCAAGAGATAAAAATTTTCTATTTTCATTTCATAGAGCTCCGAAAATTTTTTCAGAATTTTTTAATTAACTTTTTAGTACTGAATTTTCTTGAAGTACTAAAAAGTTAATTAAAAAATTCTGAAAAAATTCTCAGAGCTCTATGAGAAAAAATAAACAATTTTTATCTTTTGCTATTTTTCGGTAAAATTGATAAAATTCGAGTAAAAAATTATTGAAACCAATAATTTTGTAAATATTTCCGTAAATATCTTAGAAAATAGAGGTCGTATAAAAAATATTTTCAAACAAAACTTGTTTGTTTCTTTACGTAGAATAAAATTCTGTAGTAAAAAGTACATGTTTCTATTTAAAAAAGCAATGTTGACTTCGACCTAACCTCGAAATGTCACCCAAGGTCAAACTGTTAAAATCAGTAAATAGATTTTCCTAAGACTTATAGCTTTTATCTAAAGCAATTTTCTGTAAAACATATATTTTTCGAGATATTTTACCGGTCTGATACTTTTGCCGCACCCTGTATATATATATAGAGTAATTCTAAATAAGTGCAAAAAACTTTAGAAAATAATTATCGAAAATTTTTCATATATAAACATATATTCTTATATCTCTCCCTGAAAAGTTATACGCCTCCAAAGGGGGAGGGGAGAACGGCAGGAAAATTAGGTTTTTATTTGTTTTTTCAAATGTTGGAAAAGTTAGAAAATAAAATTGGAAAGACGTTTTCCACTAATAAAAAAGTTACTTATTAGTATTTTCTTAATCCTGTATCGTTATAAGGAAATGAAACTAGCAACCCTTATTCAATTTTTATTAGAACTTTTTAACGAACTAGAATATGATTATCTAAAAATGCGTTAGAAAGCTTTATTTCTTTAGAAAATTTTTTATTTCTTTTATTTTTTCTTTGTAAAACCAATAGTTTTTAAGTAAAAAAATAAAATATATTATCATACACAACATGGTTATCTGTTAAATTACATTTTCAATCAATTAAAAAATGTCTAGTAAGCCAGTCAATTGTCAAATTGACAATTCGTTTTGCATTAACATTTAATTTTTTTAACTTTTCCAACATTAGAGAAAAAACAAAAACTTAATTTTCATCTCCTCTTTTGGAAGAGTTTTAATTATTAATTTAAAAAAATGGTTGTACGATTTTGTGCAATAATGCACTAATTTTCTTTAATTAATAACTAAAAATCTACGTAGTCATTTGTAAAATGGTAGAGGACATTTTGTTCAGTTTGACCTAATGTATAAGCATACCACGGCAGACGTTATCACTACAGCTCACCTGTCATATCAAGGGTCATCATTTACAAATCTTCTTTTATTAATATTTCGATAGTTATTATGAATGTCACAAAATAGTAAATAGGACTTTTATTACGTTTACCTCAATCCGTTTTACACTTTCACGAGAGATTGTGAAATCGAACTGGGACACCTTATATATACAGGTATAACTGATACGATCGGAAAGGCAATGGTTACGTGAAAATGTAAGTCAAAAGCGTAGAATAAAATTGTTAATGTTTTGCTTTAAAAAAAAATCGATTTTTATTTTTCACATTAAATCGATTTTTATTTTTCACATTAAATCAATTGTGTATTCTGAAGAAATTACAATATCATCGAGCAATTAAAAAAAACTTAAATTAGTGTTTAATGTTTGATGAATTAAAGCATCAAAACACGATAGAAAGCGTTCATCAAAATTTATTTCGAAAAGCAGAAATGTATATTCGACAGAGAACGGTCAATACTTTCAACAATTAATGAAGTAATCACGCGTGAATATCATATTGTGTATTCTTGGTTGTTCAATACAATAAACACAAACATGAGCAAAAATAGTAGTCCACAGCGAAATCTAATAACTCGAGACATAGTTAAGCGCACATGTACACAATGAATTTTTTAAATCGATTTTTTCGAAAATAATACTCTACAGGATGTCCCAGACCATTATTCTCAAATTTCGTGAGAACATAGAACGAATTGCGGTGAACAAGAAAGTCCCATTTGCTTTTTTGCAAAATTCGCAATAGTTTTTGAGATATTAATTTTAGAAAATAAAAAATAGAAGACTGCTCGAGTCGCTGAAGCCGGTCGCTGAGCTCTAGCACGGTTCAATTGGTCTAGAAACGAATAGTAGTACGCGACGAGAAGGACAAGCGCCGCTGCCCGTGCTTATATCGCCGCTTTTACATCTCGCTGCACTGCGCCAAAGCTCGCGCGTTGATGGCAGCCGTAACGTAAATATCCACGGAAGATGATGCAGACGCGTGAGAAATTGTTTTTCGGCGTGTCACTCACGTTGTTTTTCCACCTTCCGTGAATATCTACGCGTTTCGACTGATATTTTTCGTTGTTAAGAGACTCACACGGTCAGCCCGTGACGAATGCCCGTGCGATCATACGTTTAGCATTCATTTTACTGTATCGCACGCGCTAATTGACTAGTTGGATTGGCGTTTAGTATAAATCTTTCTTTGTTGGTAACTCGAAATTTTACGTGGTTATTTTGGAAAAGATATCGATTCTTTTATTTATCCTGATTTATTCTAGCGATATATTAGCTCTGATATATCACGGATGCTGCAAACCTATATATGTATGCATATAGGTTCATCTAATTCGTATTGTACTAGAACTAATGTATAGCTGAAATAGATCGGAGTGAATAATGGAATCGGTATCTTTTTTTAAACAACACGTAAAATTTGGAGATATTAACGATAAAAAATTTATAGCACGCGCCAATCAGCACGCGCGCTGCTGATTGAGACAAACGGGCCAACTTCCTAGCAACGCGTTTCTAGGCTAGCCTCTCATGCCCATGCAACAGCGCATATAGCGTTCGTCTCACAGCGCACGTGCTGATTGGCCACTGGGCTGGCGCACGGTATAAATTTTTTATCGTTAATATCTCCAAATTTTTTCTTTTAAAGCGAATATCGTCGAAACTATAAGAGATAGAAAAAATTTTCCAAAGTGAAAATTGAATGATTTCAAAAGTGCTTCAAAACTATAATAAAAAATTTTTTTAATTGTTTATTTATTGTATACTCCCAACCCCATCCCTATTAAAAAAATTTTTTTTATTTAGTTCTAAAGTACTCTTGAAATCATTCAATTTTCACTTTGAAAAATTTTTTCTATCTCATAGTTTCGACGATATTCGGTAAAAAAAAACCGATTTTTTTCAAAGAGGTATTTTACCTCCTAAAACTGTAATTCCGCACAAACAAAAAATAGTTTTGTGTTACGGATGAACTATTCTACTTGCACACAAAGTTTCAGAATTTTTTGAATTTTTGAGTTGCCTAATGTTCCTTGTAAGCTTATAAATACTGCTCCATTTTAAAATAATGCTACAAACTTTATATCAAATATAAAAATGACATTTTTGGCGTGCATTTAATTCATTTTAAAATCTACAATATTATGAAAAAATTATATCGTGCTATTTAATAAATTCAAGATGACATTAATTTTTTAAGATAAAGTTTTTTTCAGTGTTTTTATTGCAAGTTGTAACTTGCATGAAACAAATAAATGTTTAACTTATAACTTTCTTTAAACTGTCGGAGGCAGTTCTAAAAAATCATATGGATACCGAAGACACTCTATACAGGGTGTCCAATAACTGATCGAGCAACCGCCGTATACGGGTAGAACGGATCAAAATAATCATAAAAGTTATATACCATTTAAAAATTTTTTCAATATTTATTCCGTAATGAATTAAAATATATAAACGAATGAGCTCACGAGAAGCGGTAGGACAGGCTAGGTGTGTAAAAGAAATGGCTTACCTCTTAGCAACGATGAGTAAACAGCTGATTTCGAGCCGGAGTAACAAGCAACACGTATACGTTACTCCGGCTCGAAATCAGCTGTTTACTCATCGTTGCTAAGAGGTAAGCCATTTCTTTTACACACCTAGCCTGTCCTACCGCTTCTCGTGAGCTCATTCGTTTATATATTTTAATTCATTACGGAATAAATATTGAAAAAATTTTTAAATGGTATATAACTTTTATGATTATTTTGATCCGTTCTACCCGTATACGGCGGTTGCTCGATC
>NW_022639511.1:1386391-1393539 GCF_010583005.1 Odontomachus brunneus | reverse complement strand
ATTGCTCGGTCAGTTACCGGACACCCTGTATAAGAGATGGTCGTGAAAAAAACCACTTAAATAAACTGGTAGCGAACTGTTTTAGGTGTAATAGACTTATATCAAGATTCTTAAGGTTAAATAAAAATGAAAACATTTTTTAAATAATTTTTAAAATTATTTTAAACATTTTTTAAACGACGAATTTCATATATTACACATATAGATAATACCTCATAATATTTTACATTGTTTATACGTAGATGTAGATAATTTACATCATAATTAACTGTTAATCGAGATAATTAAAGGTTGATCGATGCCACCTCGTTAAAGTTATGACGAAGTAAGATGAGAGTCAACTAAAGTTATGTCATAGATTTCAAGATTATATCCACGCAGATTATTTAAGTATTTTTAACGCGATGTATATACGGTTTTCAT
Source organism: Odontomachus brunneus (assembly GCF_010583005.1). NCBI lineage: Eukaryota > Metazoa > Arthropoda > Insecta > Hymenoptera > Formicidae > Odontomachus > Odontomachus brunneus. Next base: position 1,393,116 of record NW_022639511.1, on the reverse strand, counting down.
GTAGACAATGTAAACTATATAGAATATTGCAAATTATATTAAAATATATAAAAAAAGCAGTTAAGTTGTGAGACGGTTACATATCTGTTTTAGGTATTAATAATAAATACAATGTTTAAAAGAGATGATAAATTGCATACAATTTTCAATTCATTATGTGATAGTTTGGTAAATTTTCTCTCTGTAGGTAAGAATGTAACCAGAAAATAAGAATGTAACCAATTTTGTGGACTCTAATTTATTTAGGAAACAACGTTCATAAATTTCTATCAGAATTCTATCTAAAGATTAAATAAAAATAAATTAAATTAAATTAAAATAAATAATATAAAATTAAAGATAAACTTTTTAAATAAATTTTTATGTCATACGATCTTTAAATAACATCTATAGATTACTGATTGTTTATATTGATAACATCTCATACATAATTTACGTTTTGTCTACATATAAATGTAGAGGTATCATAATTTACGCGTAAATGTTCAACTGTCTACCCTAAATTTTCGTAACTAGCACGATAACTCCAAAGATACTGGAAATAATTGAAGAAGGATTATATTATCGGTCATTTTTACTCGCTCAATATAAATATCATTTATTGTACAATAAAATATTAATTTTATAATTTATTACTATCTCGATGTTTTATAATTATGTACACAGACTTACAATAACCAAGTTATGTCATAGATTAAAAAATTATGTGTACGTAGATTGTTTATGTATTATCTATATAAATGTATTCAAAGTCTCCTTTCATGTAAATAATGTAAACTATATAAAGAAAATATTTTAAATTATATTAAAATATACAAAAAAAAAATTAAATTATGAAATAGTTACTGTATCCTGTTTAAACATTTATAAACATAATTTTTAAAAAGGATGATAAATTAAATGAAATTTAATTAAATAATAATTAAATAAATTAAATAATTTTTATTTTATTATATGACAGATTGGTACATTTAACTCTTAAACGACGAAAGTGAGGTCATATTTTTTGAGTTTATTTTTTTCTTTTGCATATTAAAATTTATATTAGGATAAATAAATAGCAAGTTAACGAGAATTTTTTTATTATATAAAATTGTGTAGGACATTTTTTCATTATAGTATCTGACTTTGGCACAAACATATCACAAAATTTTAATAGATTGCATTGAAAAATATATACCGAATAGGATCATCGTTAATTCCACCTTGTCATTTAACGGTTAATGTTAATCTGTAGGTATGCCTGTAATAATATTCATACTAAATTCATACTAAATTCATACTAAATTTCATACTAAATTTCATACTGTAGGTATGAAAGTAATAATATAACCGGAGAATTCTGTGGACTCTAACTTGTTTAGCAAACAATGGTGTGATAGATTTACATTAAAATTCTTAAGGTTAAATAAAAATAGAAACTTTTTTTAAATAATTTTTGAACGAGATATACATTTTTTAAATGACATTCACAGATTATATATTGTCTATACAGATGACATTTTATAATATTTTATGTTGTCTATACGTAGACATAGATAATTTATGTCTTAATTTACGCATAAATGTTCAACTAGGCAATGAAGTAAGGGAGTCTAGAAATCACACAGATCAGTTATCACAAAACTTATATCTTACGTGATAAATAAAAGAGCATATTCTTCTCTATAGTATAAATTGCTTGTATTATGTTAGTTAAGTGTACGAAATGGTTTATGACAAAAACATCGCATGTGATATATTTATAAGCACTTTTTCAAAATCGGATGCGGTGAGAAAATTTTTTCTTGTTTCTAGTTTTATTGGTTTTGGAATTTCTAATCACAATCTCTATTTAGTTATAAGAAATATTATGGATTCAGCTAATTTTTTCTGTATTTAGACACATGACTATGTTGCTCATGTGCTTTTCTTTAGTATTTATCTTGAAAGGAATAATAGATATAAAATTGCGAAATAAAACATTTTAGAACTTTTTAGAACATAAATATTTTTCCACGAGTTTCATTAAAATTGGAATAATATTACAGTTAAGAAATAGAAAAAAAGCAAAAATGCCGAATAGAGCATTCCAACGGTCTTGATATTGACATATATTATAGAACTGACCTTCCTAAGTCATAATAAAAAGCTTTTAGCTGTCGCTCGTTGTTTGTTAAAAAGTTATTAACAAAGGAAGTTGCATAAAATTAATGTAATTTTTGGACACCATATATACAAAAACATCGAATTTGTACGCTAGGAAGGTGCCTGCTACATACACACACACACACACACACTGCTCGCCAGCAAGCGCGCTCGCCCGCCCGACAGGGCAGCGGTGTGCGTGCGTGCGTGCGTGCGTGCGTGCGTGCGTGCGTGCGTGCGTGTGTGTGTGTGTGTGTGTGTGTGTGTGTGTGTGTGTGTGTGTGTGTGTGTGTGTGCGTGTGTGTGTGTGTGTGTGTACCACTCTCCAATGATTTTGATGTTGACATATATTATAGAACTAATCTTCCTGAGTAAAAAAGGTTTTAGCCGTCACTTATTGTTTATTAAAAAGTTATTAACAAAAGAAGTTAAAAAGTTATTAACAAAAGTTATTAACAAAAGAACATCGATTTCAACTTATTATACATACATATACAATGTTAAATAATTACGTATTATTTATTGAACTTTTCTTGTTAATAACTTTTTAATAAACAATGAGCGACGGTTAAAATCTCTTAATTGTTACTCAAAAGCCTTCATGTCCTTCATAATATATGTCAACATCAAGACTATTGGAGGGTGGTCCCCTATTCGGCATTTTTACCGAAAAAAACTGATTCGGTAATAGCGCAAAGTAAATTTTCAAATCTCTAAAAATTTTATATTAATATTTTCCATTAATTTTTTATTTTATTTTACTTTATTAATTTTTTATTTTTTATTTTTCAAAAATTTTGTATTAATATTTTCCATCGTGACTGAATAAAATTAAGCGATATGTTATTAGCTAGAATGAAGTTTCTTGCAAGTGTATAATATATTGTTTCTGGTAATAAATATGCAATTTTCATTCGTAAAATGATTGAAATAGAACACATGGACAGACGAGATAAAGTTAGCTTATAATTAAGGGCTGACAAGAGAGCATTGGAGTCTGTGGAATTATTAATCAGGATACATATTTTATACGTGGACTTCTTACCCTGCGCTGTTGGGCAACTGAATCCGATACCAGGGCAAGATGGCTACGTTGCTGCATGTTCGTATTTCGCTTATCACAAAACAAGATATACAGTTAATATAATCATGGCGGGTATTAATACATAGAAGAAGATTGCTTTTATCATGTTTACAGTTAATCGTAACAATTGCCTGGGAAGTTGTAACTTTAAAATTCTAAGATATATGGCATCTAATCCAGTCTTCCCTATTGCAACGATTATTGCAACATACATAACATTATGACGTCTTAACATTTTTTAAAAACGTCTTAAAATTTCTAAGACGTCTTAAAAAAATTATCTGTAAGGCGTTTTTATGATAAATATCTTTAAGTAGTCTTATTAATACTCAATTTAATACGTCTTAAGGTTCGCCGCTCGCTGCGGCCATGTTGAATTTATGATGTTAGAAGCGAGGAACGACGTATACTGACAAGATTTGCGTGCCATTTCTAAATAAAGATAAATATGGATGAAAGAATATTTAAGACTGCTTGAGCATATTTGTAAAATTGTCCGAAAGATATTCCTTTCCCCTGACAATTGATAAGTAGTCACGTAATAAATAAAGCATATAGATAAAACAGACTCATTTCATTATTTCATATACCTCATTTTATTATTTATTATACGACTATCTATTGATTATCAAGAGAAATGGTTAACTCTCAGACAATTTTACAAGTGCTCAAGCAATCTCAAATGTTCGTTCGTCTATATATTTTTTTTATTAAAAAATGACACGCTACTTTTGTCAGCATGTCATTCCGACATCATAAATCTAACATGACCGGCGAGGTATAAGAATCCTTGAAGACATTGTTTTAAGATGTCTTGGAGACGTTGTTTTAATATCTTAGTTTTAAGACATCGTAAAGACATCTCGTTTAAGACTATTTTAAAATCTTTATATACATACGCTATTATAGATTTTTATAATTATACATACATTAAAAAGGGAAAGATATCTTATTTATTATCGTTTATTTGCTGCAGTCGATTGAGAATTAGGATTAGACTGTTATTGTCGATTGTGAATTAGGATTTGCTTATCCGTCCTGCTCAGAGTTCGAATTAGATTTCGATGACAGCTAGCGGATAATAATGATATATCGTATTTAAATATTCAAACATATGCTGCCGAATAATGATACTTAATAGAGCATGATTTAAAGTATAAAGCATATGATGCTGGATATCATTCGTTAGCTATGAGATCAGGTATTGATGCCTGATCCTAAGAAGGATGGATGCACAAATACATAGCCTAACTATAATTCAAAAGAATTATATGTATGGAATATCTGTATGGATATCTGTACGGATATCTGTATGGAAGAAAGGAGATTTTCACTCGGCACAACTTAAAATAGCAAACTGACTAAATAATAATGATATTTACCATAGTAAGAGCGTGCATAAATATTATATTCAGTAATATAGACAGTTATACATAGTCTTAAAATTGTCATTTAATAGGTGCCATAAAGACATCTGAAATAGGACATCTCAAATAAGATGTCTGAAGTAAAATGTCTATAAAACGTTTTTAGGTAACGTCTTAAAGACGTCCTATTTAAAACGTCGTCTTCAAGACGTCTTTTAGACATGCATGTTTCTTTTTTTGTTCAAGTAATTTATAAATATAATCTTTTCCATTCTAAATGACAGTTTAAATTGACTCAAAAGTGTCTGTCACGTAGCTATGACGTGAATTATGCAAAAATAATGGAAGCATACGCAATGGTGCATTACACGTCACAACTGTGAGCCTGAGTAAGGTCCTATAGAGAGAGTTCAAAGTTATCATTACAAACTTTATGAAAATTATTACTTTCATAGTTCAATGATTGATAATTATATTTAATTATAAGATATCATTAACTTTAACAAGACTGAAAACCTTAAAACTATAGTTTTAAAAAAAGCCGATTTTTTAAATTGCTAGTAAAAAACAAGAAAAAAATTTTTTCCAAAAATTGATTTATTTTAAATTACTGTTTTTGTTAAAGAAAAGATATTTTAAGATATGTGGTTTGGTTTTTGTTTCTCTTGTATTTAACATTATTATAAATAAAAAGCAAAAAAATTTTAAGATTAAAGATTATAAAGTAAAAACATATAAGAATTAAAATGTTATTATAAAGTCTCAGGTTTTAATAAGTATCTTCATGGTATAAAACAGTCCGCTTAATGCAATGGTATAGGGAGTACCATATAATCGTTGTAAAATTGCAATATAATAACCTAAATATATACAGAATACATATACAATCTGCTGTCAGATTATGTTTGCAAACTCTGTCGACAGAACAACAAGTTACAGACACAGATGACTATCGATTTGACGATAGGTCATCTATCGTTAGACTGCTAACAAATTGGTTACTAAGTTCATTTAGCTTCAATGAAATGCACACAATTATCTTCTTTATGGAAACAAGTAAATATAGTATAGGTTCTATATAGGTTCTAACCAAACATGCATGAATTTTTCCAAACGAATTTTTGGGAAACTTTTGATAAACCTTTGAGAAAAAACCGAAAAAATCAGCGAAGAAATGGAAAAAAACATTTTTTTCCGTGCTTTCAAAACTATAATTGTAATAAATATGATCAACCAAAATGGTAGTAGCTATAGGATTGTTTCTATTTCAATTATGTTTTATTTTTTCTTTTTACTCTTTCTCTACTTTTACAGTTTTTCGCGTAACAATCAGACATATTGTAGAAAAAAATCGCGCTATTGCGCACAACGTGAAAATATATTTAAATCTATCGTGTACAGAAATATAAAATTACCGTCGGATTCAAAGTGACGATTATTTATGGTGAAATTAAAATAAGATGGTAATTTCTTAGAAATTTTGGTAAAATTCGTTGTTTTTTATAGTTTTGTTTAAAAATAGGCTGTATTCGCATTTTCCGCACTAATGGATAAAATAAGACATTCTTCTTATATTCTCATCAAATGTACATTTGATAATCTCGGAAGTATTCTTCAGATGAAAGAAAAGAAATTACTTATAATCTTTGGAGATTAAAGTTATTATTTCTTAAAATACTACTAAAAATTTTCAATTATATACCACTGTTTGATTACAAAGTAATAAGTGAAAATACTATAAACTTCTATAAGATGTGATGATATAGATCAAAACTATACTATATCTGTCACATCTTTTGTTTTAAAAATTCTAATAAAATATTTTTAATTTTCTCTAGTTACTATGTACAGTTTCCTAATTGCTATTAAATGCGCAAATTAATTCATGCTTTTTTTTTAAATTGAGACTTTATTTATAAAAAAAATAATAATAAACATGTCAATATTTGAAATACCCGCCCTCATTTTCTAATACTTTTTTCCATCTGTCGCGCAGCTGACGAAATCCTTCCCGAAAAAAAGATGGCAACTTTAAATCGATGAAATCGATTTCATTTACGGACTTTTTTTTCCACGCTTTTAAAATATATATCAACCAGGTAATGTTGGAGCTATCAGAATAGAGAGAGAGAGAGAGAGAGAGAGAG
>NW_022639511.1:1379479-1384190 GCF_010583005.1 Odontomachus brunneus | reverse complement strand
GAAAATAGAGGTCGTATAAAAAATTTTTTCAAGCAAAAGTTATTTGCGTTTTTACGTTGAATAAAATGCCGTAATAAAAAATATGTATTTCTATTTAAAAAAGCAAAGTTGACCTTGTTCTGACCTTGGCGACGCCATCCTATGTCAAATAACTATTATTGTTGAATGCGTTTTTTAAAGCCTTACAACTTTTGTTTGCAACATTTTTCTTTCCCGTGCTTGGTTTTCGACATATTCGACTGGATGGATTAAAATGGTCCACCCTGTATATTAATATACATTTCTTAAAATTTTCTATTGAAAATATGAGTTAAGTAGTGTTTTATCATTTTAAGGGCTAAACGCTCCTTTCGTATACGAAATTTTTTATTTTTATAATTTTTTTCTAAATTACCATCTTACTAGCTTCCCAAAATTATCGGCTGATTTACCATAAGTTTTCCGGTAATCGTTCGTAATAATTCGGTTCATTCCGGTTTATCATTAGATTGAGTCATTTTCATCTTTAACCGTGTATTACACGTGTATATAGGGTGTCTCACAACCACTGTAAGATATTTTAATAGCGTATTCTGAAGATAAAGTAGAGTCAAAAATCCTAATACAAAAATATCGAGACTACAATAGTTTTTAAATTATAACTGATCAAATTTTACCAGTAATATCGTGTAGAATTCGCGCGCTTAGGCTCATAGTTATATAGCACGCACATCGTTTTATTATTTGTTATCGACTTCACAGTTAATATTGATTTTTACTACACAGCTAATTCCTAAAAATATTAATAATTATTATTGTTAGAATTTTTAAATTTAATAGTTTCACATTTGAGAAACAAGGATTTTATGCGTTTTTTTACATGAAAAGCAATCATGAAAAATACGATTTATACGATTTCACTTTTCATAAAATGTGAAAAATATAAAAATAATAATAAATTATTTTAATTTAATATATATATATATATATATATATATATATATATATTAATAATATATATAAAATTGGGATCGGTTTAAGTATGAAAGGTAGATTCACCGCGTACGTTAATCGAAGAAAATTTTTGATACGTGCGTTTGACATGCTGGATATAATTATCCTCCCACTATCATATTAATATTATATAAAAGTAATATTAGTATTTAATAGCACTAAGATATCCGTGCTTACTCCTTATTTGCTTCTTCAAATCTTACTGTAAATTATTTTCCATAATTACTTTTCATGTTAAAAATGCAAAAATCCTTGTTTCAAGTGTAAAACTATTAAATTTAATAATCCTAATAATAACAATAATAATTATTAATGTTTTCAGGAATCAGCTGAGTAAAAATTAATATTAACTGTGAAGTCGATAACAAATGATAAAATGATATGCGTGCTATATAACTACGGGTTTGAACGCGCAAATTCTACGCGATATTACTAGTAATCTTTGATCGGTTATAATTAAAAAACTATTGTAGTCTCGATATTTTTATATTAGGATTTTTTATTCTACTTTATCTTCAGAATACACTATTAAAATATCTTATGGTGAGACACCCTGTATATGCTAATTTTCATCAACCAAGATAACTGCGACGGATATTTCTCCTTACCCTTAAAGTTTCATATCCCATATCTACAAGAATACTTTGTCCTCTGTCCAGATATTCCTACGCCCATGAAAAAAGATGTTCAAACTGTTTCGGAAACGAATGTACAGTTGATTGATTAAGGCCCAGTCTCATCAACATCTTTAAACGTCAATTAAATCTTAATCTGAGTTTAAGTCTTTGTCTAAAGACAGTTCAATAAACTTGTGTTAAGTCTTAATCGACGTTTCACAATGCATCACATATCTAACAGGAAAATTTGTTTTTCAGCTATTCCTAAATTTTGTAAAGTACGTTGCAAAACTCATTGAGGAAAAGTGTTACTATATTTAATTAGCTGACTGTATACTTCTAAATATTTGAAATTACTATCTGGATATCCGAGATTAGTTCTGATCTGACACTTCAAAACTGCATTATTTGGGTATCCGTGGATCTCATGAGAGATAAACGAACAGTTGAAGCGTCAATCCAAATTTATATCTAGATCTAGATCTATATCGATTTATTAATTGTCAAATGTTTGAGAGGGATCTTAGTTGCTACGGACGTATTTGACCGACTCGACTACGTCGAGAACTTAGATTCGAATCTGGATTCGATACTTCAACTGTTCGTATATTTCACGAGATAACCCGAATTTGAAGTGTCATATTTATCCGAATAATCAGATAGCCAGATAGTGTCAGATTTGATTGAATATTGAAGTCCTTGTATACGTTGAAATAAAAAGGCGCACTCGTAAAAACATGTTACACAAGTGTTTTATGGTATCGTTCGACATTTGTTACATCGCACTACGCGATCCCTCGCGAAGGAGTAACTATTCGTCGTGACAGTTTTGCCATAAGCTGGCTCGCCTACGTATCGATACATTTTCGAATCGTGTCAAAGGATTTACCCAAAAGCTCCGTTAACTTGTCGTGCAACTCCTCCAAGGAGGAAAATAACGGCGTATTACGCGGTAAGCGCACAAACGTCCTCGACGCGCGGACATCCGACGGCAAATAATCCATTTTCAACCGGGAAAGCCCGAAAGGTCGATCGTCCACTGTTTACGGCCCATCCAAAAAATTTCCAGCTAAAATAGCCTCGATCTAACCTTTGGCCCAACGATTGATTTTTCCGCGAGCGAAACGCTGCGCGAGACCGTCTCAAACTGGCACGAAGATGCGCGAGCTTGCGCAAGACACGAAGTTGTCTTTGTCATATGTATTAGACGCGCTTCGTTAATAGATGCTCGCTAACGAGATCGTATCCTTACTCAGGATTTGAACGACCGTGTGCATCAATATCTTACGCACCTAGAAGAAAAATACATATATATAACTCGGAAGGACTGCTCTCGAAATTACATGGAGTGAACTGTCACGCAAAACAAATGAAAGTATATTTGTTAACGAAAATACTACCACTCGGAGTCGTAAGAGTTGAATGTACACTCAGTTGCATTGATGCTATACCATTCACCAGATCGATAGTCACTAGAAAGTTTCGACCAGCTGTGTCCGTTTCTAGCTGATCGTTTTTCATGACTGTTGATTCATCCGGCAAGCGGGAATGTGTCAAAATAGAAGTGACATTTTGGCAGCTTTTCGTGTTAATATTACGTGTTTTATTTTAATATTTTCACGCTATTTTCTCTCAAACTATTCGTTATTTGATAAGCGCCCCAGAATATTAATAAACATTCTACTTTAAATATTTTAAATAAAAAAAATATTTACAAATATTTTTTATTTACTTTCAACATTCTTACACTTTTTCTATTGATGGCGCATTACACGTGAGCGGATAACCTTCTGATAAAAACACTTTCGGATAATCTTCTGATTATGTCAGAAACATCAATCTGTCAAAATGTCACTTCTATTTTGACACATTCCCGCATGCCTGATAAATCAACAGTCATGAAAAACGATCAGCTAGAAACGGACACGGGTTGAAATTTTCTAGTGATTATCAATCTAATGAATGATAGTATCAATGCAACTAAGTGTACAGGCTGTGTTCGATATTCATTGTCAGACAATCTATAGAAAAATTTCATATTATATATATTATAGATTTTTAGTACTGGCAGTAAATACCCGAACGTAGCCACAATCGACTGATTAAAGGCCGATTTTTCAATAGCAATTTAAACTTGGATTTAAGTTTAAACTCCATTCTAACAATGCGTTTGTTTTGTTTAAACAGAGTTTAAGTTGAAATCTAAGTTTAAACTATCATTGAAAAACCGACTTTAAAGGTTGCAATATGTATTCCATATCCAATAGGAAAATTTGTTTTTTATTACATCTACTACTACATCTAAAAAATTAGTTTTCTCATTGAATATGGAATATATTGCAAAACTCATCGAGGAAAAATTGCTACACTTAATCAGCCCACTGTATCATTCGAATTTAAAGTAGGTTCTGACTTCTTAGAAATGAATATTTTAATCGATTACAGCCAACTTGTTCCTGCGATGGTAGAATACATTAGATTCATTTCAGATTCAATCGTAATATTTCGGGTGAAAATATTGAGCGTCTATTAAGTTGGCACAGCCATTTCAACACAATCAAACGCGATGTATATAAAAATTTACATTCCTTTGTTGCTAATTTGTTGCTTCGGTCGTTTCAATAAAAACAATGGCTATGTTGGCTTCAGATTAAAATTACTAGAGTAGAAATGACAAAATATCGTACAAAAATTGAATCTAGTAATTGTCTAGTAATGACACAAAAAAGTCTTACATCGCTACTAACTAATAGTACTTTCTAGCTACTAATTAAGAATGTAACGCTCACTTCTCCTAGTGGCTGTACTAGAAAAATCAGCTAATAGCTAGATACAAAAAAAAATAACTTGTAACTATCTTGTACTATGTAAATAGCTTACACTAGACAGTGAGTAGATAGCAAAAACGAGAAAATGATTTCTCTTCCATAATTCCCTTTTTTCTCTATATCAAGAGTACCTAATAATCTTTGGACAGTTTTTTTATCTCAGAATTTCTGTATCATGGATGTCTAGTGGCTAAATAGGTTTTTTAAATTAGAGTTTTTATCTCTTTATCTCTCTCTCTCTCTCTCTCTCTCTCTCTCTCTCTCTCTCTCTCT
>NW_022639511.1:1366344-1379418 GCF_010583005.1 Odontomachus brunneus | reverse complement strand
TCTCTCTCTCTCTCTCTCTCTCTCTCTCTCTCTCTCTCTCTCTTTTTAGAAGAGACGATCCAATGGAGTTTGGTTTTCTATAATTCTTCTTCATTACATATTATTTCCATTCTAATGGAAAAATTCTTTTTATCCTCCGGGACTTGAGAACCTGAGACCTCTGGCTTTTGAGTCTGGCACTTTACCTGCTAGACTACTACTATAGTCGATAGTGGACGTTTTATTTAGCTACATATGGTTTACTCAACGTTTTATCTAATGGCTAGACGAAAAAAATTACACAGTGACGAGATGGAAGATTCAGTAAATCCTGAATAAAAATTGAATATCAAACGCTATCTTGTAACTGTCTAGTAGCAATGTACTGTAAATCCAGAATGGAAATTAGATGTCGAAACTGTCTATCCACTAGATAGTAAATTTGTATATTACATCGTCATTATCTATACACAAATTTACTATCTAGCGGGTAGACAGTTCTGATATCCAATTTCTATTCAGGATTTATCGGTGATTTTCTATCTCGTTATTGTGTAATCTTTTTCATCTAAGCACTATCTATGTAAATGATATAGCTACTAGACAGTTCTGACGTTCAATATCTACTCAGAATATACGGATGATTTTTTATGTCCTCATTTTTTATCGGAGTACAGATTCTGACGATTTTGCGACAGTTTTTCAACGCTTTGCAACAAGTAATAAATTCGGTGCTTTATATTTTCTGAAACTATATATTATTACGAATATTTTAACAAGCACGTCGAAACACATTTTTTTACAAAGTTGTATTTATAAATAAAGAAATTAATTCAAACTAGGTTTTGTTCTCTCAGAAATTTAATCCACTTCAATGTAGAACAAGAAAAGTTAATATTGGATAAAAAATGTAGTCTGGAGACTTCTTTATGTACACAATTCCAGAATTCCACGGGGGACGGCAAGGAATGGCGAGCGCGCGTTTGCGTGCGCAGCGAAAATCTATTATTGCTCAAGATAGATGCAACATTATTTTCATTATTCTCTCAAAACATAAGATTCAACTTTTTTTAACCTTCATTTTTTTCAACCTTTAATTGAATTAGAAAGTTTTCTAGCACGTCAGATTCACCCACTACGATGTTTAAAAACTGGCCAAAAACGCGTTTTCTTACACATTTGACTTCAATTTTCTGAAAAACCTGACATGATAGAAAAATTTCGCTTTTGGATTCGAGTTCAAAACGAATTCGACCAAAAATCTAAGGGAAATGATATATTTCATCCATGTTGTTCGTTTAATATTGACCTGTGTTATCTTTTCTCGAGGATTTTGAACATTATTAAGAAGTATTTGATACACAAGTGTATCAAATACTTCTTTTTAGATATTCCCATAAGAAAAAATCCATAACATAATAACTGCTATGCACAGTAATTTGTTAAAAAAAGCATAATTTTGTGTTGCAGAAGGAGACAAGCAATTTGAACATTTACTTCCATAAGTTGAAGTTTTTCTATTGTTTTACTATTATTGCTGATAAAAATGCACATTTATGGTAATGCGTTGGATTTATCTTAAAGTCCTCTATTATAGTCCTCTATGTAAAAAAAAAGTGCAATATTATGTAACAGTGGTGTAGCCAGAAAAAATTTCAGCAGGAGCGCTGCACCTTTTATTTTTGACGAACAAAAAAAAGGTCATTCGAAAAAATTTTTCTCACACTTAGCGTAACTCAGAAAATTAATTTCGGGGGGGAGCTGCAGCCCCCTCAGTCCCCCTGGTTATGTCACTGTTATGTAAAAAAGTGCATGATGGCATTTAAAAAATTTAAAGTAACTTTGATTTCTTTATGAAAAGATTATTTTTTATTTTTTGTTATTAAAAACTGTAGTTGTTATTAAAAACTGGACGAACCACAAAGTTGAAAATTTATCCTACAACTTTTTCCTTAAATCGGTCGGAACATCCTGTAGAATGATGCAATCGAAAAAAATCATTATACCGGATTTACATGTTATTTTTGTACTCTTAATTTGTGCGAAAACATGTTCGAATTGTTCATCAGTTTTGCAAAATACCTATTTATATACGTCTCTGCGTGCAGACTCCAACAACGATTGTTTTATAACACTGCAATGAGCAACAAATTCGGTGCTTTATATTTTCTAAAACTATGTTATTACGAACATTTTGACATCAAGTACGTGGAAGCAACAAATTTTTTTACGAAGTGGCGTCTTGTGATATTCTACAAATATTAGTCCTGATATTGTTATATTGTTTTTTCACTAATCCACTTAATTTTTCTAAAATATTTCTGCACATTCTGAGAACACATAAATAACACAAAATCCTGGCATATTAATCTAATTATATCTTTATAACATCTAATATATATATTTAGGAACAAGTTAAAATTAATGAATTTAGATTTTCGTTATTATTTTAGATATCTAAATATTAATCTTTTCGATCTCGGCACTCTAAAGTGCGTTTTCTAATATGGCTGTGCTAACTTTAATCTTAAACTAGCACAGTCATTGTTAGTCGGGAATAGAGCAACAAATTGATAATAAAAGAGCATTGAATTTCTGTCCAAATCGTACTCGATTAAATTGCTGAAGTAACTATGTCAGCTTAATAGACTTAAATATTGACTCGGCAATTCAAAGTGAAATAATTTATTATATGACCTGTATTAATCTTTATTCTTATTTAAAAAAATAAAAAATGTATTTCTTTTATCGTATATTATGAAAAAATATCTCAAGAATACATTTTAAAATGGCGTATTTAGGTCGAGTGAAATAACATAGATATAGCTAATTGAAGTGAGAGCCGATTTAATAATCGAGTAAGTCAAGTAAGAGAAATTATTTGATTTATATATGAAAACGTCAGATCGACGAAAAAATATTTAGATATCTAAAATAATAACGAAAATTTAAATTCGTTAATTTTAACTTTTTCCTAAACATATATATTAGATGTTATAAAGATATAATTAAAGTAGCAAATTTTTTAGTCATCTGCATTTGAAAGATGAATTTGGACATTTGGACGACATTTGGAAGTTGTCTGCTAATGAAAGGTTTTATTCCATTTTATGAATTATGGATTTAAAGTATCAACATTGGTCAATAAACGAAGATATTTGCAGAGTCTCGAGACGCAGAGCTCATTGACAAGTCTGACAGTCAGTCGTTCGGAGAAATAAAAAAAGCTAGAAGATCTTGTAAAGTGGAAAAATTGGTTTTGCACGTGTGGAAGAGAAAGATGCCCCGTATTGAGTTGGAATAACAAGTTAGGAGTATGAACCGCAGAGAAAAGCTGTTATCCCTATTGATATTGTATTGCAAACTTTAAATATGTTTTTCTCGAAGCGAAGTTTCACGAATTAATTGCTATGATATCTCAAAATAGAGATACCCATTCGATTCCTACTTTTATGTATAAAGTAGATATTTTATTGTCGTTTCTACCGTATGAAGTTAATATCTTTAATATTTCGATTTTTTAAGGACTATCAAAGCTGACTGAAATACGATTTTTCTTTTCTAAGTTGTATTATTTTGTAAAAGAATTAATGTTTTTTCTCAACTGTGTTAAGGCAGATAGCCATAAGTTTATAATTTAATAATTTTTTTGCCGTTTTGGTTTCAGAAGTTTACAACGCCTGGAACCATGGCAACTGTGCAAAAGCCAAAATTTTCCTACAGCACTATACTAAATTATTTATAACTTTATTATTATTGAAAACAGTCTATGAAAATGATTGTATACATATAGTTAAAGCATAGATAAATATTTGTGTAAAACTACAAAATTGTATATCTTATATTTAAAAAAAATCATCTATACGATAATATCGCCATAAGTTAAAAATTAAGTTTAGTATGGTGTTTAGAGGTTATGTTACATCTTTGAACTATAATATTTTGCTGCTGTTACTATTTTTCAGAAATGTAAGCCTCAAAATAAGCAAGAGTATGAAAGAATAATCGGGTATATGACAAAAACAAATAAAAACTTAAAATTTTACAAAAAACCTGAAAATCTCCGCCATTTTGGATTTTTTTGGTTATGTCGTGGTACATTGCAATCTAATTTCATTTCAATCATATTTTATTACTACAGATCACGCAAATGCAAGTGGGTGATAAATAATCCGAGAAAAACGATAAAAACAAAAACTTTTTTATAAAAGCTGTCATATTGAATGCACCATAATGAATTTTTTGATCTGCATAGCACTATATTTTAGCTAAAGACATTATGCCACCAGATCCAGACAAGTAGCACGATCCTATGACAGGATTCATCCGAAAAGTGAGATACAAACAAACGATATTCTATTTTTTTTCAATTTTTTGGCGTTTCAGCCGTCATATTGAAAAAATGGCGCATGATAGTAAAAAACAGACTTCAGATTCAGAAAGAGCATGTCTTACATCTATAGGGTATCAAGTGCCGGAAAGATCTATAAACGATTTCTATCAAAATTATTGTAATGAAGAGAAGACAAAATTTACGTCATTTTGGAGCGAAACGGGTTAAGCCGTAAGTAAATTGTCCACACTCTTGGAATCGAATGTGGTTCGTCAATTTGTTTACGGCTTAAAGCAAAATTGTGGACCCGGGATTACTGTCTCAATAGCAGCCGAAGCAAATCGATTTTGGACACAAGTGACATGTACTTTTATTAATATACCACTTTACGTATACTTTTTATGTAGATAAATAAAAATTTGTCTTTCTATGTACAGAATGACCCAGATTACCATCCTCAAACTTCGCGAGAGCATAGAATAACGAAGTAAACATAAAAGTTTCATACCGTTTTGCGATATTCGTAATAAATCTCGAGATATTAATTAAAGAAAATTAGTGAATAATCATGCGCGATATGATAGATGAGCTATAAAAGCGCCGTCTACTACTGTGTAGGGTAAACTCGAGTATTATGGTCATAATGGGAAAGATGACCATAGACTCCCACACGGAACAAAACTTCCACTGGATGTCCATTAGACATCCATCATGGAGATTCAGAACCTCTAATAGATCTTCATGGAAAATCCATAAAGCCCCCACTCAACATCCAAATGTCCACATCTTGCACCTCCATTGAACTTCCAGTGGACGTTCTAATAATATTACACAATATCACAGTAATATTGTAATATCTCAGTAATATTACATAATTTCACTCAATAAAAAATTAAATATTATTTTGTCTATATAACAAAAAAAACTAGCATTTCATATTTTATGTCATTTCATTTATTCGTGAGATTCGCATAGATTCGATCCCGTGTCAGATGGTCACCCATCTTTAGATGACTATGCTCTTCAATGCTTAACCTCAACGATCGTACGGGAACTAGTGATGCCAATGCGCTGTAACAATATCTTGGATGATTCTACTTACAATATACTCTTACAGCGTTCAAAAATATAATATAATATAAGGACATATTTATCGATAAATGTTTCAAAGGACGTAACAACAATACAATGCGATTAATATTGATACAATGTTGTATAACCCTTATAGAAATATCATACTAAGAATCATTGATAATTACTTATTATCCAGTATTTTTAATACTGAAAATAAGTAATTATCAATTATTCTTAGTATGATAATTCTATAAAGGAAGTAATCAAACTTTAACATACAACGTGCTCGCAAAAGAGAGAGAATATTCTTTCTTTCTCTCTCACAATATTTTGATAGAGTAATTACTCTGTAATTGAATTCTCAATTGAGATCTCAGCTGGATTTTGTTAATAGGACAGGTACAACACAAAATCACATAAAAATCAAAAGGACGCAAAAATCAAATGATATAAAAGTGGTCATTTTGATGTCAAACAATACCATTTTCATAACAATTTCATAACATTAATGATATCGGTGCTATGAGGAATCTATTTTATGTCAATAAAAATAAAAAAGTTTTCACACTATTTAATATATATTTTAATTATAATCATCTTTTATATTGTTAGGAATATCCCAAGTAAAAAATAATAGTCAAAATGATATTAATTTAATATTTTTTTACTGATAATTGACATAAATTTGTTCAATGTTTGATCAAAATGACGTCAAATTGATATCATTTTGATTCTTATGTTCTACTTGAAAAGCTATAATGCAATAGAGGTCGTACTGAAATTCAATATTAAATTAAACGTGAAAATCTATTGCACATCCATAGTAGATGTATAGTGGACGTCCACGATGGATGTTATATGGATGAATCATCGATGAATTATGGATATCCATTAGAGATCCACTTCTTGTCCACCAAGGAGATAGATGTCTGGTGGAGCTATGGATGATCTATGGACGGCTAATGGAGGTTTTGTTCTGTATGAGCTGTAATTTCCCTAATAATTGCAAAACATTGCATTTGTGTAATCAGTTACAAAAATAATCGATATTTATCGTAGTGTATGTGCGTACATTTTTCGAAAATAGCAAGATTGTGAATATTATACTATATATTTATTTTCAACTATCTGTAAAATTTCTCATGTGTCAACTAAAACTCACTGTAATGTCGAATAAATTACAGTTGAACTATCGCAATCAACATTGGATACATAAAGAAATATGTAAATTGTAATATAATATGTGGTTTTTATTTTCGTTTTCACTATTTGTTTATAAATGGCCGTCTTTCACTCACATTTTGAGTAAGATGGCTCACTATAATTCTATAAACATTTATAAAATGAAAGTCATTACATTTCAAAAAATTACTTTCAATATTACAGTAATTAAATCTTATGTGCAATATGTTTTGATCAAAGAATTGCATTTAGAATTTAAGTTTTGTAACAGCAGTTTTTATTTTATATGTTTTATATTTTTCACAAATAATATGTATTAAATATTCTATATTAAAATAAATATATCAAATTATGGTTTTTTCACTATTTTATAAAATAATAATATTTAAATAAAATAATATACATTTTGAACATCAAATATGTATGGGCCACCTATTTTTAATGTTATGACCATTTTATTTGAAAATTTCAGGTAAAATAGCTAATGCTCATGTTTTTATATTTTTATAATAAATAATTTCAATGAAGTATTTTCCCTTTAACTCTGATAGTAGTATCTAATATAGGCTTCAGTGAAGTAATGTGCCAAAAGCTATTAAGAAATAACAATAAAAAATGTATTTTTCTTGCATTTTAAAAAAGTACGGCCATCTTATCCGAGTTTACCCTACTTATATATTACGTCAAACTGAAAAAAGTCCTCTACTATTTTGCAAATGACCAATTTTTTAATGAATTAAATGAATTAAATGTAAAGTCCTCTACTATTTTGCAAATGATCAATTTTTTAATGAATTAAATGTAATAGAATAATTATAATATAATTATATAATAATTAATTTAATTATAATAACTTAATTAAGTTCATTATTGTGTAGAATAATATTATAATTATTCTATTACATATAATTAATTAAAAAATTGGTCATTTGTAAAATAGTAGAAGACTTTTCAGTTTAATTTAATGTCTAAATAGGGTAAACTCGGATAAGATGGCCATACTTTTTTAAAATGCAAGAAAAATGCATTTTTTATTGTTATTTTTTAACCTGTCCGGAACCGAAAACCTAATTTTAGGTTTTTGGCAATTTAAACTAATTTTATTATATTTATGTATTTGTATTTATTGTATTTACTTAATAGTAAAAAAATTTCCTTAAAAAATGATTTTCTATCTCAAACCTCGATATCTGCTAGCGCACCGACAAACGCTTTGTAGTGGCTATACACAACCAAACAATAGACACAAAGATGCATTTTCGGCAGTGGTACTGTAAACAAGACCTTGTGATAATATTTGAAGATAATATTTTTTTCCCAATAGTGTAAAATAGTGAATGACGTTGTAGCTTTTGCAACTGCGTGTCACAAGCGAATATGGTTAGCGAAACATCGAATTAGTTCTTACATTTTGGGAGAATATGCGGATTAGGCCGCGAAGACCAATATTGCGTGTTTATGTTTCCGATAGTGCGACGCGTGTCGTGGCATAGACGTAACTATAATTATGTTTTATACATACTTTTCGATACATTTTTATTGCAAATGACGTTAAACAATCATTTTAACAATAAACAATAATATAAAGTTCAAATATAGCTAAGAATGACCATTCATTTTTTTCAAACCAGATAAAGCCTAATAACGGCGTCATCGTTTTCGTAGTTTAACCCACTGACAAGGACAAAAATGTTCTAGCACTAAAAGTAAAATATTGTCCAAAAAACGGCCGATCCTGTACAGATTAATAGCGTTTGGCACATTACTTCACTGAAGCCTACAATAGATAATACTATCAGAGTAAAGAATGAAATACTTCACTGAAATTATTTATTATACAAATACCAAAACATGAGCATTACCTATTTTACCTAAATTTTTCAGATAAAATGACCATAACATTAAGAAATAGGTGGCCCATACATATTTGATGTTCAAAATGTACCTATTATTTTATGAAATAATGAAAAAAACATATATTTATTTTAATATTTAATACATATTATTTGTGAAGAATATAACACACATATAAAACAAGAACTTTAATTATATTAATTAAATAAAATTTGTGTATTATCGCGCATAATCATGTAACAATCTTCTTTCATTAATAACTAAAAATCTACGCGATTATTTGCAAAATGATACAGGACTTTTTGTTCAATTTCATCTAATATACAAGTACACAACAACACACGTTGTTACTACCTACAGCTCATCTACCATATCGCGCGTTATTATTCTCTAATCTTTTTTAACTAATATCTCGACTATTATTGCGCATATCGTAAAATGATATAAGAACTTTTTGTTCACCTCAATCCATTCTACGTTCTCATAACTGCAAAGGACAGTCTGGAATACTATATAGGGTGTTTCCTCTAACTTGAGCACTTAGAACATATCTGTTTCCTCTGATGATATGAAGAAAAGCCAAAGACAAAATTTGTTCGATTCAAAAGGATTAATATTTTGGTAAAGCGACATCTTTTTTTATTGTCATTTTTTATGAGATTTCAAGGTCATCGACATTTTTTAAATGAAATGACGTATTTTTATTAACGCATTGATGTAGTTTACAAAAAAATAAATTCAATTATATAGTATATGTTGGCTTTCGAATGACTTTGAATCACAAACTGAAAATTTATGTGTTCCAGTATAAAAATGTACATTTTTTTATACACAGAAGGTGTTCATAGTGACCACTGTTATCTTCCATACATTTTCGAATACGATAAATAAAAGATTGTTTCACGCTTTCGAGAAATTCCGGAGTGATTGCAGTGCATACATGTCGAATTCTTTCTTGCATGTCTTCTGATGTTATGCAGATATCGCGATAAATTTAATTTTTTAAATGTCCACAGAAAAAAATCAGGAGGTGTGAGCTCTGCGGCCAACAAATTTTTCCACCATGTCCAATCCAGCAATCAGGAAATAACTTGTTGAGTAAATTTCATGTAAAAAGTGCATTATGTGCCGGACAGTCGTCATGTTAGTACCATATGCTAATCCGATGTCCTAATGGAACATCTTCCAGCAATATCTGCAATTTGTTTTTCAGAAAATTGGCATTAATACAAAAAATACCAAACAAAAAAGATAAAAAAAAAAATTATCAAAATAAAAACTACAAAACGCAAAGTACATCCCACATAGCATTAGATATTCTATGTATATACATAAAAACTCCACGATGTGAAAAAACATCCTGTATATCCACTGCACATACATTTCACATACGTAAGATGAATATACATGACAATACTATGTAAAAATATTAATGATTTTAATATGTATATATCGTACATAATGTCGCATATATATTCAATGAATATACATATTTTGGAACATACTTCGATACATATCGCATGCACATACGTTAAAGGAAATTCGCGGTACATTCGATTCCGTGATAAATGGTACATTCGGCGTGTGTACGACTCAAGAACCGGAGGTCTCAAGTTCGAATCTCGGCAATGGTAAGCAAATTTTTGAAGTACAATTTAACTTGAATTAAGTAGCATGTAAAATAATATAAAGTAAAAATAAGAACATATAGTTTATAAATATTTTGTGCTGTCTAGGTTATATATACTCAAATATTTTTTTTTACATACATTATGTATATACAATGTATGTTTTATGTATATACGTTACACGTGCTAATGCATATTAGCATATAAGTATTATGTATATTGAGAAAATATACAGAGTGTATATACATGGATATATGTAAAGAATATAGGATGTATATACACATGTATATGCACGGAACATTCTATGTGCTTCTTTGCGGATGTACAGACCATATTATACATTGTATATACTACATACTATGTACGCCAAGCCTACATATATAGGATATGCAATATACATAAATGTTTATACATGGAATATGCAATGTATATTCTAATGTGGGATGTTAACTTAAACAAAGTGCAAATGTTTTAAATTAATTTAATTAAAAAAAGAAGTGAGATCAATATAATTAACCAAGTACGTATATGTGTAAATATTTATTATACAAGTAATTGTGTGATAAATATATTGTGTGATATTATAATGTTCAGATATTTGAATAAGAAAAAAAATTTTTTTAATCAATTATGTTTTATGTCAGTGTCTTAATGTCAGTGTTTCTAAATGGTATATACTAACCGAGATATTTTCACGTAGTATACCGTAATTCATCATATTTTATTAATATTAATAATTGAACGCTGAAATATCGAAGTATCAAATTGAGAAAAACTTAACATCGAGGATCAAAAACTCGGCGTGCCCCAATGAATACATCATTCTTCAATATAAATGTTTATAATGTAGTAATATTTTATGTACATTATACATTATGTAATTATGTACATTATTGAAAATATATTTACTATGGAAGAATCTATATTGATGTTTCGTGAAGTCAAGGCTGTATCGCCGTATATAGGAATGATTTTTCTGTATAAATATATTTGTTATCATAAATTAAAACATTAGTGAAAATATATGTTGCTTATTGTTGGTAAAATCAATGTTAATTGTTTGTTGATTTAAAATTGTTTTGCTATATGTTTTGCTATATATAAAATTTAATTTTCTCTATACGAATATAATAACTCCTACATGTGTTTTTGTCGACATATAAATAAAGTCTTATATTTTTTTTACATAAATAAATTAACGGTTCTTCTGTATGCTACTTTTCTCACTCCAAATCGTATTATATATAAATTGTGTGTGCGTATTTCAATATATTCATTGGGGCACGCTGAGTTTTTGATCCTTGATGTTAAGTTTTTCTCAATTTATAAATAATACTTCGATATTTCAGCGTTTATTAAATATTAATAAAATATAATGAATTACGGTATACTACATGAAAATGTCTCGGTTAATGTATACCATTTAGAAACATTGACATTATTAAGACACTGACATAAGACATAATTGATTAAAAAACATTTTTTTTCTTATTCAAAATATCTGAACATTATAATATCACACAATATATTTATCACACAATTACTTGTGTAATAAATACTTACACATATACGTACTTGATTAATTATATTGATCTCACTTCTTTTTTTAATTAAATTAATTTAAAACATCTGCACTTTGTTTAAGTTAACATGTACTTTGCGTTTTGTAATTTTTGTTTTGATAATTTTTGTTTTAATCTTTTTTGTTTGATATTTTTTGTATTGATGTTTTTTATTTGGTATATTTTTTTTGGTATATTTTTTATTTGGTATATTTTCTTCTCTGATACGTACTCGGTGTCTTTTTTTTCTTTTGTAAAGACTGGTTGTTACGATCTCACTGCTTTTTGTGTAGATTATTTTTCGTACAAATCTTTTGTATTATTTTTACAGCAAAGAAAATATATGCACCTTTGGAATTTCGTGGTTTACTGCATTTTTTAATTGTGGAATCATTAATTGAAATCCATTTTGTGTGCTTATTACGCATAATGTTTATATAATATCTATTAGTTATACCATTGTGGAAAATTGCACTAATAATTTTATATACAGGGTGTCTTACACTCTCCTCCGGGCATTTTATGGGGACGTAGAATGGATTGATGTGAACATAAAAGTCCTATACCGTTTTGCGATATTCGCAATAATTATCGAGATATTAATTGTAGAAAATTTGTAAATGATTATGCAGAATATGGTAAATGAATTATAATAGCGACGATTGCCGTCATATACTTATACTTTAGATCAAATTGAACAAAAAAGTCCTCTACCATTTTCCAAATAATCACATAGATTTTTAATTATTAATTAAAGAAGATTATTGCACGATTTTGCGATAATGCACGATAATGCACTCATCTTCTTTAATCAATAATTAAAAATCTATATGATTATTTGCAAAATGGTAGAGGACTTTTTTGTTCAATTTGACCTAAAGTATAAGTACACGACGGCAGTCGTCACTATTATAACTCATTTACCACATCCTGCATTATCATTCACAAATTTTCTATAATTAATATCTCCATAATTATTGCGAATATCGCAAAACAGTATGGGACTTTTATGTTCACATCAACTCATTCTATGTCCTCATAAAATGCCCAGAGGAGAATGTGAGACACTCTATATATCTATGCCTATATAAATCTTTGACGTAGATACATCTTTAATTTTTAAATTTGTGATTTTAAACGTTTTGTTATATTAACAGTTTTAAATAATTTTACAATGAAGATATTTTTTGGGTAATAATGGCGACCTCATAGATTTCAATTACCTTGACATATGTCGTCAAGGTCACTCTCCTAAGTAACCTTCAGAAGGTTTTAACCGTCACTCGTTGTTTGTTAAAAAGTTATTAACAAAGTTGCATAAAATGAAAGTAATTTTTATACATCGTATATACAAAAACACCGAATTGTATGCTAGCAAGATATTTGCTACACACACACACACGCGCGCGCACATACACACATACTCACATACCGCACGCACGCCGCACGCACGCACGCGGGG
>NW_022639511.1:1359985-1366241 GCF_010583005.1 Odontomachus brunneus | reverse complement strand
GGGGGGGGGGGGGGGGTAAGCGCGCGTGCAGGCGAGCAGTGTGAGGATGTAGCAGATACCTTCCTAACTTACAAATTCGATGTTTTCGTATATACGGAGTCCAAAAATTACTTTCATTTTATACAACTTATTTTGTTAATAATTTTTTAACAAACAACGAGCGACAATTAAAACTTTTTGCACGTTATTCAGGAGGTTAACCTTGACAACATATGTCAAGATGATTGAAATCTATGAGGTCGCTATTATTATGTATAATTACCATTTTTTGTTATTATTATCTCTTTTTTCAATTATACTAAATTTTCTCCACAAGGAATACATACTTTTTCTTTATTTTTTCAACTTTTAAAATTATATTCTATTAATTCTTGTAAAGCATATGATTTTATCAACTTTTCTGGCAATTGAAGTAATAGAATATGATTTGACTAGATTTCTATAGCACATTTTACTATAAAATTTCCTCCATGTAATGATGTATATTTAATGTGAACTCGCAAGCTGCGTTCCAACATTTACTACCAATACTGAAACTCTATACTAGAGATGGGACATCAAACAGAAATAATCGATTATAAGCTATAATCAGTATCGATATCGCTCATCTCTATATATGTACATAATACAAACTATAGATCTTAAGTACTGGTAGTGAATATCGGAACGCAGTCGTAATCATCATTAAACTTGATTAAATTTACCAATGAAATTATTTTATTTTATTTACACGTTTACTGGTAGTGAATATCGGAACGCAGTAATCATCATTGAACTTTATTAAATTTACCAATGAAATAATTTTATTTTATTTACGCGTTTACACTAGACGAAAAGATACATAATCGATTTAATATTTATTGCGCATAATATACATCCATTTTTATTGGTGCAGTCTATACGGGAATCTTTGTAATATTTCACCTACGAAAATCTTTTCTTTCTCATCAATTAATTTTAAATTCAGATTGCACGTTTGCAATGCGGATCGCGGACATCACAAGCGCAGATTGATATAAAACTATAAGAAAATGTACGTGAAATTATAAATATAACTTGTACAAATATAACTTGTATAAATATAAATGTACGTGAAATTATAAATATAAATATGTACTACATGGTCGATCTAATGGTCGATCATGAATATTTTCCTCTAGTCTAGCGTAAATTCGTGAATCAATAACAATCATTATAGATACATGCTGCTTATTACAGCCTATATATATTACAAATGCAATCTGACGGACAAACGCGCATCGCTTGTGTGCATGCGTATACGTGTGATCTGAAGTTAAATCGCTTGGCGATGCGGCTTGATGAACAAACTCATTCGCTTATATACATGCATAGGTGTGTCTGAAAAAATCTGAGAATCTGCGCGAAAATAAAAAAGATTTTTCGCGGGCAAGATTTCGAGATCTCCGTATTACCTGCACTAATCTTAATCAAACTTAGTGCAAATTACGCGCGCGCTAAACATTATATAAGAAGACTTTCATTAGATTTTCGATTATAGTTTTCGTGCTTGAAATATTTGACTCGGAAGACCAATCGACCCAGAAATTCCAGATAAGCTTACATGATCGCGTTATTTTGTTTCATACGTACTCGGCGTCGTGCCGCGACCGCGGCGCTTAATATGTTTGACCGTTTTAATATTTCTTCAAAAATGGAATCATAATAATAGATCTTACTCCTCTTGATTTTTTTCTATGGGAATACTTAAAAAATAAATCAGGAATAAAATACAGGGCCTATGAGAGTTCAAGCACAGGTGTTATAGTGGAATATCAAATAATCTAAGTATTAGTGAAAATCCTCAATACTGTGAGGAGGCAATTTATTAATTGTTTCGACAACTGATCAATGTATTATCTCTTTTATGATAATTTTTTTAATTTTTTTATTGAGGAGGGTCAGAAAATTTGATCGAAACGCATTTGATAACTTTGTTTATGTCGTATTAATAAATTGCCTCCTCACCGTATTAAGGACTTTCATTAATACTTAAATTAGTTGATATCGCACTATAACACCTGTGCTTAAACTCTCATAGGCCCTGTATTTTATTCCTGATTTGTTTAAAAAAAATCCTTTTTTGTTTTAATTTAAAAAATGAAGTTTATCACGATATCCACGCAATACCAGAAGACACACGAGAAAGAATTCGACGCGCATACGCCACAATCACTCCGGAATTTCTCGAAAATATATGGAAATTAACAGTTGTCACTTTAAACACCTTCTATAAAAAAATGTACACCTTTATACTGGGACAAATAAATTTTCAGTTTGTTTTTCTAAATGTGATTTTTGTAATTCAAAATCATTTGTAGATCAACATATACTATATAGTTGAATTTGTTTTTGTAAGCTTTACATCATTACGTTAATAAAAATACGTCATTTTATTTAAAAAAATGTCGATGTCCTTGAAATCTCATACAAAATGACAAAAAAATGTTCGTTTTACCAAAATATTAATCCCTTTGAATCGAACAACTTTTGCCTTTTTTTCATAACATCAAAGAAAACAGAGATATTCTAAGTGCTCAAGTTAGAGGAAACACCCTGTATATGGTTCTCGTGTAAAAACGTATCTCCAACGTATGAAATTTTATTGTTGTTTCACGATCACGAAGTGTCATGCTTCTTTTTCGAGCGATCGGAATATACTATTA
Source organism: Odontomachus brunneus (assembly GCF_010583005.1). Classification (NCBI taxonomy): domain Eukaryota; kingdom Metazoa; phylum Arthropoda; class Insecta; order Hymenoptera; family Formicidae; genus Odontomachus; species Odontomachus brunneus. The sequence goes on along the minus strand of NW_022639511.1, from coordinate 1,363,557 downwards.
CAAAGGAGTCGAAGGTGTCTCCAGTGTTGTCATTTGAGTAGTTCGCTGACCGATATATATACAGGGTGTCATATTAATCGAACCAAGCAAATATCTCTAAAAATATGGAAGATACGGGAAAATATTTCAAACAAAAGTTGTATGGTTCGCAGGGGGACATAAGATGGTACAATTGGCTTGACCCTGGATAATCGTTTGAAAGTCACGTGAAGATCACCTTCAATTTCTTAAATGGAAACCTCCATTTTTCATTGCATATTCTTGTAGCTTACCTCGAGAGCTTTCCAAAATATTATAATAAAATATTTTTTCATTAAGTATCTTTTGAGTTAAAAGGCTTCAAAGTTACAATATTATTGCCATTAGCATTGATACCCAAGGTATTCGACCGACGGCTGAAACCTTTTGAATGTTGTTCAGGGTCATGACCTTGACAACATTTGTCAAGGTCAAGGCGATTGAAGGCTGTTCCTAATATTTTCATTTCTTCAAATTTTACAGTGAAAACAAAAATAATAATTTAAAATCATGGGGTAACATGTGGAGTTCGATTGACTCTAAATGATTATATGAAGGTTACAATGCTTCGTCGGGGCCACAAAGAAGCACACGTGTGAAATCCCATTAATAAATTTCTTTAATAATCATAGCATTGTGATCTTCATATGATCCTTTAGAGACAATCGGACTCCATATGTTACCCCATGATTTTAAATTATTATTTTTGTTTTCACTATAAAATTTCCGTATCTTCCATATTTTTCGAGATATTTGCCTGGTTCTATTAAAATGACTCACCATATATCAAGAACAATACATATACAATATATGTGTGTATATATACTTGTATATATACAAGGTGTCCTTAATTTAGATGTTCGAGTGCAGGTGTGTAGAGGTAGAATTTATAAAATTAAGTAGAAAAATCCTGTATCATTTTGTAAACTACCACGGTAATTATTACGATCTTAATGAAAAAAATTAGCGCTAATCAATATGCACGATGCGATGAGACGAACTGTTTTTTTTTCTTTTTTAAAGATTAGCGACTTTGTCATAGTGTCTTCAGTCTTCCTTGTGAAATAAAATGACTATATAACACATTGTTTCTATTTCTCCAAATATGTTAAATCATTTTTAACTTTCCTAACCCTTCATTAACTATTCTCTGCTCCTATATTACAAATTGCTTTCTCACCTTCATATGAGGAGGGAGGGGGGATGATACCATTCAAACAAAAATTTATAAATAAAATTTCAATCACTCATTGTGACGTTTTGCGATAGACTTGGAGGAGTTTTATGTTCCAAACAAACATATATATTTAACATGTTTTCTGATTTCTTAGCAACACCAAATATAAGCATGAGTCTAAAAATCATGTTTCGCAATCATTTAATTTTCACTGTTGTTACAAAACAGTTAACAAGCCCAAAGTATGTTTCTTGAGATTGTCTACAGAGCTCATGCCACTGCATCGCATATTTAATTTTTTATTAATATTTCAACGATTATTATGATATTTTATAAAATGGTAGATAATTTTTATATTCAGTTTCACAAATTTTAGTTACATAGGAGCGCTCGAACATTTAAATCCAGATATTCTGTATGAAAAGATGATTCCTAAAGTAGTTGTAACACTAAATGCTTTCAGGGGGCTACTTAAATCTATTTATCAAACAAAATTACGTTTCTATATATTTATTTCGCTATCTAAATATGACTATTAGTTTGAAACAAAATTAAAAGAAATAAATAGTGTATTTGATTTCACAATTTCTCTTGAGAATGTAGAGCGAATTGAAATGAACAGTCTAATCGTTAAAGATAGAAGAAGGAAGGCGTATAAGGTGGCGGCGGAACACCGTGCGTTCGAGATCTGCGTATCTTTTCATTTCGGAAAGAGAAAAATATCGAGAACACGATTTGCTAGGTCGGATTTTTCGTTTGCCGACCGACTGCTCTAAACCACTGAACTATCTGACGCTCCACGCTCACGACACTCTCCCCTCTCTACATAACGCTCAGAGATGTTGTTCGGAAGCGACATCTCTGGCGCGATCCCGAGCGCACGGCGACCACAAAGAGAAACATTGTTACTGTACCAAATGGTACAGCTGTCAATCTCTCAAAGTTAAAGGTTACTATCCTTTAAGACCTACTGCCTATGTATGTCCGTCTCCACCGTTGCCCCCCCCCCCCTCCGGTGCAAATAAAAAAATCTAATCGTTATTATTGCGAAAATCGCAATAATAATTGAGGTATTAATTATAAAAAATGTTTTAATAATCACACATGATATTGTAAATGAGTTAAAGTGGCAATGTTTGTCGTCGTGTGTTTGTACATTAGCTCGAACTGAGCAAAAGTTCTTTACCATTTTGCAAATAACCACGTAAATTTCCAATTATTAATTAAAGAAAATTGTTGCACAATTTTTCGCGGTAATACATCAACCTTCTTTAATTAATAACTAGAAATCTACATGCTCATTTGCAAAATTATATAGGACTTTTTTATTTAGTTTGACTTAATGTACACAAGCACACGACGGTAGACGTCGTTACTATAGTTCATCTATCATCAAGTGTCATTATTTACAAATCTTCTTTAATTAATATCTCGATAGTTATTGCGAATTTCGCAAAACAGTATGGGATTTTTGTATTGACCTCAATCCGCTTTACGCTCTCGCAAGAGATTGTAAAATCGAGCTTATTTATAATATTATGTATATACACTCTGTATATACACATTATAAATAAAAAATTATTGTTCCTTATTTCTCTTATAAATGCTTTATTTATATATCAGTTTATCTAATAGAGATATAAAGAGATAATAAAAAAAGATATATATATATATATATATATATATATATATATATATATATAAGTATATCTATATGTGTATGTACTTCGACTATTACTATAAATTATAAACTTTCTATTCCATAATAATTTAAAAACAAAATAGTGAATAATTCTAAAATTTATGCATAATGTACATATATTGGCCTTTAATACTATAGCAATTTTTCGTTAAAATCTCCTCTCCCTCTCCCTAAATATAGTTTGACAATTAAAATATGATTATGTCCTCAACTTGATATATGAAACACATGTTAAAAATGTCAACTTTCATTGCAAATATTTCAGCTTACTGAATTGTCAATCTACTTATAATTGCGCCAATTAATTAGATCATATTTAAATCTGTATATCGTGCAAGTTTCAACGAATTCTTAAAATACTCATTTTATGCTACAATTACCTTGATTATATAACAATACTATAACAGGCGAATCTAGAATCAAAACAAGGAAAACACGTTACGCGTTGGGAAAAAGGGGAAAGGGGAAGGGAAAGGCAGTGTATATTTCAAACAATAATAAATCTAAGGATTTCTATGTTATAGCACCTGATACTACATAGTTAGAAATTAGTGAGTACCGTTCGAGTAATTTTAATACGTTTGTTTAAGAAACTGTTTCTACAGACACCCGTATTATATATATATATATATATATATATATATATATATATATATATATATATATATATATATA
>NW_022639511.1:1348351-1359969 GCF_010583005.1 Odontomachus brunneus | reverse complement strand
TATATATATATATATATATATATATATATATATATATATATATATATATATATATATATAATAACGTAGAATATACTTAATTGGTTTAATTAGACAAATGAGTTAAGTTTGATTAAAAATATTCTGTTTAAAAATAATAAATAACAACGTATAATATTATTAAGTTAATTCTTAAAATGTACTGTGGATATATTTGTTTTAAAGTATACTGTGTATATATTTGATCAGCGAAAACTGATCGCTGTAGCCTGCTGGCATATAAAATATAGAAGCAATCAGATGGGGTATACGGAGCGTTCAACTCCGTACTGCTCCGTGTTCTAAAAGTTAAATCTCATAAAAAATAATCGTTAAAAAATTATCACACATATGTAACACTGATCTCTTATGAGAGATTTGTATGTCACACATCTATAATGCTGATAACGAATATGTTAAGAGCCGTTATGTGTATCTTCGCTCAAGGTTGTCATCATGAAACAGGGGCACGCATAACTGAGAATCACCTAGTATACATTGTACATAAGGAGCCATATATTTGCATTCTCACCCTTATGTCCAAACAACTTTGGACAAAGCGGTACGTGGAGCCGTTCGTTGCAAATGATACAATTGCATGTGGAAGTCTCAAAAATCGCCACGCGATCTTAAAACGCGTTTGCGATACGAATGTATCCGACGAAAACAATTATATTCGGCGTGTCTCTTCTCTCACGAGCCAGCCGAACGATCTTTCGATTTGTCCGAGCGCACACTTGTACTCACAATAGTAATCGCCGTTAATACGGCCGTTAGTCGAGGTCTTTTCGCTTTCTCCCTTCAATTTGGCCGCGTAATGGATCATACTCATGTTTAGATTAGTGCTGGCGTTCTTGATACGCACGCGACGCGAATGCATGTTGCAATGGTTTGCTCAGAGGATACACGCCACCCGCGATCGTCTCTCCGACCGATTCTTTCTGTCCGACGAGCCTTAGCTTTCTGCCACGCAACACCGATCTCGAACAAGTTTGCCAAATACGAACCGGCGTGTACCGCTCTTTCCCGACGAAATGTACAACTGATAGTCAGAGTTGCCTCGCATACTCTCTAGTGCGACTTTAAGTGACAACGATTCCGTTTCGATCGTTCGCATTTGTTGACAAAATCGCAATTTCAAAATCGAGTGATCGCCGAGTGTTATTCGTGCGAATACAGTCATTCGAGTTGGCTGTATGTTTAATTCGCGATATGCTGAGGTGTCCTAAAACTCGTAGAGTTTACCGAGATTTTCTCTGAATAATATGGAGACAATTCCCAAGTCGAAATTTAAAATCTACTATAAGGCTATTTAGTGCTAAATTGTACGTTTTTAATACTTATTGTGCTACACGTCCTACCATAGCGCTAATAAAGACGTCTTTTGGGTTCTATTTAGCCTTATAATTCCATCGAAACCGATGTTAAGCCTCAAAAACCTCAAAAGCCTCAAAAAGATATATACACTAACTACTCTGTAACTGCTCATAGGTACTCTATTCACTCAACTTTATTCTTTTCGTCTTATATACTTTATTCTATTTCTTTTTGATTAATAGGTACACTTACATAAATATTATTATCGATCTGAATATAGAGACAGACGCATATTAAAGATTCTATTGGAATTGCTATGAAGTTATTAATTTTATGACATTTCTGCAAAAACGATTTTGTGTCTGCTATATTATTATTATTACTTCGAACAATGAATACATCGTCACTCGTAATGTTTTGTATGATCGCGTAATGTTTTTCCCTCTGTTCGCATTGACAGATCTGTCTGTTACAATTTCGATGTATAATTTTAATAAAGCACTGGATTTCTCCAAGGTATGTTTGACTCTCATTATTAACATACGACACAATAGACGAGTTTGTTTGTAAATCTGCTTTGTACATTTGCGAAACATATAAGTAGCCATTTTTAAATAATCTGAAATACTGCCAGCATGAATTAGTATCAGGAATTCTAGAATTGTGCATTGCTTCATTAAAAATGTTCGGTAACGTCTCTAGTTTTTTATAGCAACCGACGCTGTACAATTTTGAAGCACTTCTATAATCTTCACTTGTCGTTTTTTGCTCAAGCAAAATGTACGAATTGAACCTATAGGCATAGCATCTATTAATCTAATCATTTTTATAAACTGCTTATGGGCTGTTGCAATTTGTGTTTCAATATGTCCCGTTCCGTGTACCAATTTTAAGAATATTCCATTTAAATTCTATTGATAACAGCCTACAAAGATCCTATACTTATGACAATATCCGGCAAGTATCGTAATTGATGAATATTAATAGAACAAAACTGTAATCCATATGAATTTTTGAATTTACAGACGAACTTGTTTAGAAATTCTTGAACGATATTTATCATACTAATTGTAATACGTTCAGAATTTAGCATAGATATCGCTATTACAAGAAGAAGATAATAATCAGAGAAACACTTTTAAGAAATGACGTTTGAAGTTTGCAGCTACTAACATAAATGCAATAAATATAAGTATTTTATATTTTTTATATTTTTTATGCAATAAATATAAGTATTTTATATTTTTTATATATTATATACAAAAAATTAATTACATTACAACGTTTTATAGTCACAGAAATAATTGTTCAATGAAGACAAATATTACAATCATGGTCACATATGTTTTTGCTTTATATAAAACGATATTAATTGGAATTTATTTGTCTTAAAATAAACAATGTTCATTTGAATATATTTGTCTTGAATAAAGGATGATTTTTTTCTGTAATAAATATATATAATGTTACAATGTGCGTAATTTCAATCTTTATTGATATATACTTTCATTTTGAGATATGTAAAAAATAAAGATTTGCGAAATAAGAATGTTTTTCTTTCTTATATATGGATATGTTTATGCTTAACCTGTTACAGTTATATGCAGTACTATTAGGTGTAAAAACTTCATACACACACGCACACATATATGTTTTTATACCTAATAGTACTGCATATAACTGCAACAAGTTAAGCATAAAAATATTTATACATAAGAAAGAAAAATATTCTTGACTTATATGTGACAATTATTATAATATTTGTCTTCATTGAAGAATGATTTTTTTCTGTGAATATGAAACGTAATATATGTAATTAATCTTCCTTCAACGTTACATCCTTCACATGTTACAAGTATACATGGCAAGAATATAGTTTCTATAAATATTATATCTGTAAGTTAAATCTGTTCTATAAATATTATATCTGTAAGTTGCAAATTATATTTTATTATTATAACTACTTGTATTAACTACGAGATTTTTGTGTATCGAAAATAAAAAAATATATAGAAATATATATAATAATATATAGATATCGGTTTTGTAGAGAACACACACACACAATAGATTATACTATATACAGATTATTATATACATATATAGGACACCAAATCCTCTACCTTAAGCATTTTTAGGATATATTGAAGATACTATGCTATACAAAGTCTCAACGACTGCATGTCCTATACTATAAACACATTTTCAGGAAACATTAAAAATTACTTGACATTGAATTATATAATATATTCTACTTAAGATTAAATATAATGCATTACATTGAAGGAAGAATACTAGATACTTTCATTATTCTATATTCTTCCTAAAATTTAATGCATTGCATTTATTTACACACAGGTAGAATATATAAAATAATTGAATCAAATAATTTTTAATATTTTCTGGAAATATGCTTATAGCATAGGACATGCAGCCATTCTGGAGGCTTTGTATAGCATAGTACATGGAGCCGTTGTGGAGATTCTGTATAGGACATAGAGCCATTTCAAAGATTCCTAGTAAATCCTTCCTTAGATCTCAAGTTGGTAAAAGTATCCATTTTTAGCATTAAAGGAGTACAACATAGCACTATGTAGTACTAAAAGAGGACAATATCCAATATAAATCTAGTCCGAAAAAGCCTTCAATAGTCCTGTAAGTTTTTCGGAATTTGCAGGTTTAAAGTAGAACTAAAATTTCGACTCGGGTTTTTAAATAAATTTTTTCTTAATGAAAATATAAAAAAAAGTTATTACATTTATTTCTGTATTTATTTATTTAAATATTTGTATTGTGTGTTTTTCTTTATTTATTTATTTTTTGTATGTGTGTCTTTTTAACATTTTATTTATTTATTGCGAATAGATCATTATTCTAACTTGTTTACTTATTCATTTATCTATTGGGAGTGTGCATTAATTTTAAAGGATTTTCAAGAGATGGCGTAACTAGTACTATATCGCATCGGGCCATATTGTTGCTACTTTCATGTCAAAGCACCATCATGTGGCTTTAGTTTTCAGTATGTGTCATTTTGCTTAAGTGTAAACAACATTGTTTTTTTTGAGTATTGAATATGTCGAACTTTGTGCCAACAAAACGCAATTTACGGGAAGCTTTGCTTTTTTGTTTCCATTTGAAGAAAAGTGCTGCTGAAAGTCAACGAATGCAGTCGGAAGTTTATGGTGATTATACTCCATCGATTTCAACATGTGAGTACTGGTTCGACGTGATAAAAAATGTGATTTTGATACGGAAGACAAGGAATATCCAGGCCAGCCGAAAAAGTTTGAAGATGAGGAAGTGGAAACTTGACTCGATCAAGACCCGAGTCAAACGCAAGAAGAACTTGCAGAATCATTAAATGTTGATCGATCAACGATTTCCAGACGTTTGAAAGCCATTGGAATGATTCAAAAACAAGAAAATTGGGTGCCATACGAGTTAAAGCCGAGGAACGTCGAAAGGCGCAAATGACCTGTGAATTCTTGCTTCAAAGACACAGAAGAAAAAGTTTTTTGCATCGTATCGTGACGGGTGATGAAAAATGGATACGCTACGATAATCCGAATCGCAAAAAATCATGGCCAAGCAAACCATCAACATTGACGGTAAAGCCGAATATTCATGGCGCCAAGCTCATGTTCTGTATTTGATGGGATTAGCTGAGTGTAGTGTAGTATGAGCTGCTCCAACCTAACGAAACCATCACTGGGGAACGCTACCAACAACAATTGATGCAAGCATTGAAGCAAAAACGACCACATTACGCGAAAAGACACGACAAAGTGATTTTCTAGCACGACAACGCTTGGCCACATGTTGCAAAACCGATCAAGGAAACGTTAGAAGCGCTTAACTGGGATGTCTTACCACACCCGCCATATTCTCCAGATATTGCTCCTTCCGATTACCACCTTTCGATCGATGACACATGGCCTGTCTGAGCAGCGCTTCCATTCTTATGAGGGTATCAAAAAATGGGTCGATTCGTGGATAGCCTCAAAAAATGTGTCGTTCTTTCGACGTGGAATCCACCTATTACCAGAAAGATGGGAAAAAGTGGTGGCTAGCGATGGACAATATTTTGAATAATCAATTTGTAACCATTTTTTCACAATAAAGCCGTATTTTTACCAAAAAATCCCTTAAAATTAATGCGCACTCCCAATATATTTTAATCTTATTTATGCTAATATGCATGTGTTATATTTTATTTTCACGGAGAAAACACTAAAGATATTGCTTACTTAAATATAGTTGCTATAATAAAATATTAATGTTATTTTTCGCCCATGCAAAATAGTTGTAGTAACTACAATACTTTGGAAATGTATGTGTAGTATGTCTAAAGCCAAAATATCGGTATAGAGTATAATATGGTATATATATAAAATTTGGAAGAAAGAATTAATTTTATATTAAAAAAACATATTCTGAGAAGTAATTTTTTATATTTATAATTGTGATTACCGCGCATATATAGCAGCAGTTTCAATTGGCTGAGTAGAAACCTCCTAATCTTTCTGTTCTTACAACTGAGATTTTTATCTGTATTTTTCTCTAGATAACAACCCAAACAGTATATAGATATCCGAAAAATATTCCACAAATATCCTAAAGAATATTGAGGATATCCGTGAAATGCCCGTTTTATGTCCCACAAATATACCATGAACGTCCATGGCATATCCATATATGAAATTGGTTGTTTAAAATCCTTGATATGTTTAAGAAGATATCCATTGGACGTCGAATGGATATAAATTAACGATAATGAGTATAATTTTTTGGTTGATACGACACAAAAATTTAGTTAAATACTTTGGTAATACTAACATAAAAATTTGGTTCAGAGGACAAAATTTGAATAAAAACAACCACAAATTTAGTTTCATATTTTTTCTTGATTATAATCATTCACGATCCGAAGAAATACTATAGTAGCTTTTATATGGTTAGAATATATTTATAATGTCGGAAGAATTTCAAAGTATGGAAAAATTTCTCGAGCATGAGTTTGCAAACTACAAGTCAAGAATCAAACCAAGAATCTTCGGCTTGCGAAGCAATTGCTCTATCAACTGAGCTAACCAAACTTCTGTCTCAATGTATTTCTTTTCTTTTTCTTATCTCTCTTAACTGTCAAAATAGTATTCTGTTTAATCGCGACGTTAACTAAGTGATTTAATTTGAACAAGAAACAATTATTTTAAATATAACGAAATGGACGAGTTTTTTTATCGGATAATTAAATTTTATTGAAAAAACAAGTCTATATAAACAAAAAATTAAGGCTCCTGATCAGTCAGCCGAGAATTTCGCGTTGACGGCGTGGCAACATGATTATAAATGGCAAAATAATAAACTATTATAAAGTGCAGACTATTACAAAGACTATTAAAAAGTATACTTTCTCTCTCTCTAACTTATTGCACTAATGCAAAGTTTATCGGAAACGTACAGACTTAATGATGTAAACAGACGACCAATTTTTTCCTGCGAGCTACAGCGTTCTTACTGAATGTAGCGCGTGCATATCACATATGATACAATTGTGGAAGTGTGGATTGTATTTATTGATATTTAATGCGTACAAGTTTTTATTCGGTTATATTCGGCACCAAGTCACATAACTGATTTTCTGTTTTAATGATATATTTTTTATTTAACTGTGGTTCGCAGGAATTTTGGTTTTCCTCGCTTTTGACGTAATCAATATGACTGCGGTGATTGATCAGGAGCCCTAATATGTAACATTTTATGTTTCCATAATACAATTTTGTATATTTTGAGATATTCTAGAAATATTCACAAATATACATGTTATAAATGTTTTATAAAATGTATGGATATAAAATAAACATAAAACGGACATTCATATAATATCCTGTGCCGTCTAGGAGAAAGTTTAGCTAACGGAATTGTTTTTTGTGTATATTGTGATGGCATAGTGTATGCGATGATTGGCTATAATCGTGTTTCCTTTCATCATGAAAAAACAATTATTTAATCTTATTTATTTAATCTCATGTTTCACATGTCGCCTATTTAGATCGGCATGTAGCTTTTTCTCAGGCGCATCGTGCTACGCCTGAAGGAGGGCCACGCGTCCTGAATCGCTTCGCGACACGTATTTATTAAGAAGTTGTTCGCGAATTTCGCGTTGCACACACAAAGCAGCTGTTGCTCTTCTATTGAAATTGCGAACCAATGATACAAATAGCAAGTGTTCTCGAAAGATAGTCTCTACCAAGGCTATTCGTTTCGCACTTCTTAAATTTCTTGGAATGCAATCTATCCAAAAAAAATAAAAATTCATATGAAACGAATTTATTGAATTTGCTGTTACTCAGAATTGTATAAGTGAATTCTTAATAAATTGTGTATTCTGAGTTAATGTGTGTTTTAATAGATTTTAGAGAGAGAGAGAGAGAGAGAGCGAAATGATTCCTGTGAAGATGGAATATATTAGAATAAATCTTCAACTTAGAATGAAAATATTTACTCGATGATTCAAAGTAGGGAATTCTCTTTATAAATACAAAATAGCTCGAATTCGAGTGACTCAGCGACTGTCACTCTACTTTACGAGTGGAATTTTACTCCAAGAAATTTCTGTTCCAAGAAATAAACTCTAACAAAGAACCCCACATAGATGTTTAGCTCCGATTTGAATGAGCTTGAAATATATTATAATTCAGACCAAAAGAAGAGACACATTTTTTTATACTTGCCCAGGTGGATTTTTAGGGGACAAAATACTCCTTTGAAAAAAATCGGTTTTTTTCCTTTAGGAGCATGTTTTGTTAAAAGTATAAGAGATAGAAAAAATTTTCTAGATAAAAATTAAATGGTTTTAGGAGTACTTTGCAATAACAAAATCAGATATTTGAAAATGGTAAAGTAGGGAATGGTAGTGGGTATATTGACAATCATAACATTTTTCAAATATCTGATTTTGTCATTGCAAAGTATTTCGAAAACCATTTAATTTTTGTCTAGAAAAATTTTTTTCTATTTCTTATACTTTTGACGAAACATGCTTCTAAAGAAAAAAACCGATTTTTTTCAAAGGGGTGTTTTGCCCCCTAAAAGTCCGCTTGGGCACGTATAAAAAAATACGTCTCTTCTTTTGGTCTGAATTACAATATATTTCAAACTCATCCAAATCGGAGCTAAACACTTATGTGGGGTTCCTTGTAAGAATAGTATTTATACTTATAGTTAAGACGGACAGATAGTGATGATTGAATGACTTACCGGCACGTTTGTTGACGGCGGTATTGATCATGGAACCGAGTTTTGTGAGGCTGGACTGCCTCATGATGTTGGAAGGACTCTTCATCCGTTTGGATGGTGGTACCGGAAGCGGGGCGGTCTTGGCCCGTGCCAAGATGGCACCACCGTTCCGGCAGTTGCCGTTTGGACTCGAGCCGGGGGGCCGCTGAGGCGGAGCCCCCCATAGACCCACCACCCCCGCGTGACGCGTGGTGACACCTCGCTGACCTCAGTTTCCCAGCTGGCTGTTAGCCTCTCGTGGTCCACCCTCGTCTTGCTGTCCTTGCTGAAAAATGAAATCTTTCGTCTATTCGTCTATCTTACTTTATTTCTAAAAAATCGTGATGTCGGGACGAAGTTCGAATAACTGATGTCGCTTTCCTAATCCACGTGTACTTCACGTTTATTCTTCGTTTTATAAGCTTTAATCGACTTGTGAATAACGCGATCTACCAATAAGATATTATTAAAGACCCGTAAGACGTTGGTCGGGATTTAGCGAATCAGAGAAATATTATCATACGCTAGCGTCTTATCAGTAATATCGTGGCCGGAATATGAAACAATAACTCGAAACCAATCACAGAAAGACAGTTGGTATTATGGATATTTTCAAGTTAAATTCCCTCTATTGCTTGATTCTCGTCAAAAATTAAATAAAAAAAACAACCTTTTAATTTTTTCAGTATTAGGTAGGTTTTTTCAGTATTGTAGGTTATTTTCGTTCAGTACATGCGCACAAACAGAGTAGCAGATTGGATAACATACTAGCTCCCACAGAGTTATTGGGTGCGTTCAGCGAACTCAACAGTTGCACAACAGTTGAGCAATTCGTCAATGTAATTGGTCTAGATTTAGGAATCTAACAGTAATAACCAATAATCGCTAATTGCTCACTGAACGCTTTTCCCGCTAAACGCGCCCATTGTGTTTTAATATTAATATAAAAAAACATAGGTTTCTATTCTCTGTTTCTATTCTCTGTGCTTTTGCATTGTGTACTAGGCCTTAACCAGCGCATGATTTGTTTTCGCCACTCTTGTGCGACTTTATCAAATGCTACGGCGTACGGGAGGATTTAAAAAATAAATAATTGATAATTAAATTAAATAATTAATTAATCTCTATAATCTTCAATATTTAATAAAGTTCACGCAATATCGAGGAGAATATCGAAAAGTAACAAATGCCAGTTACTGGACGTTTTCTTTTATAATAGTATGTATGTATGTATCGTACGCACTGATAATATACAGGGTCCTAATTCATGCCGGTAATTCACGCAGCTTCAGTGTATAGGTAGATTAGATGAAACTGAATAAAAAATTCTTCTATCATTTTGCGAACAACCAAAGAAAATTTTAAGTTATCAATCCAAGAAAATTCGTGAATGATACGATAGATGAATTGTGATGGCGACGTTTATCGTTGTATGCTTGAATATTAAATCAAATTGAATAAAAGAGTTCTCTACTATTTTTTAAATGACCACATAAATATTTAGTTTATATTAATTTAAAAAGTTTAGTGCATTATCGCGCAGAACTATACATCAAATTTCTTTCAGATATCCTGTATGTATAACTTATGTTATTACTGAAACGTTTAAGGCTCTGCTATCTTGCCGCAGAAAGTCTGAATTGACGGTAGCGTCTAGCAGTGTCGAGAACACGAAATAACCGTGTCAGCGTACTCAACGGGAGTACGCTGGTTAAGGCCTAGTACACAATGCAAAAGCATAGAGAATAGAAACAGAGAATAGAAACCTATGTTTTTTTATATTAATATTAAAACACAATGGGCGCCTTTAGCGGAAAAAGCGTTCAGTGAGCAAGTCGAGAACACGAAATAACCGTGTCAGCGTACTCAACGGAAGTACGCTGGTTAAGGCCTAGTACACAATGCAAAAGCACAGAGAATAGAAACAGAGAATAGAAACCTATGTTTTTTTATATTAATATTAAAACACAATGGGCGCCTTTAGCGGAAAAAGCGTTCAGTGAGCAATTAGCGATTATTGGTTATTACTGTTAGATTCCTAAATCTAGACCAATTACATTGACGAATTGCTCAACTGTTGTGCAACTGTTGAGTTCGCTGAATAGCTGATTGGCTAATACTACGCCAGGCTCACGCTAGGCCTCGCTTGACACCTCGGAAAATTACCTAGTTGCGTTTTATCGCGTCATTTTGCAGTTTCTCCGTGAAGTGTGTATATTATCGTGATCCTCATAGCTGTAAAATGTATAGCAAACTCAGTGATACTGGTGATACATCAAAATCGAGAAATTAAATGTGTTTATACATGCTGATCTCAGCTGTCATAAACCACCGTGACAGCCGAAAAATGTAGCATTATTTCAGGAATTATTTTACGATGCTACGTGATATATCAGCCAAATATCTGAGTTTGCTGTACTTTTTTCAGGTTTCAGGATTAGGAAAATATTTGGTTCTTTAGGGAAAAATAAAAAATAAAGCAATAAAACGCAACTAATTTTCGGTATGTCATTTCTCGCTTCTGACGTCATCAAACCAATATAGTCGCCCTAGAAATAGCAGAACCTTAAAAATCAATCATTACAATTCAGAGATATATTATAGAGATAAAACTCTTGTTTAGGGGCCCCCCTCAGATGACCTTGACTTTGACATATGTTATAGAGGTCACCTTCCTGAATGACTTTCAGAAGATTTCAGCCGTCGCTCATTGTCTGTTAAAAAGTTATTGATAAAAGAAGTTAGAAAAATATATGGTAAAGGTGTAGAAAAAGGGCGCCACCTTTGATCAGCCTGATCTTGACATATGTCATAGAGGTCACCCTTCTGAGTGACCTTCTGAAGATTTTAGCCGTCGCTCATTGTTTGTTAAAAAATTATGGACTGACTTAGGTTTAGGTTCAAATAAACATAATTTTCTACAAAACGTTGTATATGTTGTATATACTATATTATATTATATTATAGTAACATATTAATCGCGGTTTGGTTTATAGAAATAA
>NW_022639511.1:1334285-1341040 GCF_010583005.1 Odontomachus brunneus | reverse complement strand
GTGTGCGGGGGACGTAGCCTCCCGCTAGTTGTTCGATATCGCACTTATCTTTCGATATTGCTCGTTAACGGGACACAGTATCGAAAAATTGTAATATATTTTTCGGACTTCTTTCATCAATAATTTTTTAACAAACAATGAGCGACGGCTAAAATCTTCAGAAGGTCACTCAGAAGGGTGACCTCTATGACATATGTCAAGATCAGGCTGATCTGAGGTGGCGCCCTTTTTCTACACCTTTACCAAATATATAATAATTTCTCGATACTGTGTACCGTTAACACACACACACGCGCGCGCGCACCGCACGCGCATACAGTTCGCCAGCAAGCGCGCGGTGTGTGCGTGTGTGTGTGTGTTCCTATTATATTTTAAGTTTTATAAATACACACTTTTTCTCACACTTTTGTGAGAAATTCTTACTCTTTAACTTAAGTACAAAAGACTTGCGCTCCGCCCCGCCGCGGTGTGGGGGGCGTTGTCTCCCAGTTACACGGCTAGAGACAGGCATCTTTTTTATTTTTTACAATATTTCAATAATATAAACATGGCTATATGGCGATCGCTTATAGTTTCCGAGATATTAATAAAAAAAATGCCTGTCTCTAGCCGTGTAATTGGAGAGCTACGTCCCCTAGACTCCCCGCACCGCGGCGGGAGGGGGCCAAGTCTGTTGTACTTAAGCTAAAGAGTGAGAATTTCTCACAAAAGTGAAAGAAAAAATGTGTATCTTATAGAACTGTCTAGAAAAATTACGTTACATTCATATAACTTTTTTTGTTAATAACTTTTTAACAAACAACGAACGATGGCTACAACCTTCAGAAAGTCACTCAGGATGGTGACCTCTATAACATATGTCAAAGTCAAGGTCATCTGAGCGGGGTCCCCTAAACAAGATTTTACCCTAAACAAAATTTTACCCTAGCAATTATACAAAAATATCGAAGGATTCCAGCCAAACTAAGTACCTATGGTTTTTCGGTATGCTCTTATCAAATCCGTCGTCCGTTTCAACTTATCTCAACTTTTCCAATATGGCCACTTTAATCCAGAAAAATCGGCAAATTTTCAAATTTTTTTTTTTTATTAATCGTAGATTTAATAAAGATAGAAGTTTCTGATTCTCTCAAAACTCTGCATCTGATGACATATAGGTTTATACTCAAAAACCCCATAGATTACAATACGAAATTCAATATGGCGGGTTCAAGATGGTAATATTTTTCATGAAAATTATGGTTTTTCCGTATGATTCTATTGTTTTTGAGAATTTTCGTATATTTCTTGAATTAAATCTATGGAAAAACAATATTCTCTTTATTTTACATTAATTTCTTCCAATTTGGTACATCGTCCGAGTAATATAACCTATAAATCTTGTGAATAAGCAGTTTTTTTATTATCTTTGAAATATTTCGAGAATAAAATGTTGATATTCCCATGCAATCTACTATTTAAAAGGTTTTTGGAATCGCTAGATCTGTATCCAGGGTCAGATATACGAAATCCAATATGGCGGATCCAACACGATGGACTGGAATTCCAAAAATTCAAGTTTTCGACCCGAAAAAAATTTTATTTTATTTAGCGTAAAATTCCAAACAAAAGTTGTCTCCTATCATTTTTTTATTTGCTTAGTTTTTTATTTAAAAAATTCATGAATGTGTAAAATTTTTTTTATTGCTTAGTTTTTTATTTAAAAAATTCATGAATATGTAAAATTTTAAAATATGCTTGGAAATTTATGAATTTGCTCAAAGTGTCTTTCGTTTTAGTTCTGTGAATGATACTATTTCATGAGATATTTTTTGTAAGAGATTTAGAGTACATTTAGCATTACATTTAGAGTACATTTTAGCAGTTGAAATAATTTTCTATTCTATAATATTTCAATATTTCACCGCCCGTTTGCCGTAAGAAACATTTTGCGTTGCCTGATTCTCACCAACGAGGTAGACAGTTCTGAAGAGTCTTGTTTTGTTTTTTGTTCTTTTTGTTTTTTTGTTCTTTTTGTTTTTGTTTTTTGTTTTTTATAAATCTTGCATTTTTAATTTTTAGATTTTTTTGGCTTTTTACTTTTAAACGTTATTTTGTGATATTTATCTTACACATTTTAAAATATGTATTTCTAATGTATTCATTAGCCTAAGACACAAATCTTTTTTTTTTTAACTATGCTCTATTTTTCTACACTATGAATTTTATTAAAACATATTAGACAATAAAAATCATTACAATTCAAACAAAATTTTGTAGTCCTTGTAGGGTAATTTGTGATTGAACAAGACTTTCTTGGCCGAGAATCACATGTTTTGCTTTTATGAAAGTAATATTTACTAATTTCTCGACAAAAGTCTTTGGTGCTTATGTTTTCACTCTTGTCACAACAAATATTCCATAATATTGTTGCGTTGGTAATTGATGTTTGTATGATCCGCAAAAAAATGACTCACGTTCATTTTTTACTCCGTATACTGGGCATAACTCTATTATATCTGTAATCGTATATATCTACACTTCCCATATATTTATTATATATCATGACAACATGAGGGAATTGAGTTTCAGTTTTTTTGTGGTCATTTTTAGAGTACTTTTGCATGGATAATAGAGAAGTAACACCAGTGGCAGAAGATAATATCGAAACAGAAGTCCATGAAAGTAATATAATTTACACCGCTGTTCTTGTCATGGTTTGCAACATGAGATCCTCCCGGAGCTTTTTTTCAAGAGTTTGTTGCACTTTTATCCTATCTTTACAGACAGTTGATCGCAAACCATTTTTTTTTTAATAAATTACTAAGTCAGGGCTTATAAAGAAATTGTCGAAATACAAATGACACTCCGATAGTTTTCTCTTTGGAACTTGCATTAGCAATGCACTCACCATTTGCATTACAATTCTTGAACCAAGTGCACAAGAGGCTAGTTTTTTATCGGCAGCTAGTTGAACCAAGTGCACAAGAGGCTAGTTTTTTATCGAGTAGCTATGATAACTTTACTCTTAAAATACTACAGGCATTGTTTTTTCCGAAACGGCTGGAGCAACAAAATCGGAAGTAAAGCAACAAATTAGCAACAAAAGAGCACTAAATTTTTATACTGGTCGTGTTTGATTGTGTTGAAGTGGCTGTGCCAACTTAATAGACGTGTGATATCAGGTAGTTAGGCCGGATGAAAATAATTCATGTGCTTCCTTACATGAATAGAATTATATAAAAAGAAATATTTCTACATAAAATATTTCACATACACTTTTAAAAAACATAAATCTAAAGACGTTAAAATATAATTTAAAACGTTGCAAACGTATACATGGTCGGCCACGCGGCCCATGCCTCCTGATGTGTGTAATGTGAAAAAATGCGGATAGTATGTGTATATGCGTGTGTATGTGTGTGTATTCTCTAGTCCATTCTGCATACGCACGCACGCATATTATCATACATATGTTAGCATAATTGCTTATGACTAGCCATACAGCACAGAAGCTTGCAATAATATTGCAAGAACATTGCAACACCGCAAGTTGTAATATAATATTGACAATATAATATAATATAATATAAAATACAATATAATATAATATAATATTGATAATATAATATAATATAAAGATATTATGGAGACACGAAATTGTAATATTTCATTGAAATGTTAAAATAATATTGTAAAAATATTATAAAAATAATTGTAATTATAAAACTGTAATTTTATAATTTATGTATTTATGATGTGTGTGTATTACTTTTATTTATGGCAGCATCGTATTTACGCTAACTAAAAGTTAGCATAAATACAGTTCTATACCTTTTGTCTCTTTCTTAGAATTCCTAGCGCTTGAATGGACCGTGTTGTCTATTTATGGGCAGAGTCCATTTGACACTACAAGTGCTTCGAAGTTTCAAATGAACCAATATAATTGGTTTACCATCGCTCTGAAGCACTTTGCTAAACGGATCTTTCCCTATATTGACTGTCCATGATGCACTTTAATGTATTTGTGCACACTTATATTGTTTAAATATTTAAAAATATTTGTATATTGCACAGAATTCGCATAAAAATAAAAATCTTTTTAGGTTTAATATTCTTACTTGTCTTTGATTTGTTTCATTAAAACATGATATTCTTATTCGAAATATTATTTGTAAAGTGAAAACTGTTATTTCGTTGAAGAAAATCATTTTATTGGATGATAAATATTTTTTTTAATATTTTTTAAAAGTTTTTTAAGGTTTAGTAATTCGATTTATTTGACTTAGATTTCTTAGAATTTGTTTTAAACTATTTTTTGTCTGGATTAACTATTATAATATTTCGTTAAAAATCTAAAAGCAATCATGAAATCACTAGTTCACTAATATACATTATATCAATATTCGTCGCACGTCGAATGTTGTTGCGTTGTTTCAATACTTGCCAATAAATATGTTATACTGTGAACACTACAAATATACATTGTACAAGTCGTCATCGGAGCATTAGGATCGCCGCGTGTCGCTTAATCATCAAAGATTAAATAACATTTAATCAGAACATGGATAGGTGACCGGCCGCAATGCTTAAGAACACCTTAACCCATTGTAGCCCATAGCCCACATAGAACAAAATATCTCATAGACGTATATAATAAATCTATAAATCTATGGAACATCTATGTTTATTGAAGATGTTATCTATATGTATAATATATGTAAATGTAATGTTAAATAATATACGTATATAAGCACAAATCCATAATACATATAAAATACATGTATAAAATGTGTATGGAATAATGTACAATTAACAGCTAATAGATATTTCTTTGAGGTATAAACAATGTGCGTAAAAAATATATATAGTGGCATATTATTGATGTCTAATAGATGTATGGCATACGTATATAAAATATATATATATATATATATATATATATATATATATATATATATATAGCTTGTGTTATTTACAATTAATGTACATATATAACATGTTTAATGAATGTAAGATAATATATTCTTTACGATTAACAGACATCTATTATACTTATGTAAAACGTTTATTTTATGTATATTAACGAATATGTATATTAATGTATATTAACGAATATTTTATATACGACTATTATGCGCTCAGATAGAACAAATGTTAAAATCAAGTTATAAGACGTGTTTAATTTGTATATGTAAGGCATCTTTAAGAGATTATTTACAATAAATATCCAGATAACAGCGAGAATTGAAAAAGAATTCAGTCGTAGATCAGCAATTGTGAGTTTATTTTTAGGTGCAAAAAGAATTCTTTTCACTGAACACTGATGAATTCTTTTTGCATTTAAAGATGAGTTGGTGACATACGACTGAATTCTTTTTAAATCTCCTATGTTATGTAGGTACTTATTGTATAGATAGCCTCATAGTTTATATTTCAAAGAAATATCTATTAGCTGTACACTGTACATTTTTCTATGCACATTTTATATACGTGTTTTATAGATATGTGCTTATAGACATATATTACTTAACATTATATATAAAAAATCTGAGTATTATTGTATATATCTGAGTATTTATTGTAGATAATCTCTTAAAGATGCCTTAAAGACAACTTAAACACGTCTTATGACTGATTTTAATATTAGTTCTATCTGGGTGCATAATAGTCGTATATAACATATTCGTTAATATGTATGAAATGAACGTTTAACATATGTGTAATAGATGTTTGTTAATCGTAAAGAATATATTATCTTACACACATTCATTAAACACATTATATATGTACATTAATTGTAAATAACACAAGCTATATATATTTATATTTCTTTTTTATATACGTATGCCATACATCTGTTAGACATCAATAATATGCCACTATATATATATTTTACGCACATTGTTTATACCTCAAAGAAATATCTATTAGCTGTAAATTGTACATTATTCCATGCACATTTTATATATGTATTTTATATGTATTATGGATTTGTGCTTATATACGTATATTACTTAACATTACATTTACATATATTATACATATAGATAACAT
This sequence comes from Odontomachus brunneus, assembly GCF_010583005.1. Taxonomy (NCBI): domain Eukaryota; kingdom Metazoa; phylum Arthropoda; class Insecta; order Hymenoptera; family Formicidae; genus Odontomachus; species Odontomachus brunneus. The sequence goes on along the minus strand of NW_022639511.1, from coordinate 1,335,004 downwards.
TTTCTATAAACATAGTTGTTCCTTTGATTTATAGATCTATTATTGATGACGTGTATTAGATATTTTGTTCTATATAGGATCGATTATTCTTCTATCGACTGTGATTGGTTAATGTCATTACCACTTAAAACTTATTATAAAAAGCCCATAAGACAATACCATATTGTCCCATACAGCACAGAAACATTGCAGAAACGTTGCAGAAATATTTAATTGCAACATTACAAATACATTGCGAAATATGACTGTAACATTACTATGATGTTGCAGCAACGGTAAAATGTCCGGGCTTAGAAAGATTACATTGTAATATCATAGCAATATTGGAATGCAATACCCACATAGTTAGTGTTATACCCTTATAGAAATATCATACTAAGAATCATTGATTAATTATTTATTTTCAGTATTAAAATTACAGTATTTAGTAATATTCTGTGATTTAAATACAGCTTTTAGTACTCAAGTATTTCAATATTTAATGTTACAAATCCTACCTAATGATTGATTTCAATACTTAAATATTAATATGTAATACTTCGTCCAGTGATAAAATACTTACGCAGAACATTGTCAATATTTAAATATACTAATATATAATACTTTGCTAAGTGATGAAATACTTACGCAAAGTTAAGATTAAAAGTATTAACCCAGACAGCATACAATATTAGTAAGTTATTAGATAAATATTTATAAATATTTATTTTGAATTACTT
>NW_022639511.1:1327853-1332778 GCF_010583005.1 Odontomachus brunneus | reverse complement strand
ATTCTCTTCTTTTAAATAAATCATATGCTTTCGTATATGGATATATCATATGTACACAATATAAAGCTCAATCAAAGTGACAGTGACGCAGTAGGTAAGATGAACGACACAAGAAACAGCCCAAATAACAGACTCACGTCAAAATGACGTAAAAAACTGGTCATAACTGGTCGAATGACGTCAAGTGACTAAATAACGACGTCTTTAAAACGTCTTTTTTGTGACATCTTAATGACGTTTCTGTATAACGTCTTAAAAACGTATTATTGACATTTAGAGACGTCATAAAACGTCATTAAGTCGTCTAAAATGTCGTCATCGATCTATGACATTAGATTATCATTTTGACGATATTCTCACGATATTTTTGATCATTCCTTGGTTATTTTTTATCCTGAACTTACTTAGATTTGGATGTCATTTTGACGTGTCTGTTACCTGGGAGAGGTCTCAGGCTCGAATTTCAGCAATGCCCATACAGCACAGAAGCTACAACAGCAGCAACATTGCTACAACGTGGCAAGATTGCATATTGCAGTGCAATGTTGCAGAGACTTTGCAGTGACATTAATTTGCAATATTACTTTAGCAATATTGCAGTAATATTTAAAAAAATATTACGAATATAATATATTTTATTTATTTACTAGTTATTTTTGTTACTTGTATTTCAAACTCAGTAATGTTTTACATCAATAATACTTATAGAATAGTACTTAAAATAGCACTCGTTAGTGGCAATCATTAATTTGTCTTATTGCATATTTTTTATACTTCTTATACCGTTTTTTCGGAGAAAATACTTTCTTTAGATTTAATATTCGTATTTGTTTAATTTTGTGTTTTTTTTTTTATTTTATTAAAATATTATATTCTGTGACGTGACGATTTTTTGTTATCGTGCGGGAGCCGGAAGCGGGCTTCCCGCAAGCAGGTGGATGTCGCGTCCTAACGGTAAGGCGAATAGGACGCGAGCCTGCGTGGCCCGAATATTTTTGTGTATAAAATAAGAGTGCGAGTGTCGAGAGGTCGGGTCAGGAGGAAGAGGACATCAGGGAGGATTTGCTGCCGTCGAGGGAGAAGAGAAGTCAGGACCAGGAGCATCGGACGGATCAAAAATCTCAGGTGAATCGCTTCCTTAGTATTGTATTAACAATTAAGGACCGACAGGTGAATCCACTCTAAGGAGGCCTGTTTTAGCCAAATACCCCAGCTAACGAGGAGAACGTAGAGAGAGAGCTGCCGAGGTGGATCAGTCCTGAGCTGCCGCAAGGGAGCCGCTGGGACGGAGTCGACGGACACCGCGGACGAGCGGAGGACAGCTGCTACCAGGGTGAGTCCGACGAGCACATCCTCCGCAACCCGGAGCGTCCTCCGAGCCAGGTGAAGACGCCGCGAGGCTCGGGGACTGAAGAAACGACGGCTGCCGATACGACGAAGCTCCAAGGTCGGAGAGGCTAATCGGCCAGAAAGATCCAGCTGGTAAACAACAGCTACTGCAAAACAACGGCCGAATAATGGGGGATTTAATCCTGCAAATCGGCCAATCAACGGCCGATAGCTGTCGGAGCTAGCGATTCAAACCTGGGATAAAACCAGGTCCCAACGATCGCTCGAGAGCTTTTTCCTGTGAGCCGTGCCTAGAGCGTGTAAAGGACGTGCCATCCACGGAGCCGACGACCGAAGACGACCTGACCTCAGCATCTGTAAGGCCGCTACCGCACGGGCTGGACTTTTTGTGTGAACCCAGAGGGGACCGCCGCTGCTCGTTGCCGACTGCCCCGCTCCGCTGTTTTGGTGAGTCCGTTCCAAAGAGAACGAACTGCATATATTTTTGGTGATTAGTGTCGCGGAGCGGTGCGGTGTCGGGGAACTGGAGCTCGGCCGTCCACCCTGGGCGAGGGCCAGGGTTCGCGTTCCTCTCGCGAAAGGAGGAGCTCCGCGTATCGTGTAAAAACCCGACAAACTGTCGATTATCCGTCGTGCGCGAAATATCGAGCGAACACACCGCCGAAAGCCTACGTGGCTGTCGTGACCTTCGCGGTCACGACTCGAAAATCGGAGCTGCCGAGAACCAGCATCGCGACCGCGAGCAGAGATATTTGTATTGTGTTATTGAGAATCGCTACCGAATCAAAAAAATATTACGCGAGTTATTGTCGTATTAACACGGGCGAAATATCTCACAATTGTACTTTGCTACCGTCGAATAAAATTCGAATGTCTAACATTCGCCTGTGATTATTTCAATACCAGCCCACCCACTAACCCTTCCGACATCGCGCGAACCAGCCCCTCTACCGAGAGCAGGGCTGAGCTGCCGGACGTTCGGGCGAGCCGTTCGGGCGGAGGGCAAGTTGTCCTCGTCGGCGAGACCACCGCTTAGAGTTAGAATTAGTGTTGCGACTTTGTTAGTGGGTACGGACCGCCGTACCTGGCGCCCATCTAGAGTTTTTATCATGTGAGCTGTCGGGTCTCGCTGGATCTGCCGAACGGTCGCCGAGGCGCGAATAATATGTCGCTGCACTCGATTAGTGAAACCGGCTGCACGAGCCGCGAGTGTAGTGTTACAATTCTTAAACGAAATATCATTTTTTAAAATGATGAAAATAAAACTTTTATTTCGTTCAAGGAAACCATGTCATTTGATGAAACAACACTATTGTTTTAAATAATATTTTTTAAAAGTTTCTCTCAAAATTTAGTAATTCGATTTGTTTAATTTGGATTTTCTTGGATTTTTTAATTCTTTTTTGTTGGATTAATCATTATAACATTTTGTTAAAAATGTAAAAGTAATCATCACTGGTTCACTACATTACATCAATATTCATCGCATATCGAATGTTGCATTGTTTCAATATCTATCAACAAATTATCCAATAAACAACAAATAAAAATTATATAACTATTATTTGGTGTTTGCTAGGCATGTTATAATATACTGTGAACACTATAAGGATACATTATATAAGCATGAATTGTAAGAACATTGTTGGAGTCATCAGAGTCACCGCGTGCGCGCTCGATCCGTCACGTTAAGCAACAGTTTAATGCGGTCAGGACATGGATGGGCGAGCAGCGGTGTTTGTTATACCGCTTGGGATCGAAATTATCGCAGGAGGATTCGTGAAAGTTTTGGAATGTGTTGACAACCTTCGATATTCTACCCGCATAGAACAGTTACACCTAAATATATGTATATTTTAGAAGAGAGCTAGAGTTGATATGTATATATTAGGTGAAGTAAAAAGTTCTGAGCGTTTTTTCGCTTTATTTCGACGATGAAATTAATATTGTTAGGATTATCCGATTTCGATCAAATATGCGCCGTTTTGTTCGATAACTTTTGTCCATTTTGAAGGCAATTTCATAATTCCGCGATTGAAGAAGTCCTCGTCCCTATTGGTAAAAAACTTGACCAGCTCATTTTCACAAGCCTCTCTTGAGGCCAGTTTTGTATCATCAAGAAAATTTTGCAAATGCTTGAAAAGGTGATAATCGCTTGGTGCCAAGTCTGGACTATACGGTGGGTGCGAGAACCTCCCATCCAAGCTCTCGGAGCTTCTGGCGCGTCGTTAATGATGTGTGCGGCCTGGCGTTGTCTTGATGGAACACAACACTCTTCCTATTGGCCAATTCTGGCTGCTTCTGGTCGATCGCCTGCTTCAATCTGGTCAGTTGTTGACAGTAGAGGTCCGAATTGAGTGTTTGGCCCGATGGGAGCAGCTCATAGTGGATGATTCCTTTCCAATCCCACCAAACACACAGCAAAACCTTCTTGGCCGTTAATCCGGGCTTGGCGATCGTTTGGGCCGGCTCACCGCGATTGGACCACGATCTTTTTCGGCTGTTGTTCTCGTATGTGACCCATTTTTCATCACCAGTCACCATCCGCTTCAAAAATGGGTCGATTTCGTTACGTTTCAGCAAAGAATCGCAGGCATCAATTCGGTCCAAAAGGTTCTTTTGCGTCAATTCGTGTGGCACCCATACATCGAGCTTCTTCTTGAGACCAGCCTTATGCAAATGGTTCCAAACGGTTTTCTGGCTAATCTTCAGTTCCTGGGCAATGGAATAAGTGCTCACATGCCGGTCCGACTCGACGATTTCCATGATTTTATCGACATTTTCGACGATTGGCCTACCAGAGCGTGCCTCATCTTCGACGTCCATATTACCAGAACGGAATCGTTGGAACCACCGCTTTGCTGTTGCATTCGATACTGTATTGGGTCCATAAACAGCACAAATTTTTTTGGCCGCCTGCTCCGCCTTTTCACCTTGGTCGTAGTGGTACTGAAGAATGTATCGAATTTTCTCTTTTTTTACCTCCATTTTGGAACGCTGTAACACACAACTGGCTTGACCAAACACAAAACTGTCACAGAACTTTTTTTGAAGCGTAATGTCACCTTTAAATCACCGTATAGTATGACCCGATGCGATGTATACATCGTGAGATATGGCTCACTAAAGACATCTAGCGGAAAACGCTCAGAACTTTTTACTTCACCTAATATCTATTAGATGTTCGGAGTTGATCTGTTAAATATCTATATATGGTGAAAATGTCCGCCTTGTATACAGATACTTTATGTATAATAGAAGTGATGTGATAAATGTTTATATATCTATTAGATAGCTAATATATATATATCTATTAGATATCTAATAGATATTTGTATGTATCAACTATAAACGTATATTATATATATATATAAAATGTTCTTGTAGATATTTACATAAATAGCTATCTAATAGATATACAGGGTGTTCAAAAAGTCCCGGACCGGTGAAATATCTCGAAAACTAAGCATTTTAGAAAAAAATGTTTCAGATAAAAGTTGTCGCGTTTAAAAAGATGTATTTACTGATCACATCAGTTTGACCTTGGGTTGCGTAGCGAAGGTCAGGTCAAGGTC
>NW_022639511.1:1319425-1327453 GCF_010583005.1 Odontomachus brunneus | reverse complement strand
ATTTGTCGAACTTTTATTACATAGGACTTGAAGCGTAGGTCCTCTTCAGCAATTCGACGCATTGTAGTGTCACTCACACCCAATGTTTTGGCCAATTTCGTTAGAGACAGCCCTGGGTCCTCTGAGATGAGCTCTTGAGCTCTTTCGATAATTGCTGGAGTCCTTACTGACTTTTCTTTCGAATGGCTCTTCCTTGTCGGGTTGGCAGAACCTTTTTCGGACGTTTCCGAAGCCAAATATTTAGCCGCAACGTCATATACGGTCGATCTCGGGTACCCGAAGAACCGAATAATTTCGGTCCGCGAACGCCCAGCGCGAAGGCCTTCAATTATCGCCGCTCTTCGATTATACTCTGCATTCGATCTTATCTGTTCGGACATTTTGAGGTTATGCGCACTTACTACAAACATCTGACTTGCCCGAACATCAACAGTGACCTACCACCGAAGTCAAATGAGGCGGGAAATTCAAATTGAAATTTGTCCGGATTTTGATGGCGGACCCTGTATAGATATTTAACAGATCAACTCCGAACATCTAATAGATATATACATATCAACTCTAGCTCTCTAATATGCATATATTAGATGTTCTATGTGGGAGCTAACTTAGTAGAGATATTATATAGGTAAGATAGTATGTAAAATCTTACAATGGAATCTTATATATGTTTTCGTAATAATTTTTTATGTAGAATCGAATAGGGCTGTCAAATTTCATGAAAAATTATTTTATAACTTAATTTTTTAACCTTTTAGAGACTGGAGAACACGTGTTTTAACCATCATATATAAAGTGATCCCCAAAAGGTTAAACAATTTTATTATAAAAAATTAATTCTTTCAATTTTTTTACTGAGGAATTGTTCTCCTTACCGTACTAGAAGATTCTATATGTTATCTAGATAATGTTTCTGTTGAGTTAGTAATGGACTGTGAGAAATATAACAATATAAAAAATAATAATTCTTTATAACAAACAGAGGTCAGTTAGCATACATGTAATATATGTTATCGTAGTAATTTTTTCTGTAAAATCGAATGGCGCTATCAAATTTTATGAAAAATTATTTTGCAACCTAATTATTTGAACAATTTTATTATAAACAAATAATTTTTTCAATTTTTTTATTGAGAAATTGTTCTTTTTATGATACTATAAGATTCCATATGATAAAATTTTAGATATTATAGATAATATCTCTGCTGGGTTAGTTATAGATTATAATGGGTTAAAAGAAATCTATACACAAAGAGAACGATTTATTGAATCAAATGTTTTTTTAGAATAATCCAAACAAATTATTTGATTGACATAACAAAAATATTTCTTTGGAACTAAACTGCAAATAAATATTTTTGTTGTGACAAACAAAATTTTGTTCGATCAATGAAAAAATTCGTCCAGACTATTCAAAAGAAGTGTTTGTTTGATTCAACTAAATTGTTCTCTCTATGTAGAAGGACGATACGCGAATATGAATGTGAATCTCTGATTTCCAATATCTGATTCGCGAAACATGAGAAAATAAGGAATAAATATCTTTTTATATTTACACTTAGGGCCGGTTTTTCATAGCATTTTAAACTTGGATTCAAATTTAAACTTTATTCTAACAATGCGTTTGTTTTATTTAAAGTTTAAGTTGAAATCTAAGTTTAAATTATCATTGAAAAACCAGTCTTTAATATTCCCATATAATATTGTTATAATGTTACATTACAATGTTTCTGATGACTATGCGTGATTGTTTCTTGCCGCAATCTTGCAACAACGTTATATAAATATTTCGCAACTTCTAAGTAATGTTGGAATGTTTCAGTATGATGTCTATACAATGTTCTTGCAACATTTCTGTGCTGTATAGGTAGTGACGACATATAGCAGGTAAATAAATTAGATGTTTGACACAACTTACAAGTCCACTCATGTGCGGATGGAGCTCGTCAAACTTAACCAAAATATTCTGCACTATTTTGTAAATAACCACATGCATGTTTCAGATATTAATAATGAAAGTTAGCAAATGAGTATGCGCGATATAGTGTGTGGAACGAGTTTTGTAAAATTAATTCTTTATAGAGTAAAATGCTCGAGCGATTCACACGCATAAGTTATGAAATCTATAGACACACAATAAGCAATATATAGCTGATATTTCACACTCAAATATTCTGGAATATTTAATTATATAACAACCAGAATTGTTTTCTCTCTTCTGTTTAGTTTTACCGACAGTCATTTAATGAAATATCTCTCTTGAGGCCTTCTTGCCAAATTCGAAAATTTATCCAGGTTAACAGTCTTTAATATTACCTCGTCAGTGTGCGATCTATGTGTATCCTTTTGGAAACAACTTGTCCGAACGATGCACTTATTCCTACAAACACCGACTGTAAGCTAACAGAACCAACTATGGAATTTTCTTTTATTTAAATCAACATATTCCACATAAATGCATATTTCAGTTTTCTAATAATATAGAAATATCGGGAGATATGTTACCTACATAGTCCAATAAAAGAAAGTATCCATATTTTAATTATAACAAATATTAACAAAAAAAAATGAAAAGAAACTAAATGAGGAGGTTAAACAAATGGAAGATAATATAGATCACTGAGAAAATTTAAAGAACACAAGTAAATAACATAATCAATAAAGTGCAAACCTTTTTATTTTTGACAAAAATATTGTTTAGAATCTCTGAACAAATTATTTTGTACATTAAAATAATTGCAATTATTTATTAAAAGGTATTATGCGAAAATTATATTGTGAATTATACGAAAAATAAACATAGTAGAAAGATGAAAACTAATAAGCAATAGAAAGAAACAGAAGAAAGTTTATCTCATTTTTTTTACGTGAATTCTTTAAATTGTTAGTCATCTTTGCAATGTTATCAGTGCATCTTACATAATAAACTGCTATGTTATTGAGAAGATTAGGAATCGCAATTAAACGGTAGGATATTATTAATACAATTATATCGAGAGCATAGATGGAATATAAATTAATATTAGTGAATTAACTAGAGCAACTGGATTGCCACATAATGTCTAATTTCCATACGAAACGCAAATAGAAAATCGTTTACATCTCTATGTATGTTTGTCGCGCTTCACATTACATATGATCAGTTTTGTAACAAATATAACAATCTTCAATAATTGCCGTCAAAGTGTGCAATATTTTATAACAAAAAATAAGCTCTTATTCTATGTTACTTTCCGGTCCTTTTATATTCGGGTAAACGTATAAACGTTTGAACATAAAAAATTTATACATAAAGGATAGAATACTTTTATCGATATATTTCAGAACGTAACCAATACCTAATAGGAAAATTGTCTTTGAGTAATTTTCAAGAAATACATTTGTTTATTGGATATAAACTTTTCTACCTTCTGGAATATATGTGTAAGCTTTGACGTGTCGTTAAACCGGTTACGTAAATGTTTTTGCATTAATGTATCGAAAGCCTACGTATATCTATGTATTATTTTTAAACGAGTATCGTGAGATAATCGCTTTAAATAAAAAGAGTGGGTGTTTGCTGAGTAATCGGGTGTACTGGTTAAGTAAGGCATAATTGACCTTGGCTGAAGAGCCGCAGTTACAGGTGTAACGCGCACTTGTTAATACTGCTTTAATAGCGACGTTCCTTAACGCTTATACATCAAAGATCGATTCATTGTCACCAAGATCATGATATATTTGCGTTTATATCTTGTAGAAATTTTTAAGACTCGGTAACGTAATCTTCTGTTAATATAAATAATACCGAGAAATATTATACTATAAAACAAGATCAGTCGAAACATTGGAATCGAGTTAAGGAGTATCGTTTGGAGGATCAAAAAATTTATTGTCTTTTTTTCACATTTTATGAAAGTATATACCTTTGTAAGAGTCTGTCTTTAACTCTTTATCGAAAAATTCGGAAAATTATAGAAATTACAGCCTGTTATTCGGATCGCGGCGCGCAAATCAAAATTAGAACGTTCACTAGGCCTTTCAAAATTTTATCATATAATGACTGTAGGTCTTATGAATTCTAGGAAAGTAAAAAAGGCCCGCAGAATGGAAATGAAGACTTCGATGCTGCTATTTGACGGTTGATATCGAAGTATCTTCATCTGATTTTAAGATTTTGGAAATAGCAGTTTTTTTACCGTTTCTTTGTTTAACGAAGGATATTCGATAATTCTATAAATTATGTATATGCTGAGCATCGTTATCAGGCTGCAATGTCGTCGATATGTTAAGTTTTGAGACTGCCAACGGGAACACCGCGCGTATCCTCGAAGCGGTGAAGGCTTCTTGAAAGCTTGAGCAGAAAGAGGAGCGAAAAACGAGTTTTTTGAAATTAAAGAAAGTTTATTATATGAATCTGCTGATTAGAATTTATACAAGTATTAGAAATATATGATTAAATAGTACTCGAAACTTTAAATGCATCTTTTTCCAAACGACATTTCTCAAATTGGCTTCCACGATTTGAAACAAACTAACGAATCGATCGGTTTTAATATTAGTTGCACATTCGAAAAATTTCTTCGTCGTGGAAACGGGCGAAATTAAAATATATTAATTTTTTCAATTTATTTTTAACATAAAACTATGAATTTTTATAACGATTTTTAAATACAATTTTTACACATTTTAAAATGATTGAAAAAATAGTTTGTTTTTTGTAATTCTGGTTTCAATGATAACCGAACATCTGTAGATTAATAATCTTATTCTCTTTTGCTTCAGATCACTGACTCTCCTGATTTTATAGAAGTCACAAAACAGTGTGTGCTTGAACATGTCGCGCGAATATTTTTATATCTTCTATTGTTTAAATTAGTTGTGTTTAAAAAAATTATAACTTATAAATAATGTATGTATTATTACATGTATAAAGTTAATCGCTTACATAATTTCCGAGAAAAAATTCATAAAAATAGCCTGTTTTCTAGCTCTCTGAATAGTACTTCTTCGTTAAGGAAGAACATCTTTTGCGTATAAAAAAGTTCAGTTTTTATTGCATATTTTGAAAGAATAAATTTGTTCTTAAATTTTCATGAAGAGATTTAAAAAGTTATTGAAATTATAGACGATTATCTAAGACGGTGCACGGGTCGAAGACAGGTTTGAAGAATACAATAATCAAAAAGTAAAACTCCGGTTTAGGAAATGCACCTCCGATGACACTTGCTTGTTACATATATTATCAAGGATATCCTCTTAAGTAATATTCAAGAGGTTTTAGTCAGCATTCATTGTTTATTAAAAAAATATTTTGAAAAATTTTATAAATTGGACGTAATTTTTGCACACAGTGTACATTAAAATATGATAAACAGTACATATAAATGAGCGGAGGAAAGGCTCTACTCCTTCTCTGAAATCCATATTTAAAAAGAACTAACCTAACCCAATCCATATTTTTGATAAAAATGCTAAATAGAGGACCCAACTTCTATGATGCCTATATATATATCTGCCTATATATATCTGATATATCTGCTCTTGACATATGTTATTAAGGATATGTTCCTTAGTATTGAAAAAGTTTTAAATGTTACTCATTGTTTGTTAAAAAGTTATTTAAAACTTTTTTTATAAATGGAACGTAATTTTTGTGCATAGTGTACATTAAAATATAATAAATAGTACATGTATATGCGCAGGGGAAAGGATTCTTCCCAGAAAAATTAACCTAACTCATTCTTTACATTTTTGTATTCTTTCTCTTTTGTATTTTTGTATTGTTTCTCATTGAGAAATTATGTACAAAAATATAAACGATAGGTTAGGTTGAGTTAGTTCTTTTTTAGTATGGAGTTCAGGGGAAAAGCAGAGCCTCTCCCTCGTGCATATGTGTACTGCTTACCATATTATATATAGACTGTGCGTAAAAATTACATTCAATTTATAAAATTTTTTCTGTTAATAATTTTTTAATAAACAATGAGCAACAGTTAAAATCTCTTGAATATTACTTAGGGATATATCCTTAATAACATATATCAAGGTCATAGGAAGTGGGTTTATTCACTATTAAAAAAAAATATATACGGTAGATTAAGTTAGGTTATAGTTGTTTTTTAGGATAAAGTGCAGGGGGAGCGCGGAGCTCCTCTCCCGCGCATATACAGGGTATATCTCAGACTCTCCTCTGTAGTTTTTGTAGGACTGTAAAACAGATTGAAGTGAACATAAAAGTCCCATACCGCTTTGCGATATTCGCAATAAATCTCGAGATATTAATTAAAGAAAATTAGTAAATAATCACGCGCGATATGGTAGATAAGCTATAGTAGCGCTATCTGCCGTTATACATTTATACCTTAAGTCAAACTAAACATATAATAAGTTCTCTACCATTTTGCAAATAACTACGTAGATTTTTAGATATTAATTAAAAAAGATTTGTACGTTATCGAGCACAAATATGTGTGTAATAATTTTCTTTTACTAATAACTGAAAATCTACGTACTTATTTGCAAAATGATAAAGGGCTTGTTTGTTCAATTTGATCTAATGTACAAACGCACCATAACACATATCGCCACTATAGCTCATCTACACCATATCGCGTATGATTATTTACCAATCTTCTTTAATTAATATCTCGACTATAATTGCGAATATCGCAAAACGATATAGGAGTTTTATGTTCACTTCAATCAGTTCTACGTTCTACGTTCCCACAAAAATTGCGGAGTAGAGTCTGAAACATCATGTATGTGTGCTGTTTACAATATTTCAATGTACATTATGTGCGGGATCGAAATCGCATCACTGATGGTCCTGCACTCAACGTGGTCTATTCTTTTTCGGCCATTTTCCTCGTTGCTAGGAGGCTGGCCCGGCTAGCCTCTCATGTCCATGCGACAACGCATGCTGATTGACCAGTAGGCTGTCGCTCGGTAATCTTTCGTCGTTAATATCTCAAAATTTCACGTGGTTGTTTAAAAAAGACACCGATTCCATTACTCACTCTGATCTATTCTAACTATATATTAGCTTTGGTACGGTACGAGTCAGATACTCTGTATATCAAGGTTAAGACTATAGGAGTTGGGTTCCCTAAACAGGAGTTTTACCAATCAAAAAAGTTATCTCCCGGTTTGATCTGACGTAGGTTTAAAAAACAGTAAGTATTATCTGATAATATGTGTGAAGTCCTACTTCTAACGTACGCACAATCTTTAAATATTTGCATATGTGATTCTACAGGATGTCTTGATTTAAATCAGTCATGTACAGTCGAGAGCGAAACAGTTTAAGCATTTTTTTTTAGTGAAATTAGTAACTAATTATTGTCACATTTAATTGTCACATTTGAGAATCATATATTAATATATCCGAAAGTATTTTGGGTCAAACTGTTGTAATAATGGTGGTCGAAGAATTGAAGAATTTTATGCTTTAAATATAATATATATAAGAGACATCCGCCATAACGTAAACTGTAAATTCAGTAAAAATGTAAGTGTGAAAGTAATACGAGAGCGCTCTCTCTCTCTCTCTCTCTCTCTCTCTCTCTCTCTCTCTCGCTCATATTATTTTCATACTTTACCGCTTCGAATGAATTTTTCGTTTTAAGGGGGGAAATCCAATTAGAACTTTCAAAAAATCGAATTTTTTTTTTTTGCATAAAATGTTTATTTAACATTGTAAGAATATGTTCCCAACGTTTTAAATCGAAATTCGCAGCCGTTCGGAAGTTATGGCCTCCGAGCGCAACAAATCTCTTGAGCAGCGTCGAGGCTCTAATAGCACGCAGCAGGTATACTCACCCGGAGCGGGGATTTTACCTTTCAGGGCTGCGATCCAAAACGTATAGAGATGTAATTATAGTTTTACTGTAGGTTTTGGAACGCACCCCTGGTAGATGGCTTTTATTTCTATTGTTACGTTTAGTCGAAACCGTTGGGTCCGTTGGCGCTGGCATCGAGCAGAACCGGTTTTCAGTTTAGCTCCGAAGTTCGGCCTGTACAAAACGACAGTGCAAATTCGAAATGTCC
>NW_022639511.1:1317604-1318979 GCF_010583005.1 Odontomachus brunneus | reverse complement strand
TTATTTATTGCAAAAATTGTGCAGAGAAAACGTCAAAAAATGGAAATTTATTTTCATAAGCGTTTCATATTCAAAATTTTTGACTTTTTTCAATTTTTTTAGGTTCAATTACGAATTATGGGTATAAATAATAAGAATTTTTTCGCTGCCTGTTATAGGATCAATATCACGGACGCCATTTGTCCAGCAGCTGAGCAACTCGCACGCGTACCTGCCAAATGGGATGCTTCATATGTCCGCCATTTTTAAATATTTTTGGAAAAAAAAATACGTATGGACAGTCCAAAACATATATAAATAAATGTTTAAGTTTGAAAAATATAGAAAAATTCTTTCTCCTACAAAAAAATTCTTGAAAATAGCTTATTTTTCCTCGTTCTAATTGGATTTCCCCCCTTAAGTAAGGTTTAATTTAAAAAAAATTTTACAAAAAAAATCATTGTAACATACAAAACTGGCTGTTCGTATATTACCGCTATAGATTTACTAATCTAAGAAAATTTCCCCCATTAAAAAAGCAAATCACTTTCCCCATGAAATAACGAGATCTCTAGCAAGACAATTAATTGTTACGATAAAAGATACGATCGTCTTTCGCGTATGATAGGATTATATTATTAGAAGATCCGACGTGTTCACGTACGACGTACTTGTTACATCTGGCACATGTTTGCTCGTGTCCTTAAATATTCGATCCACGCGATAAACATATTCAGTTAGCATGTGGGCGCGTAGCATTTATCGTCGGCCGAAACCACTTTTTCGTATTGAATAACGCACCGATAATTTGTCGATACACGAGATTTTTCGCGATAAAGTTAACAGTCGCAACGGTAACAGCTTGAAACTACCGCGTCTTGAGCCTTAAAAGTTAGAGATGATACTTGATGTAATTTTAAAACGCCATTTGTCAGAGGATGAGACAAGGTTGAATATTTAACGCTAATCTCTGCTACCGGTGAATCTCGCGATTTAAGTGGTAAGGTCATCGAGTTAACTCGCACACGGACTATACTCGAGCTACCACTCGTTCTCCGTTTTGGTAAATAAAATAGTAAGATGAGAAATAGAAACTTACGATCGTGTTTATTATTATTGTTATGGCAGTAAGATAGATCGAACAGCGGTTACACTATTGAATCGGATAAAGTTATCCAGCCAGACCCATCATTTCTCAAGACAAGAAAATGCAATGTGAAAATGTGTGTATCGTACACACAGAAAAATAAAAGCATTCAACTCAATAGTATTTGTTTCGAATATTTCATAAGTTTATATATTCGCAAATCTATCAGAGTTTTCATTATACATATATATATATATATATATATATATATATATATATATATATATATATATATATATATATATATAG
>NW_022639511.1:1313761-1317594 GCF_010583005.1 Odontomachus brunneus | reverse complement strand
ATATATATATATATATATATATATATATATATATACAGTGTGTTCCATAAGTTCGGCAACGGCAAGAAAACTCGGCGGGGAAGCATTTTAGAGAAAAATGTTTCCAATAAAAGTTGTAAGGCTTAAAAAGTCGCATTTAATGACAGTAGTTATTTGACCTAAGATGACGTCGTCAGGACAAGGTCAACTTTGCTTTTTTAGATAGAAATACATATTTTTTATTACGGCATTTTATTCTACGTGAAAAAGCAAACAACTTTTGTTTGGAAAAATTTTTTAAACGACCTCTATTTTCTAAGATATTTACGTAAATATCTACAAAATTCTTAGTTTCAATAATTGTTTACTTGAATTCTATTAACTTTACCGAAAAATATTAAGAGATAAAAATTGCTTATTTTGTTTTCAAAGAGCTCTGAGAATTTTTTCAGAATTTTATGTTAACTTTTTAGTACTTCAAGAAAATGCAAGAAAATGTAGTACTAAAAAATTAATATAAAATTCTGAAAAAATTCTCAGAGCTCTATGAGAACAAAATAAGCAATTTTTATCTCTTGATATTTTTCGGTAAAGTTGTTAGAATTCAAGTAAAAAATTATTGAAACCAATAATTTTGTAGATATTTACGTAAATATCTTAGAAAATAGAGGTCGTATAAAAAATTTTTGAAATAAAAGTTTGTTTTTTCACGTAGAATAAAATGCCGTAATAAAAAATATATATTTCTATCTAAAAAAGCAAAGTTGACATTGTCCTGACCTTGGCGACGTCATCTTAGGTCAAATAACTACTGTCATTAAATGCGACTTTTTAAACCTTACAACTTTTATTCGAAACATTTTTCTCTAAAATGCTCCCCCGCCGAGTTTTCTTGCCGTTGCCGAACTTATGGGACACACTGTATATATTAATATATATATATATATATACACAGGGTGTTTCCACAAGATGGTACCAAATTTCAGGGGTATGTAGTACTCGTTAAAACAAACCAAAAACTCTTAATGAACAGTACTCCAAAAACCTTTTATTTCTGAGTTATGAAGCATTTTGTTCTGTGAAAAATAGAAAATAACTAAAATTTACAATAAATGTTCAATGTGCCCTCTGTCCATTTCAATACACAATTCAGCACGTTTCCTCCTTGAAGATCGAACACGTTTAAAGATTCCGGGTTTATTCCGTATTTTTTGACAACAGTTTTCAATTCTCTGAATCAGTTCATCTATTGTATCAACTGGTGTGGCATATACTATGCTCTTCAAGTGTTCCCATAGATCCGGTGAGCGAGGTGGCCATACAACTGGACCACCACGTCCTATCCACTTTTCTTGAAAACCATTGGTTAAATGGCGTCTGACATTAATGAGGAAATGAGCAGGAGCACCATCGTGCATGAACCACATTCGTTGTCTACGTTGTAAAGTAATATCTCCCAAAAGTTCGAATAAATTATTTTCGAGAAAATTAAGATACACTTGTCCTGTTAGTCTATTAGGTAAAATGTAAGGTCCGATTAGATGGTCTCCAAAAATACCTGCCCAAACGTTCACAGAAAAACGATGCTGATGTGATGCTATGATAGCATGAGGATTTTCATCTCCCCAAACATGTATGTTATGAACGTTATTGATCCCATCCCTCGTGAAGGATGCCTTATCAGTAAACAAAATATTGCACAAAAATTGTGGATACTGATTGCATCGATGAAGAAACCATGGACAAAAAGTGATCCGTTGTTGCAAATCAACTGGTAGAAGAGGCTGAACGTGCTGGACATGATAGAGATGCAAAAGTTGATCATGCAAAATGTTCCACACAGTGTGATGGCTTGATCTTTCTTGCAGAGCGATTCTTCGACAAGATG
Source organism: Odontomachus brunneus (assembly GCF_010583005.1). NCBI lineage: Eukaryota > Metazoa > Arthropoda > Insecta > Hymenoptera > Formicidae > Odontomachus > Odontomachus brunneus. The sequence goes on along the minus strand of NW_022639511.1, from coordinate 1,315,727 downwards.
TTCCAGGATTTTCTTCAATTGTGCGTAAAATATTTTCCTCGAATGCAGGAGTTCTAACAAGTCGCGGTCTACCGTAGCCAACTAAATTTGGTTTGAACTGTCCGGTCTCACGTAAGCGTTGACGAATTTTGCTAAACATTCTTCTACTTGGCTGTCGGCGATTTAGATAAGCTGCATGATACAAGCGTGCTGCTTTTGAAGCATTGCCCTTTGCTCTGCCATACATAAAATGAATATCCGTCATTTCAGAATTTGTGTAAAAATTAGCCATTTTTTAGATAACACAAAACTAGACACGGTCCACAATCCAAAGTTGAATACAACAATCCCTGCGTACTTAGGTGGTCACATACGTCGCCCTGCAAGAAAGATCAAGCCATCACACTGTGTGGAACATTTTGCGTCCGTGAATGAACTGACTAAGAGACTTGGAAACTGTTGCCAACAAATATGAAATAAACCTGGGCTCTTTGACCTTCAATGACGAAACATGCCGAAATGTATATTGACATGAGCCGAAGACACATTGAACATTTATTGTAGATTTAATTTATTTTCTATTTTTCACAGAACAAAATGCTTCATAACTTAGAAATAAAAGATTTTCGGAGTACTGTTCATTAAGAATTTTTGATTTGTTTTAACGAGTACTACATATCCCTAAAATTTGGTACCACCTTTTGGGAACATCCTGCACACACTCGTACACGCACGCACGCACACACACACACGCACGCACACACACACACACACACACACACACACACACACACACATACATATATACATACATACATACATACATATATATATATATATATATATATATATATATATATATATATATATATATAGTTTTATTCATATATGTCGTATAAGTTATGTATATGGTGTGTTTACCGTTGTTTTAGAGTACATTACAATTGGAAGTATTTATTTCTTTGGTAAGTAATTTTAAAACTAGTTCCTTTACTAATCATGAATTTATTATCTATCAATTACATCTAATTTTAAAATCTTGGAAATCTATAACCAATCAAAATACGTATGGTTTCGCACTGTAACCATTGTGAAATTATAGTATTTTTAATATAAATAAAATGCAAAAGTCAAATACTCTGGTCTTGGATGATCAAATGTAAAAATAAATGCTTTTTATCTATTTACCATGATGATTCAAAAGAACCACATTGGAAGATTCAATGAGAAAAAAACCGCGAACAAATAATTAGCCTAGAAATGATTATAGATTATAACAATCATATGGGATATATAAAAACAGATAAATTGAAAACCTACTATAAAATCAATAAGAAAAGTAAAAGTTAAAAATAAATAGATATAAATATAGTACCGGTTGTTTTTTCCATTTTTTTGATATTATAATTGTCAAAAGTTTAATTTTATTTAATATAAAGCACTAGTCATTAGTAGAAAGAAAGTTAAATTTAAAAGACATTAGATAAGATTATTGCTGTTAGCTAGTAAATAGTTAACTAATTAATTAGTAGGAGTCACTACAACGTCATTGAAAAGAAGAAAGTCTGCACATTAACCAAAGCAAGTTAATTCTTTGTGTCACGAATTTTTCCTTACATATGATTCATTTGAAACTTGTTACTCGGAGATTTTTGGAATCACTGATTACGAATCTAAACTCAAAATTTCGAAATTCAAAATGGCGGATTCAATATGATGGACCATCTTAACTTTGACAAAACTAATCTCAGATTCGAAATCAGCAACTTCGAAAACCCTATATGCAAATGCACAACTCATAACCTTTCATAGTCCACCTAGCTAACCTCCCAATTAATGCAAAATGAACGCAGACGATATATAATAATATGCTATTTATGCGCTCTTCGAAAATAAAACGCAAAAATTGTGCGCTCTTTTAGTTACGATAAAAATTTTTTAGTGGGAAGGCTAGGTGGGCTGCCAGCCTCCCCCCCCCCCCCCCCCC
>NW_022639511.1:1301552-1313751 GCF_010583005.1 Odontomachus brunneus | reverse complement strand
CACTTATAAATAATTACTTTTTCAGCAAAACAAATAGGTAGGATTTTTGCGCTAATTATGTGCTCTTACATTCAGGCAAATTCGATTTTTGCGCTGCAACCCTTAAGGAACTTCTCTCTTGACGCGGTAAATATAATCGCCAGAAAACTTCTTAAAAATGAAAAAGATCGCTAAACCAATTATATACGATGAATCTACGATTTATGCGCTTTTATATACAGGCCTTTTTCATTCTTAAGAAATTTTCTGGCGATTATGTTTACCGCGTCAACAGAAAAGTCCCTTAAGGGTTGCAGCGCAAAAATCTAAATTGTCTGGATATAAGAGCGCATAAATCGTAGATTCATCGTACATAATTGATTTAATGATCTTTTTCGTTTTAAAGAAATTTTATGGTGATCATGTTTTTTGTGTCAAGGGAGAACTTAAGAGTTGCAGCGCAAAAATCGAATTTGCCTGAATGTAAAAGCGCATAATTAGCGCATAATTCCTATCTATTTGTTTTGCTGAAAAAGTAATTATTTATAAGTGGGGGAACTAGCTGGCAGCCCACTTAACCCTCCCACTAAAAGAATTTTATTTTATCATAACTAAAAGAGCGTAAAATTTCATTTTCGAAGAGCGCATAAATAGCGCATTATTATATATCGTCTGCGTTCATTTTGCATTAAGTGGGGAGGGCCAGCTAAGCAGACGTACCTTTCATAGTTTTTGTTAAATTAAATTTAATCGTAAAAAACCACCATTTTTACCACTTTGTTTATTTAATAATCATATTATTAACAATAAGTAAGATTCTTTATTTTTCGTAACTCCCATGATGTTTGAAAAATATAAAAATATCAAATTGACTAAATAAATTATTTGAACTCTATGAAAAAAATAATAAAATGTAAATAAATATAGGTGGGTCTCTAAGGGTTAATAGATTTTAAAAAAATTGTTTCACCTAAAAAAAGATTTGATTATGTATTATATATGTCTATCAGGGACACTTCTTGTAAATATGGTTATTACAGCGTAAAAAATGAACCATATTACTTGAAGTAGTCCCTCAAAATATATAAAGTCGGTTTGTGTGTATCAAAAACAAAGAATTGTTTTTTATTATATTATGAAAAAATATAATTGTTCAATGAAAAAATCAAATTACTGTTATTAAAATAAAAAATAAATATATAAATTTCTGTTTAATACTTTATATAATACTTTAATACTTTAATACTTTTTATTTCTTTACGCTTATCTTATTTTACAACGCTGCCACATTAATATTGAAAGGTTTATATAAATATTTATCTATATTAGACGGTTTATATAAATATTTATTTTGTTGTTTTGTATTTTATATTTTAATTGTAATAATAATTGACTAATAATTTAAAAGGAAAATGTTTGAAAAATATATTAATTCATATTTTATATATAAAATAAAAGGTTAAAAAAAGAAAGTAAACTGTGTTATCGCTGAATTTTTCTTATCAGTAGAATACATTTCTGTATGTAGTCAAAGTACGCGATTTACGCACGCACGCACGTACGCACATATCGTTCTTAAATTCAAAATTGTTATAATACAGTGACAAACTGTCGAAACTGAAAACTGTACAATGAATCGCAGTACAAGTGTAGCGTACAATTAACATCGTGTATACTTTATCATTCCCTAGATGGAAAATTACACGATTTTCGATTTTATACATGTACGCATAATGATAAAAATCGTATAAGTGACTTTAATTATAATAATAAAGCATAATGACGTAGATGTATACTTGGTTTAACAATAAACATTGTGTCTGAGTGTTTTTTTTTATACAATTTGAAATGTAGCCAATGAGAGAACTTCTTTTTCATTAATTTTCAGAAGCTAAATTCTTTCACTGAATCATCAACCGTATCCCAAACTGCATGAAGAAAAAAATACACAAGCCGTATTAAAACCAAGTATACACTCGTTAGCTTTGATTTTTTTAATTTTTTTTAATTTAGTAGATCAGATAGAATCACTAAAATTTGTCAATAGTACGCATTATATATGGATATTCATAATTTTGTTATGTGTTTATAAAAATTTATAATTTTTATGAATAATGTATCATAATTTTCGTGGCACGATTATAGAGTGTAAAGGAACCGATTAGGAAATAGGCAGATAACATGGAACAGAAGTTTATTTATTCTATAAAGCACTGCAGTTTGACAGTAATTGCTGGAAATTGTTATATTAGTTATAAAACTCTTCACATATAACATCCAAAAAAAAGTATTCTATATACAAATTCATATGTTCTCTGTGAATTTTCCTTTAACTCCATGTTTTAAAAGAAATATCTTTTACAGAAAGCATATTCATTTTTTATTAAAAGGACCACTCATCGTGCATTTATGAGATATTATTCTAATTGTGTTCTTCTATATCAAGAGGAATATGTTAATTTGAAGCACAATGCCGTCTTACGTGCAATACGAGAGACGCGAAAAACTGTTTCGCTGCATACTGTCGTGTACGATTGGTTGAAACCAAACGCCACCGTCAATTCACTGTCGACGTTTCAATAAAATCGACGTTGAAATCGTCAAACCGACGTCAGTTTGATATCATTTTAACGTTAATCAACGAATCATTTTTCACTGGGTATATAGATGTCATACGAAGTCTTAAATAGCTCAGTGAGAAGAGCGGTTGCCTGACAAGCGGAAGACCTGGGTTCGATCCCAGCCGAGTCTAATGTTTTTCATCTCATATGACATTAAAAGTGAACATTTACAGATACACACGAGTACTCCGATCAAAGTTTTTTGATCTTTCTTTCGTGTGGATGCGATAAAATTTATTAAATACGAAGAAATATTTTTGAGTTTTTGAAATAATATATAAGAGAACATTTAGATTAAGAACAAATAGATTTGTACTGTATATTTAATATGAAATTTCTCTATCTTTAAGAATTGTGTTTAAAATTATTTTTCTCTTGATTTCAAAAGAATCCTCTTGGAAGGAGACCATATATAAGAGTAAAAATCCTCTAAGATTTAGAGAATTCCACTTCTATTAAATTTTTTTTTGGGTGTAAACGCGGAATACTAAACGAGAAAAGTATGTAAAAATATCTTGGAAACAATTCTCTACTTTTGTTTCGTCCGAAATTTAGACATTGTTACAAACGTTGTTCTAGTCTGCTTAAAGTAAATTCACTAATGTTTATTATTCAATTTACCCTCTCGATATAATTGCATTAATAATGTAATTATAACAATGTTTTATCTCTCAATTGCTATTTGTAACATTCTTAATAACACGGCAGTTTGTTTGTTATGTAAGATTCGCTGATAATATGGTATAGATCATTGCAATGATAAATAACTAATAATCTGAAGAATTTGCAAAAAATGGTATAAATTTTCTTTTGTTTCTTTTTCTGTTGTTTATTATGTTTATTTATATCTTTCTGTTTATTATGTTTATTTTTTTATTTATTATATTTATAAGACATGTACGATAACTTTTAATAAATAATTGCAGTTTTTCTAACAAAATAACTTGTCCGGTGATTTTAAACAATGCTTTTTTACAAGTAAATGAGGGAATTGTACTTTATTAATTTGTTATTTATTAATGTTACTTGAATTTTTTCAGTGGTTCATATTATCTTCTATTTTTTCGACCTTTTCATTTTCTTACTTTTTACTGTTTTGTTAGTATTTAAGTTGCAATTAAAATTTGGATATTTTTTTTTGTTTGACCTTATAAGTAGCACATATTTTAACGTTTCTATATTATTAGGAAGTTGAAATATGTATTTACATTGTAGCACAATGTCAATTTAAAAAAAAAAAGATATTTTATAATCGATTCTATTATCTTAAAAACAACAAGATACCTTAATATAAATCAACTAATACAAATAACCTAGTTGAAAAGTTAATATTATAATAGAAATAAAAACAGAAACATTATTTAGATAAATACATTCCCGTTATATGTTCGAATATAGGAATATGACAGATAGTCGGTATTTTTACCTTGCCATCGAAATCGTTATAATACATAAATCTTCTCTTTAATTCATACAGAACAAAGTGTAACAAGCATGAAATATGCCAATTTAATCGAAATAAGTATATATTAGTTTGTCCGAAAATGGTTTAAACAGTTCTCTTTCGACATGAATCTCAAAATGCATTCAACATCCAATAAGAGAACCTATTTACTGAGAATTACTTAAAAACAAATTCTCTCATTCTCTCAAAAATGTGATTGTATTCCGCAATGTATAAGAAAAAGTGTTTAAAATTTTCTATTATTAAATGTATACGTGGACACACGTGTGTGCAAATAATTCTAAGTAAATCTTATATAGTATAATTTTTATGCGTATTATAGTAATTAAAATTGTCCATCAACTATAAATCGCTCGTCGCTCGTTGTGCATACAGATTAATACGATAGCTTGAATGTCCACTGAGCCTAGTATACTCACCTGAATTTTTTGGTTACATGTATCGTGTCTATATATTAATGTATCATAACTGTTTATTATTCAAAAAAATAGTACAATAATATCAGAAGAAGGAAATGACTCTGTAAAATGATATACAATAATCATAACAATAATATATATATATATATATATATATATATATATATATATATATATATATATAATCACAAATAAACAATAATAAGAAAGTTAGGTAAGTAGAAACCAAAGAACGGTAATTTCTAAACTAGTAATTATATCTTTTATTATATAAAAAAATAAATACACTAGAAATAGTCAATAGATATCTTCAAACTCACTTTAGGCCATCTTCAGCTAACATCGAATATAAATAAATAAAATAAATTTTAAACTCACGCAATAACATAATAAATATTGCCGAAGAAGTATCAGAAAAATGCAGTCAAGTTAAAGATGGAATGATGGAAAGATATTTATGATGAAAAATTACGAAACCAATACGCCAACCGATAATGTTTTTTAGTTAAGAAGTGGATCTTTTAAGTACAAGCTTTGCTGAGAGATCCCATTAGGAGTATAACTCACCATATATCATTTAGAAGCTGTACATAGTTTCTCTGGAGAAGAATCAGCATGAGAAAGAAGGTTATATAATGTGATCGCAATTAAGAAGCAAACAATCGTCCGAAATATCAATTAAACGAAGATATTAAAATTGAAAAGCAGTGGAAACATTTAACTTTAACTTTACTTTAATAAACCGCGTCGCATAGCTTTAATCCTTTATGTCATAGTATATAAGTTTTTACAAATTTACTAGATTTGTAGAGATTTCGAGACGGTAAATGTGGATTTATTGTGAAATTTAAATTTCTTCTAACAGAATCATCTTCATAAAACATTAAATTTTGCAAATTCAATTATTCATAAACAAATTAATGTAAAGAAATGGTATTAAACAAAAATTCATTTGCCAAAAATATTGCAAACCTATGGAAAAAATAGCTTGGTTAATGTTTTTTGATGACGCAACCTCAAAAATTTCAAAATTCAAGATAACGAACTTAATATGGCGAGCTAAAATACCAACAATCGAGATAAGTTATATTTCTTTCCGTAAATGAGTGAAGTTGAGTCTATAAATAGTTTGAATTTCAAAAAAGTAATTTCGGATTCGTGATCAGCGACGCCAAAAACCCTCAGATATCAATTTTCACGGAAATTTAGGGAGTTTTAAAATTGTCGTCTATATTGAATCCGCCATCTTGAATTTCCAAAAGCTGATTTCAAATTCGTAATTAGCGATCCCAAAAGCCCCCAGATATCGATTGAATAAAAGAAAAGGTTATGCAGAAAAATTCGTGACTAAAAGAGTTAAGTGAGGTATTGGTGATCAATCGTTTATTTTAATTTTATTTTTATTTACATGATAAGAAAAGATATAATTGTTAGCTCCAAGATCAGCGCTTTTTGGCTCTTACATGCTTGATTTCTTTATCACTGTTTCTTATTTGTAATGATATTTCATATGTTACAACCAGTAGTGGAAAGATTGTAACAATTTTACTTTAATGTAAATTTCAAAACTCATCCATCCAGAAGAAACTTCTTTTAAGAATTACTAGAAAAAAAAACTATTTCTTCTATTCAATATCAGAGCTAAATACCGTTCTAAAATTCATCAAAGTAAAACTCTTACAACTTTCACTGACTGTACTTTTTTTATATGCGAGTTTATGTTTTATATTGCAAAATAATATTTGAAATATTGTTAGTGTTTCCTCGAATAACCCACAATTATGATATATGAATATGTGTATGAATATATATGACACAACATACATGATTGAGAAATTCTAGCGTCTATAAGTTTAATAAATGTTTATTCTCCATTACGTCATGTAACTTTGAAGTCTCATCTCCTTGTGTTTATATTTTTAACATATTCGGGACGCGAGTGACTTACTACTGTCCGTCATCTCTGTGCTGACAGACTATGAAATAATTATGTATACCGTCCGGAACGTGTTAAAGTCTGATTTTGTTTGCTCAGCATTGTGTATTATTATGATTTTAAGCCAATAATACTGCTATCAGACAGAGTCCATTTATAGTAGTTATTAATTCCTATTTCTTAGATTGTATATTGTGTCCAAAAATAATAAAATATTTATAAATTAAAATTCGGGTATTAAATTATATTCTACAGTCAATGTTTGACATTTTCTTATTTCATAAGTTTTTCATAAGTAAATAAAAATTGGTTATAGATAGAAATGTGCGATGTTGAGATATATCGCAAGCATTGCGATTTTCTTTTCTAGAATTGCAATGCGATATGCAATTGGACTTTTATTGTAAAATCGCGCTTGCAATTCAAAATCATTCGTCATTTTAATTAAGTATATGTGCCAATATCGCGCGATAATCTATATTTTATACTATCTAATCCAAATACTTATATATTTAGAGGCATAATGGGATTATCGCATTATAACAGCTTTAAAACATTAAGTTGCATTATTTCTTCTTATATATAATTTTTATATATTTTTTTATATATGTTTCAGAAGATTATCAAATATTGCTACATTTAACATTGATTGTCATTAATATTTTAATAAAAAAAAGCAATAAAAAGGTAGTCTTATTGTTTTATGAGAAACATGTTATCGATAAATAATTATAATTAAACAACAATATAACATATCTCCATAATATTTCTCTATATATTTCATATTTTAATAACGTTTGAAAATTAAGGGGATGTTAAAAACTTTATCAACAGAATCCTGCCATTTCTTTTCTTTTTTTTTTAGTAAAGTTTACGTCGCATTGGTTGTATAGATTTACAAACTCTTTTACATAATGAAAATACGTGCAAAAATAAATAGGAGTATTGGTCAGTACATGACAAAAAAACGACGAAAATGAGAAAAGAATGTTAAATGTAAACTCTCAAGCTGTTAGTTAGCATAATATTTGTCTAATCCAAAAAGTCCGCAACTTGTACGTACTGAAAATATGGATGCTCTAAACAAAAAAAATTTTAGAGAACATTGCTGTACCTTCCTATCAATTATAAGCTTAATAATATCGGGAAAGTTTGCAGAAAAATTTCTACACATGCGTGGTTAGGTTTTCTACTGAATATAGTAAAACAAAGAAACATATATTTACGTAAGTTCTGTATGTATGTACAAGAAATAGAAAAAGATAGCGTGATTGTGTTAGCGACGATTACCTCTACGTTATCAAGCGCCGCGATTGCGGCGCGACGCTGAGTACGTATCAAACAAAACAACGCGACCGTGTAAGCTTATCTGGAATTTCTGGGTCGATTGGTCTTCCGAGTCAAATATCTCAAGCACGAAAACTATAATCAAAAATCTAATGAAAGTTTCCTTATATAATGTTTAGCGCGCGCGTAATTTACACCAAGTTTGATTAAAATTGGTGCAGGCAATAGGGAGATCTCGAAATCTTGCCCACTAAAAAGTTTTTTTATTTTCGCGTAGATTCTCATTTTTTTCAGACACACGTACGCACGCACACAAGCGAATCAGTTTGTCCATCAAGCCGTATTTGCATCGCCAAGCGATTTAGCTTCAGATCACACGTATACGCACGCACACAAGCGACGCGCGTTTGTTCGTTAAATTGCGTTTGTAATATATATAGGCTGCAACAAGCAACATGTTCACAAATTTACGTTAGACTAGAGGAAAAGATTTATGATCGACTATTAGATGTATGTACATATCAAGCTGCAATTACAAGCTGCAATTTCAAGTATATTTTCTTATAGTTTTATATTAATCTGCGCTTGTGAAGTCCGCGATTCGCATTGCAAACATGTAATCTAAATTTAAAATTAATTGGCGAAAAAGAAAAGATTTCATAGGCAAAATATTATAAAGATTTCCGTATAGACTGCACTAATCAGAATGGATGCATATTATGTGTGCAATAAATACTAAATCGATCATGTATTTTTTCGTTTAGCAAATTCGTAAATAAAATAAAATAATCACTTGAGACCCACACATTTGCAATTACAATTACGAGGTCACTTTATAAGACAGCAAAAATAGCTAAAATTCAAACTGTAATAAATTTCTATGATAATAATAAACGAAAAAGAAAAAACGATTGAAACTGATGGAATTTGCAGAGAGTTTAATTGTTTTCTACCGTAATATATCATTCACTATATCGAATCCGAAAGAAATAATATCGTTGTCTACCTAAGTATACTATTCACAGAATCGAATTCTCTTATTCGTCTCTTATCGTTTCTTTTTTCATAATCATTCATGAATTAACGGAAACTTAGTCAATTATAAAAAATCAATCGTAAATTCACAATTGATTCTTTATGTGTTCTCTTTGCATAAGTATCTTATTAAAAAATTAGAATGTGAGAAATATTTAGCCATAATATATTACAATCTTTAAAATAATACAATAGAAAAATATCCATTCTTGACGTAACGACTTTACGATAGATATTTCAATATATTGATTGGGGTACGTCGAGTTTTTGATCTCCGATGTTAAGTTTTTCTCTCTCAATTTGATACTTCGATATTTAAATGTTCAATTATTAATATTAATAAAATATGATGAATTACAATATACTACATGAAAATATGTCAGTTAGCAAATACAGTTTATAAACGTGTGGAAAATATTTTACAAACAGTTATGAAATGGTACATACGTTTAGAAAACGTATGTGAATCCAATATGTGCTATTAGGGATATAGTGTATCCTAACTATAGATATAGAAAACAACAAATTGACATAAGACACTGAAACATAATTGATTAAAAAAAAATGTTTTTTATTCAAAATATCTGAACATTACAATATTGATATTTATCACACAATTACCTGTGTAATAAATATTTACATATACGTACTTGGTTAATTATATTTATCTCACTTCTATTTGGAATATTTAAAACATCTGCACTTTGTTTAAGTTAACATGTACTTTTCATTTAGTCTTTTTTTTTTGGTATTTTTTATTTTAGTATTTTTTGTATAATTGATATTTATCACACAATTACTTGTGTAATAAATACATACACATATACGTACTTGGTTAATTATATTGATTTCACTTCTTTTTTGAATATAATTAATTTAAAACATCTACACTTTGTTTAGTTAACATGTACTTTTTGTTATGTAGTTTTTGTTTTGATAATTTTTGTATTGGTTTTTCTTGTTTAGTACTTGTTGTTTTGATATTTTTTATTTGGTACTTTTTCTTTTGGTACTTTTTTTTTATACGTTTGACATTTTCAAAGTTCGTTATCCACTTCAGCATTCCTTTAATGATTCGCAAATAAACAAGTTTTGTAAAGTATTTCCCATTTTGTTCCATATAGAAAGCATAATAAAATTAAGTGATGTTTTTAATATTATTTAACTTTATAATGCTTTCATTTTTAACTATTCTTTTACAGTAAAACTTGTATTTTCTTATAATGGACATTTCAAAGAATATTTTGATGCAATACGAAGAAAAAATTGAGTTACATATTTTTAATGTTCAACATTTATTTAAACATAACGGTTCCCATGAGGTTCCCTTATGATAAAAAATAGCACGCGAAAATCATAATTGCGATGCAAAATTGTAATGCGATATATTACATTCATTGCGATTTTTAAAAAAGATCGCATCGCGATACACAATTTCGTAAATCGCATATCTTTAGTTATATAAAGTTAAGGGGCTATTATACAGAGTGGGCCAAAATTGTGGAAACAGTCGAAAAAAAGCATTTTTTAAGAAAAGGTTTCAGACAAAAGTTATAGAGTTTCAAAAGATCTAGTTAATAGCCGTATCAGTTTTGATCTTGCGTGGCGCCGCCAAAGTCAGATCGAGATTAACTTTGCTTTTTTAAATAGAAACATATATTTTTATTACAGAATTTTATTCTACGTAAAGCAATAAAAAAGATTGGTGAAGAAACAAACAACTTTTGTTTGAAAAAAATTTTCATATTACCTCTATTTTCTAAGATATTTACGGAAATATCTACAAAATTATTGGTTTCAATAATTTTTTACTCGAATTCTATCAACTTTACCAAAAAATAGTAAGAGATAAAAATTGTTTATTTTCTTCTCATAGAGCTCTGAGAATTTTTTCGGAATTTTATATAAATCTTTTAGTACTTCAAGAAAATGCAAAAAATGCAGTATACTAAAAAGTTATTAAATTAAATTATTTATAATTATTAAATTAGAAAATTCTTAAAAAATTCTCAGAGCTCTATGAGAAGAAAATAAATATTTTTTATCTCTTGCTATTTTTCGGTAAAGTTGATAGAATTCGAGTAAAAAATTATTTAAACCAATAATTTTGCAGATTTTTCCGTAAATATCTTAGAAAATAGAGATCATATGAAAAAGTTTTTCAAATAAAAGTTGTTTGTTTCTTTACGCAGAATAAAATTCCGTAATAAAAAGTGCATGTTTCTATTTAAAAAAGCAAAGTTGACCTCGACCTGACCTTGGCAACGCCACCTAAGACCAAAACTAATACGGTCATTAAATAGATTTTCTGAAACCCTATAACTTTTATCTGAAACATTTTCCTAAAAATGCTTTTTTCGAGATATTCGACTGTTTCCACAATTTTGGGCCACCCTGTATATATTTCCAAAGTCCAGTTTACTTTAAATATCACTGCCACTGTTCGCGAAGAGATCTGTTTTTCTTTCATTGTCAAATCGGCTCTTCTTGAGTATTGTGACGGCGTGGCGGTGTGACGAGAAAAGCGTTCCGCGGGCGACTATGGATCCGCGACAGCGAGAAAGAGGGTGATCGTGGACGTGGTAGTAGTTTGCCGAACCGATGCGAGGACTGGAGTCGTTGGCGTCGGGCCAGAGAATTTTCCGACTGGATCTTAAGCCCGAAAATTCCTTTCGCCCATGTACGCATCCACCCGCCACCGCATCGTGCTATGCTGCGTCACGTCGCGTCGCGGGTTCGACGTCCCGAAATTCGTGTCTTACTACATAGAATGGTAATGGCACAGGGATATCGGGAGGAAAGTCGCGCGGAATATTTCGGTGAGACCGCCAGCGGCGCGTTCCGCGAATAACACCGGTCCCGATTTTCATAACCCACCGGAAAAGCGAAGTCAGTTGCTCACGGCGCTAACGTCAACAATTTTGCAATGCAGCGTGCACGTAGAGCAAATCGCAATTTTCACGGCACGCCATCTCTGTCGTTATTATGCACCGCTATGCGAATCCTCCAAATGAGAATGTGTTTGCACGTGCAGACGATGAATCGTGGCTAGACATTAATAAATAGTACGCTTCCCGACGCTCCCATTAAAATGAAATTTATTCCCTTATACACACCGTTAATAACGGAAAAGTTGGAGTGGTCATTTGGAATTTTAAACGAACAAGCTCGCTCGATAAAATAGAATTTTCTTCTAGTCATCAATCGTATTTTCAAGTCTTTACAGTCTCTTCTATTCTCGAAGATATCTAGCCACAAACATATATATATATATATATATATATACATATATATATATATATACATATATATATATATATACATACATATATATATATACATATATATATATACATACATATACATACATATATATATATATACATATATATATATATATACATACATATACATACATATATATATATATATATACATATATATATATATATATATA
>NW_022639511.1:1301001-1301372 GCF_010583005.1 Odontomachus brunneus | reverse complement strand
TATATATATATATATATATATATATATATATATATATATATATATATATATATATATATATATATATATATATATATATATATATATATACGTAGCGTCACTGTGCTTGTAAATGTTTCCCAGATAGCTTATAGTTTTTCTTATCGTCTTATCATTTATCTTCAATTTTTCAGTCTCCTCTTCATTTCTTCTCACATATTCTCTCCTTTCTCTCCTTCTTTTTTTCACCTCTCTCAAGCTAGCAGGATCAAATGAGCAGAATCGAATGGGAGCTATCGCATTTTTTATTTTACTCATTTTGTACTATTTTGTACCACAAAAAAAATTATATATATATATATATATATATATATATATATATATATATATAT
>NW_022639511.1:1299458-1300826 GCF_010583005.1 Odontomachus brunneus | reverse complement strand
TATATATATATATATATATATATATATATATATATATATATATATTGATATATCATTACTTTTAAAGTTGGTGTTTATTGAATATTCTTCCGATAAATACAAACAATCAGTAACATAACATCAATGTTATAATTTACTATTATTAACTAATTTCTCTTATATTACTGTTATATTATATAGAATATTATATAGAAAAGTGTTAAAGTAATGTTATCAAAGAGTGAACATAGATGTATACTTTATTTATGAATTCAAAAATAATAATATAATAATATTTATGCACAGATAAAGATGTACAAAGCCAGTAAACACCAACTGACAGTAACATAACATCAATGTTATAATTTCCCATTTAATAATGTAAATACAATATAATATATTTTATGTAACAATTATATTCTTAAGTAGAAAATTATAACATTGATCTTATGTTATTGATAGTTAGTGTTTACTGGAAGAATATTCAATAAACACCAACTTTAAAAGTAACGTTACATCAATATTATAATACTCGCTCAACAATATAACTGTTACATATATGTGTTATATGTAACACTCATACTGTTATTTGAAAAATTATAATATTAATGTAGCATTACTGTGTTTATTGATGTTTCTCAGATAGCACGATGAATTCTTTAAGTGTTCCTAAAGTTTTCTCCTTTCTGATATCAATCTGAGCACAGATTTCTATGAAAATAGTACGTACAAATAATATCATGTGTTATATGGATATCTTATGTTTCCTCCAAACTCTATAACTTTTATTTAAAAAGTATTTATAAAAAAACTTACGAATTCGCCTTTTGTTTACATTTCTCTCTCTCTCTCTCTCTCTCTCTCTCTCTCTCTCTCTCTCTCTTCATTTTCCTTTATTTTCAGTACCCATACAGCACATGATATCATTTGTATATATTATTTTCATAGCAATCTGTGCTCAGATTGACGTCAGAAAGAAGAAAACTTTAGAAACACTTAAAGAATTAGTCGTGCTATCTGAGAAATATTTACAAACACAGTAATGCTATATCATATATATATTGATGTAACATTACTTATTTTATTATTTTTTATTGTTTTTTATTAGTTAAATAGCGTGCACCTGTATTGATCTAGTAAATGAAGTAGACTGTATATAGACGTCGAAATATAAATAATAAATAAAGAAATAAATTAAAAATAAATAATAATAAGGGAGAAGGAGAGAGAAAGACAGAGAGAGAGAGAGAGAGAGAGAGAGTAAATATCTTTGTCTCCGTCTCTTTTTCTCTCCCTTTTTCTCCCTCTTTCCTTCTCTCCCCATCTCCCTCCCTGCCTTCCTCCCTCCTTCCCTCCCTCCTTCCCTCCCTCCCTTCCTCTCTCTCTCTC
>NW_022639511.1:1294000-1299381 GCF_010583005.1 Odontomachus brunneus | reverse complement strand
CTCTCTCTCTCTCTCTCTCTCTCTCTCTCTCTCTCTCTGCTTCAATTTAATTTAAATAAACAAGTACTAAATTACAGCTGATATGTAAATTAAGAAGAGGGAATAGATCAGGCAATTTTGAGGATATTTTATAATGTTTATACAAATTGATAATAAAAAATTTTATAATGTTTATACAAATTGATAATAAAAAACATATAATACATACGTTTGTGTAAAAAGATTAGTAAAGAGGAATGGTAGAGGTGGGACTTTTTCTATTTTTTATAGTAATATAGAAAATTTTGAAATTATTTTTATACGTTTTTTATTATAAGATGAAGAATTGTCGATTTTATTTTAATTCTTTCAACTTCTGTGTGCGTTGTCTGCATTATAACCGATATATAAATTTAAAAAAGGCAATGACCAAGAGACATTAAGGACTGTTTAAAATTTTTTGCTGCAAATTCATAATGCAAAATACATAATATTAATGTTTTATGTTATAACATTAGCAAGGAGGACCGTCGTATTCTTGTATTACAATTCGACAGGGGTGGAGGTAGGATCTCTTCTATTTTTTTATGACAATGAATTATTCTGAAATAAAATTTAAAGAACCAGCTTTTTATGTATACCTAAATATTTATCCAAGTTCAATATATAAAGTTATTAAAAAAGAAACTCGTTTTTAGTGTCTAATATTATTTTGTAAAAAAGATGTGATATAAAAACAAAATTAATTTAAAAAAAAAAGTAAAAAAAAGAAGCCAAGTGCATGCGCGTTAGCATTAACTTTACAAAAAAGAATCGTTATAAATAAATTTACAATGTCCAAGTTGAACGTATAAAGTTATTAACAAAGAAATTCGTTTTTAATGTTTAATATCATTTTGTAAAAAAAGATGTGATACAAAATCAAAATTACTTTTTCACAAAAAAAGTAAAAAGAAAAGCCAAGTGCACGCGCGTTAGCATTACTCTATTGAAAAATACAAGATAATTTTATATACTCTCTACAAAAGAAATGATATCAAGAGGTTACATTCGCCAAGTGCGAATGATTAATAATTTTTTAATTTTATAAACATATATGGTTTTGATTATATAATATATTTATAAATTAAATATGTTATTAATATATTAATAATATATTATTAAATAAAAAGTAAAATAATAAGAGAAATACAATAATATTAAAAAAATTATAATAACTTACACAAAAAGCCCTTGGCGTGCCTTTTTTTTAATATTACATCGATAATCAATATAATATTTTGATAGTGATTACAATAAGAGAACTGTTTGCCTATAA
Source organism: Odontomachus brunneus (assembly GCF_010583005.1). NCBI lineage: Eukaryota > Metazoa > Arthropoda > Insecta > Hymenoptera > Formicidae > Odontomachus > Odontomachus brunneus. Next base: position 1,298,084 of record NW_022639511.1, on the reverse strand, counting down.
AAAAAGGCACGTCAAGTGCTTTTTTGTGTAAGTTATTATAACTTTTTTTAACATTATTGTGTTTCTCTAATTATTTTATTTTTTATTTAATAATATATTATTAAATAAAAAATAAAATAATTAGAGAAACACAATAATGTTAAAAAAAGTTATAATAACTTACACAAAAAAGCACTTGACGTGCCTTTTTTTATAGGCAAACAGTTCTCTTATTGTAATCACTATCAAAATATTATATTGATTATCGATGTAATATTAAAAAAAAGGCACGCCAAGTGCTTTTTTGTGTAAGTTATTATAATTTTTTTAACATTATTGTATTTCTCTAATTATTTTATTTTTTATTTAATAATATATTATTAAATATACCAATAATATAATATTGATTTTTTTTATTGATATTAACTACTGTATAGGTATCATTAAAATAAGAGAACCATTTGTCTATAAAAAAAGGTACACCAAGGGTTTTTTGTGTAAGTTATTATAATTTTTTTTAATATTATCATATTTCTCTTATTATTTTATTTTTTATTTATACGAAATACATATATACACACGCGGGCGCACGTACGTATGCACACACACATTAGCTTACGCACACATACTGTTACGTAAAGAAGTTCTAGTAGATTCATAAATTTTTCAGAAATTCGTTGTTAGAGTTTTTCAGAAAACTGATTGGTGTAATTGAATAATTGATACAAACGTGATATAACCCCTCTCTAGATTTTTTCTTTTTGTTAGAAAAACTCGTCAATTTTTTTCTATAATAATCGAAATATGAGAGCTATACTATATTGTAGTGAACTGACTTGGTAAGGTAAACTCGAATAAGATGGCCATACTTTTTTAAAATGCAAAAAAAAATACATTTCTTATTGTTATTTCTTAATAGCGTTTAGCACATTACTTCACTGAAGCCTACAGTACATAATACCATCGAAGTTAAAAGGAAAATACTTCAGTGAAATTATTTATTACAAAAATATCAAAACATGAGCATTGGCTGTCTTACCTAAATGTTTAAGACAAGATGACCATAAGGAATAGATGACCCATACATATTTTATGTTCAAGATTTTGTACCTATTATTTTATAAAATAATGAAAAAAATATAATTTGACATATTCATTTTAGTATACGACATTTAATACATATTATTTGTGAAAAATAGAATACACTAATAAAATATAAATCTCTATTGCAAAACTTAAATTCTAAATCCAATATTTGATCAAAACATATTGCACATAAGTTTTAGTTACTATAATATTGAAAGTAATTTTTAAAATATAACGACTTTCGTTTTATAAATGTTAGAATGATTTAGTTAGTGGGCCATCTTACCCAAAATGTGAATGAAAGACGGTTATAATAGTACTTATAAACAAATAGTGCAAACAAAAATAAAAATGCATATTATTACAATTACAATTTACATACCTACCTTATGTATCTAACGTTGATTGCTTAACTGTAATTTATTTGGCGTTACAGCAAGTTTTAGTGAACATAAATTATATCTTCATCTCAGAAAGGATTTAATCAATAAATCATACAATTACATATGTACGAATTAAATGTTAATCTATTCTATTTTTGTACAAATGCTCGTTTTTAATTATTCTAAAAATAAAAATTAATTTTATTATATGAAGTATATATACATAAATATATCATAGAACTACAAAAAACTTTATTTTAATTAATAACGAGTTTTATAAGTTTATTCAAGCGTAATGCAGAATATTAACACGAAATTTCGGCACAATAAAAAATTTATTTAGTTGTTCTTACATCAGGTTTTTTTCTTTTTGAATCCTAATATTTCTTTGATTTTGATGAAATCTAGAAAGACACTAGAGAAGAGTGTATGTTCTAAAAAGAACATTTTACGATTTCTTTTCCATTGTTTTTCTCGCAATAAATACATTAACAAAACTTTTAGTTAAGGCTTCCATATAGAAAAATATAACTTTTTTTTTGCTAAGAAACACGACAACTCAGTTCACTTTCTTTTTTTTTAAATAATGCACATAAAGTAAAACACATTTTGTGTGATTATTTTTAGCTGTTGACAGATTCAAATGAATAGAGTTATTTTGGTCATCAATCCTTGTTATGGGTTGTTGAGCAGGTTGAATAGCCCTAACCTGCTGATCATAAGCTGACTTACATACATAAAATAATATAATATCTTGTACAAAGAATCCTCAACTTGTTGATATTGAGATCGCGCTACTTTAGTCAACTTGTTACACTCATTATTTGCGCACCTTTTCATTGTAACAAATATACTAATAAGATATTATACATCAACTCTTGGTCAACAGGCTCAATCTTCTCTTCAATCTGCTGAATAATCTATAGAAAGGATTAATGACTAAAATAACTCTATTTATTTGAATCTGTCAGAAGCTAAAAATAATCACATAAAGTGTGTTTTCGGATGCTCGCTTATAAGAAATCTTAGACAATTATCTATACAAGAATGTCTTGAAATATTTATTCGAGTAAATATATTTGTTCAATATGGAGCAGGCATATTATATTATTCATGGAACAGGTTCTAGCTTCGTAAATCCTATTGATTTTATTCGTTTTATGTTTACGTTATAAAAATATTCATTATCGTTTCTAAAATATTTCCCACAGTTTCCTGATTAAATAAACATTATTTCCTTCTTATTTAAACTTAAAATAAAATAGTAAAACATATTTTACAGTTTTCTCTTTTAGGCGAAAAATAGCAATGAATTTTACAGTCCCTTCTTTAAGAATGTAATAAATTTAATGCGTTTATAATAGATTTACGAATATATAATTTACGAATAAATAATTAATACTAATTAATTAATAACTAAATAAATATTATAATACTCTTGAAACAAGTAATTTATAAGTTTTACTTAAATTCAGTATACATTTTTCTATATGTAGTTCTTTATTGCAAAATTGTTAATTAATAACATCAGAAGCGAGAAAACACATGTCTAAAATTCTTGCAAAATACATTGAAGTAAAAAAATATCTTCGTAAAGTAACATTTGGGATCGATTAAGCACATAATAAAATATTCCGGAAACTTCTTTTTTATCCTAACAATAAATAACCGTAAAATTAACGTGATTTGCAACCTTCCATCTAGATTTTTTCATGATTTTGTCATATTAATTTTACTTATTGAATGTTAGAGTAAAAACAAAGTTTTTGGAATATTTTACAAATATAATCGATCTATTTTCTCTTTAATGAGAAGACAATTATTATGTCGCGCACAAAGATCGCAATAATAAAACTGCGCTGCATTGCTATCTTGACGGGGTAGATTCCCTAGGTTAATAATTATTATTCCTTTCTAGATTATAGTTTCCCGCCTTCACAAGGATAGCATCAAAGAGAACCGTACCTTTTCTTGGTATTTTCATCGTATTTCGTATTCACGGCTTGCTAGTAATCTTCATTTATTAAACCGGGGTCACACATTCCTAATTTTCATCCGCCATTCTGTCATCAATGTTGAAATATTCTCGCTGAAGGTACTCCGTATTATTATTAAGCTGGGGCAAAACATTAAAACGCCATGACAACAAGAGTAAATCAGAAATCGGTTTTTGGATAATGCAAGGCAGTTTGATGAAAAGAAACTTCGAGTAGTATAGGTGTAGAATGAATATCCCTAATAGTTGCATCCGTATTTCTGAATAAGTCAATTAATACGGATTCATATTTATCCTAAAAATATATGGTTATATTTTAAATTTTATATATTATAAGTTATAACAAATTTCGCAAATAAAATTAAAAATCATAGTAAATGTTAAAACATAAAAATTTTACATTGCTGATGACAGTTCAAACAATACTCGCCGATATTTCAAAGTTAAAATTACATATCTATTTGTTAGGTCTATGCACTTGTTCTTTAACTTCAAACAACTAAAATAATTATGCCAAAATTGAAAGAAAGATAAGGAGTATTTTAGCGGAGAAAGTAATAAAATGGGTGATTTTCGTTGTTAATTTATATATATATATATATATATGTGTGTGTGTGTGTGTGTGTGTGTGTGTGTGTGT
>NW_022639511.1:1267856-1293928 GCF_010583005.1 Odontomachus brunneus | reverse complement strand
TGTGTGTGTGTGTGTGTGTGTGTGTGTGTGTGTGTGTGTGTGTGTGTGTGTGTGTGTGTGTGTGTGTGTGTGTGTGTGTCATTAATAAATACTAAAATATTTATTTGTTCCCATTAGTAGCAATCTTAATAAATATGACGTAAAATGATGTTTTTATTTCTAAAAAGTATATATAGTTTATAGATTTTATTTATCATAGAGTTAAGAAATAGCATTAATATCATAATGTCTCTTCAAAATTTTTATAAAATAATACAAATGAATGAATCATGAATCACTAATCTATAAATTATCATATTTCAGTCATAGTCCAGTAATAGTTTAGTAATGCATTTATAATTGTATACCGGTTTTGTCATATTCAATAATATAATAAATAAATAATCAATAATATAATAAACAAATATAATAATAATAATAATGTATGTATTACTTATTATTTTTTATTAATTAATTTATATACTTCTTTATTTTCATAATAATGTTACTTGATCACTAATTGGAGCACTCATTTTGTGTTACAAATTGGGGCTATCTAACTAAACTATCATGTTACTAAATACATCAATCATTTTTTAATAATATAAATAAAATTCTTCTGTATGTTAGAAAAATATAACACAATTAAAATTTCAAATGTTCAAGATTTCCACACCATCAATTTTGTTTTTGTATATTTAGTTTAATATATATATTATTAATTTATTTATTTTTACGAGAAGGTTATTTGGCCATTAATTGTGATATTCACTTTAACGTTTACCTCGAAATGAACTATTGTTGAAATGATTGTTGCCAAATCTATCTACATTACGTCATAATAGTGGGTCAATGCTCAATGTCAAGAAATTAGGAGAGTATACTGACAGACTATCTTCGTGAGAATCCCTACAGCTGTCCATACTCTTGTAAGACTTCAGATTTTTTTCCTATTCTTTTTAGAAAGCACAAGATCAGCATGTCGCGTCGTTTCTAATTGTATTAGTGCCTCCATCGATAAAACAAAGAAGCAGTCGACTTAAGTTCATTGTCATTTTATTAGCGATGAGTTTTTATTCGTCGGTTCGTCATTTCGCTGCACAGTCCAAGTAATATAAAATAAAATTTTCATCGAGAAATTTAATATGTATATATCTATATTTGAAGGCACTGAGATATTTTCGATAAGCGTGCGGCGACAGCACGCACTACAGTAAGATATAGGGTGTTTACGATAATTCGAGTTCGACTTAGTACGAGCTAGTTTTACTAGGGCCGAAAGATATGATAGGCACAATCATCTAGTATCTTCATTATTTATGACTACTCAATGATGTCCGATAAATCGAGTAGAGTAGAGTAGAGTAGAGTTAGGGTAGCGTAGCGAATAGTATATATATAAAAATTAACAATATCAGATAATATATTTTCGTAAAATATGTAACAATAATATTATAAAACAATGAGTTATTATATTATAGAAAAATTAGAAAGCTAATAGAAGCATTATAGAAAAATTTCCTAACATATATTAAAAAAATTGACAACATAATCTAAACAGAATATCCTGATTAATAATAGATTAGAATAATAGGTTTCTGCTTTTGGATGTTTCACAAATACATGATACTTTTTCATAATTTAATTTAATACTTCTAATTTTTCTATAATGTAATAACTCATTGTTTTGTAATATTGTTGCATACTTTACGAAATTATATTACCTGATATTGTTAATTCTTATACATATATTATTCGCTACGCTCCCTTAACTCTACTCTACTCTACTCTACTCGATTTATTAGACAGCATTAAATTGTTATAAATAATGAAGATACCAAATGCTTGTGCCTATCATATCTTTCGGCCCTAGTGGAACTAACTCGTACTAAGTCGAACTCGAATTATCGTAAACACCCATAGTAACTCTAAACCAGAGTTGGTAAGTAACGCATTATTTATAATATCATTATTATTATAAATTATTTTTTTCAACAACAATTTGATAACGGTGTCAGTTTTTCTTATTAGTAATGATAATTGGATTAGACTTAAAATTAGTTTTCAGTTGTCGTCCCGTCCTTTAAACACTATTTAATTGCTCCTTATAATATAATGTCTATTGTATTTATTGTATAAGTGCCTAATAAAGTAATAATAATAATAACAACGGTAACATATTTTTCAGGTAACAGGTTACGAGAAAAGAATCATTATTTTTATCATTACTTTGCAAATATAGGGTAAATCTACAGAGAATGACAGTAAATCACAGAAAAAAGTCTTTAAGGCTTAGCCAAGAACAAGTAATGGAAACTTATTTCTTAGGTAATGAGTTATTTGATAAAACTCCTGTTTAGGAGACCCCTCTCAGATGACTTTGACCTTGACATATGTTGTAGAGGTCACCCTCCTGAGTAACCTTCAGAAAGTTTCAGCCATCACTCATTGTCTGTTAAAAAGTTATTGATGAAAGAAGTTAGAAAAATATATAACAATTTCTCGATGCTGTGTACCGTTAACACACACACATTGCTTGCCAGCAAGCGCGCTCGCCCGCTCGATAGGGTGGACTCGCGGTGTGTGCGTATGTGTGTGTGTGTTCCTATTATATTTTAAGTTTTATAAATACACACTTTTTCTCACTTTTGTGAGAAATTCTCACTCTTTAGCTTAAGTACAACAGACTTGCGCCTCCCCCTCCCCGCCGCGGTGCGGGGGGTCTGAGGGGCGTAGCCCTTAATTTAATTAATTGAGAAATTAATTCAATCGTCATATGCAAAGTCAAACAATTTCATCGATTGCGGAAATTAATATTTCCGCTTTCCGTTCTTTCTTGATGTTCCAATCTCCTTTTCATTAGACGTCATCGAGGTGTTCTGTCTTACACACTGAACACGTCGTGTCTAAATATTCGCGCGTTACGATTCAGAGCTGTGCCTGACAGACCAAAAGTATCGCCTACGATACGATAGTAGTTACGTTTTAAAGTCGGAACACTGGCCTAGCAAGTATCTATTCTCATCGCGCATCTCTAAGTTCATGAAAAATGAAAAGTTCATCGACGAATTCAGCGGATCTTTTCAACCCCAGTTACACGGCTAGGAAGAGGCACCTTTTTTATTTTTTACCATATTTCGACAATATAAACATGGCTATATGGCGGTCGCTTATAGTTTCCGAAATATTAATAAAAAAGATACCTGACTCTAGCCGTGTAACTGGGGGGCTACACCCTCAAGACTCGCCGCACCGCAGCGGGAGAGGGCCAAGTCGTTGTACTTAAGCTAAAGAGTGAGAATTTCTCAAAAGTAAAAGGAAAAGTGTGTATTTTATAGAACTCTTGAAAAATTACGTTATATTCACACAACTTTTTTGTTAATAACTTTTTAACAAACAACGAGCGACGGCTATAACCTTCAGAAGGTCACTCAGAAGGATGACCTCTATAACATATGTCAAGGTCAAGGTCATCTGAGGGGGTCCCCTAGACAGTTTTACCATAACAATATATTATATTTCATTTTAGAACCAAAATATCAAATGGCCTGATCGAAAAGTCCAACGTAGCCCACCGATGATCCACACGACACCGAATGTGTTAACAGTTACGGCCGATTCGTATTCGTCGACGTATTATAGTACATAGGCATGCGTATTAATGTTGTCAGCGAAGTAATGAAGCATCACTCCGCGCGGCACTGCTCTGACCTAGATAGTTGAGACGATAGTTAAGCACTGTAAAACATTCGGGCTACGCAGACCGTCCCATTCTCAGTTGACTCTTTCGCATCGTTTTTTATATTTATGCATTTCGCAAGCTTGTTCACGGATGAAATTTACATAAAAAGAGGCGCGCCTAATAAAGCCCTACCTAAAAGCGAGTTATCGTGTACTATTATGGAGGATACATTGCAAATAAGTCCTCGACTAGCTAATTGATTATAACGCCAAGCTGCTAACCTAGATAATTACGTATACGTAAGGACAATATACATGTGGATATAGTACTAATATAGTAATTGCAGCGCAGGATGTTAGAGAAATGTACGCTGTTGTCTTTTCATTTAACCCATTAACGCCCAAATGTGCTGAAATTTTACGTTGATTTGAGCCATTTATTTTACAACGAAAATGAGGTTTGTTATTTATAAAGAATACCATTCCTACTAATTTCGATGTCGCTCTATCAAATAGCATTGAGAAAATTTAAAAAAAATCGTAATTTATGCAAAATTTTTGTAAAATAAAATAAAAAAACGCATGTTTTTAGGACTAGTTTTTTCTTCTTACGCTATTTTCTTCATAAAATCGTGTTAGTATCACTCGGAAAAGTGTCTAAAATGTATTTCTGACACTTTAACTTAAAAAATATGCCATGAGTATTTTTTTCAACAAACAGCGGTATCAAAATGGCGGTCGATTTGAAGCGTTTAATTCGAATTTTCGTTTATATTTGGTTATCGAAATTGTTTTAGGGTCAATATTACTACAAAATTACATAGTAATTACATAGTAAAACAATTTCGATAACCAAATATAAACGAAAATTCGAATTAAACGACCGTCATTTTGGTACCGCTGTTTGTTGAAAAAAATACCCATGGCATATTTTTTAAGTTAAAGTGTCGAGAACATGTTTTAGATACTTTCCCGAGCGATACTAACATGTTTTTATGGAGAAAACAGCGTAAGAAGAAAAAATTAGCCCTAAAAACGTTTTTTATTTTATTTTGTAAAAGTTTTGCATAAATTGCGATTTTTTTTAATTTTCTCAATGCTATTCAATAGAACAATATCGAAGTTGGTAGGAATGATACTCTTTATAAACAACAGACCTCATTTCTGTTGTAAAATAAATAGCTCAAATCAACGTAAAATTTCAGCACATTTGGGCGTTAATGGGTTAACATGTTTGCTACCATGCTATATGTACAATGAGAAAAAAGAAATGATTAATATAAAATTATAAAACTCGTTATAAAATTATAGTCATTTTTAACGGTAACTATAACTAGGTCTATAACTTGAAACCTGCCCTCTAGCGATAAATAGCTGTAGCTTTGACAATCGTCAACTGTAAAGCTAGCCACACACACTTTTCGTAACAGTAACCGTAAGACGTAACGTAAAAATTGATCAATCAAGTTAAAAATCGTCGAATCGTAAGGTCGCCATTTTTATAAATATTCGATCGCAATTGGTCAATTCTTAGGTTACGTCTTACAGTTACTGTTACGAAAAGTGTGTGGCCAGCTTAATGGCTGAACAAGACATCATTTATAGTTTTGACCTCTGTCAATAATATTCAGTATATAAAAGTTTGTATTTGTAACAACAACATAATTATTTACTGCGAAGAAAATGCCTAAACTTCAACCAAATAAGCACACATACATCATAAGATATTATAAATATATAACCCAATAAAACTTTATAAGTTTCAAACATCATAAGTACTGTAAACATCTAATTGAAAGCCCTAGCTAATAGACACTCTCGATGAAAATTATTAAATTTCCGCTGAAACTAAGGAAAATCCATATGTCTGACAGCTCAGTTCTCGTTCACTGCTTTCATAAGTTACACTCACTGTCGAAGAATCAAGCATTTGTCACAAAATCTTGAATTAAACCGTTTCAGTCCTTACATTTAATATTACGTCATGACACAATCTCATTCGTACTGCTAATAGTACGCATATTTCCCTCGAGACCGACAAGGTTATTGAATTGATAGCGACTTTTTTATCAACTACATTTAGTTCGCCGATGCTCGAAGAAGATACGCGCCTTAAATATTTGCGCTTTAAATAGAGAAAGAACATTTCTCTAATTTTTACCGTGGGAAATCGTACTTTTTTTTTGTTTTATTCATCTTCTGTCACCTCCTTTGTCACAACCTCTCACCTACATTCTTTCTTTACACAGATAATATTTGCTGATCGCACATTCAAAGTGACTTTTTAATTAGAAAAATATTCATACATAAAACAAACGTGTGTTTCGAGTATTTTCGTAAAAGAACGTCGTGTTTCCTGTAGTCGCGTGTCCTATCGATTAATCGATTATCGATCACTAACGAACAAAGCTATATGGGCGCGTATAGAGCTATAGATCGCAGGTGAAACGCCAGTGCGATCAGTGCTTAATAAAGGCTACGTGACCCGCCTCTGGACATCAACGTCCTTGCGGAAGGTGTATCTGTCTACCTCTTACCTATCTACTTTTTACCTATTTATTTTATCTTATTACTTTTTGTAACATACCTTCGACAGCAAGACAGAGTAGCTTAAAAAAACGAAAGGCAAGAAAAAAAGGGGGAAGAAAGAAAAAAAAAGAAAAGGTAGGAGAGAAAGAGAGTGAGAGAGAAACAGAGAGAAAGATTCCGGATCGATAGATCATGGCTTTATTGACTTTGAAAAATCGCATGCTAAAAAAACGTAACAGTGCTGGGAGGTGAATCCTTACATCAAATACATTCCTCAATTCATTGTTATTGTGTAACCGAGCGACGCCGTCCTCGAGCTCGTCAGTTATGGAAATTGTGGTGAAGAGTTAATAAGAGACAGTTTGAATATCTTCACTATGATTATTATTTCTATAATTAGCTTTCTTTCTAAAAATTAAAGCAACGTAAACTATCGAGAACTCCGCGACAAAGCAGAATACTAAGTACACGCACGTTTCGTTTTATACAATCGATTAATGGCGATGTGCTGAATAAGCTCGATGAGAGTTCGTTAAGGAAATTGCAGCGATTATTTCAGTAATGTGTATTATTCTAACGAATAACTTTCTAATAATAAAGTCATTTTAATTTTTACGCCGCTACCGTCGCTTACCTGACTAATAAGCTTTACACGTAACAGAGAACGTCCAGCATAAGCAAGAATTTGAAAAAGGAAAAGAAAATCAAAAGAAGAGCACGAATCAGAATACATATACGCGGATAAAAGTCAGGTTAAAAAAAATGTCTTGAAAAATTATAGTTTTTTTCGCATAGCTAAGTTTGACGAAGTCGAGTATGCGGAGTAAACAAATTACAACGAATTAACGAACTGGCAAGGTAAATAGCACAATTGTTTCCTATTATATGTTACCCGACAGCAAACTAACAGAAGGCGCGTATTGACTTTCATTAAATAATTTACTGTCAATGGAATTAGAAATAGCGGTCTACCAAAAGATGAATTCCGATGAAACAACTAACATGTTCATTACTCGCTAAATCTAATGCGTTCGAAATGCGTTACTCTCGACTAACATAAAACATTTGGTAACAATGATTACTGACTTACCGAAATATTTGATTTAGTATTTCATTTGCGATAAACACACATACATATCCTGGTTCACTTCTGTTTCGAGATATCGTTAATACTGATTTGCATTATTTCCCACACTGAGAAAAAAATGTTATTAGAATAAAAAAAGTGAGTTGATTCAACAAAAGAGTGTCATTGCGGGCTGCCACAAATTAACCGATTGCATGTACTGATTGTATCAAATAAGTATATAATCAATATACAGATTCTTTTATTTCCTTTAGAAGCATAATTGCACATGAGTCAATAACATGTAAATATAACATCTGACAAATTATTGACTTGTATTAATGTACAAAGCATTTACAAATTAAATAAATTTTACTTAAATTAACAAGATGTATTTGTAATCATAATAGCTTTAACTCTGTGGTCGATTTCTTATTTCACATAGTTGAATTGACAACAGATGTAGTTATATGAATTACATCTGATTCAATTAAATATGAAGAAAATTAATTTCGTATGCAATTACAATAAAGAATTATGTATTTGGGATATAAGAATATGTTTTTCTCTCACATTACATTTTACAAATACGATGATGTTATTAGACCATCTTTCAAGTTTATTAAAACAATTATTTGCTGTTTTTCGTTTATTACTATTGATGTTGCTTCAATCATATTTATTTCAATTACACCAATTTTATTGATTCAACAGCATTTTTTTTCAGTGCAAGATCTAAATAACAAAAAAAAAAAAAATACAAAATCTGTCTCGGTGGATTAACTACACAACTATTCGCATGCATTACACACGAACATTTTAACATCAATCAGCGAAAGGACGACCGTAAACAAAATTATTAGGTGTTCCGGTTATTTTTGAGGGATTTTGTGCAAAAAAGAAACATGTATATTTTAGAGCGACATTAAATTATTTTAATCAAAATATTTTTCACCATTAGCTACAACTTTTTCCCACTTTTCTGGCAATAAATGGATTGTGCGGTAAAAGAAATGTTCATCTTTCGAAGCAACCCATTCATCGAGCCATTTATTTATTGCATTATATGTTTTGAAGTGCTGGTCAGTAAGACTGTGCTGCATCGATCGAAATAAGTAATAATCTGAAGGAGCACAGTTTGGTGAATACGCGGCGTGTGATAAGACTTCCCATTGAAATTCCGATAACGTATCTTTAACTGCTTTTGCAACGTCGAATATTGTCGTGCAACAAAATCACTTTGCGTTTTCTTTGAGCTGTTATTGAACGTTTCTGGTTCAAAACAGGATTCAAATCGATTAATTGTCGTTAATAAAGCTCAGCAATGACTGTTTGATTCGGTTTCAGCAGCTCATAATACACGATGCCCTTCATGTCCCACAAAATGCATAACAAAATCTTACTTCCATGAATATTGCGTTTTAGAGTCGATATCGATGATTGGCCTGGATCTACCTACGATCTTTTATGCTTAGGATTATCATAGTATATCCATTTTTCATCGCCAGTTACAATTTGATACAAAAATTGCTTCTTTTTGTGACGAGAAAGCAATAAAGTATAAATTGTTAAACGATTCTGAATAGCCAATTCAGACAATTCGTGTGGAACCCATTTGTCTTCTTTTTGAATCTTTCCCATTGCATGTAAACAATCAGAAACGGTTAATTTACCAACATTTAATGTTGTAGCTAATTCTTGAAGTGTTTGAGCTGAGTTTTCATCCAACAATGCCTGCAATTCGACATCTTCAAACTTTTTTGGTTGACCTGAACGTTCTTTACCTTTCAAATCAAAATCACCACTTTTAAATCGTCGATACCAGTACTCACACGTTTTAAGTGATGGAGTAAACTCAGAATAAGTTTCTGAGATGAATCGGTGAGCATCGGTAGCTGTTTTCTTTGAATAAAAGCAGTAAAGTAATAGATGCCGAAAATACTCTTTATCACGTTCCATGTTTAGTCGCACTAAACAGTGTGTTTATGTTTACGAATGCACAGAACATGTGTCAATTTGTTTGTAGAGATGTCCTAGCTTTGACATGACGTACCCATTTTCCAAATGTTTCCAGTAGATTTGTAGCTATAGCCATCTACAGTGAACCCTCAAAACTAACCGAACTAACATATTTATATTGTTTAATATTGCTTGTGCCGTAATATTTTCAGAAAAGAGATAAGGATATTATATCGGATAAGTATCGTTGAATATATAATAGAAAAATATATCTAAAAAATGAAGAATTCGAATGCTTTGTATCGTTTTTAATCTTTGCAGTTACAGATCTAATAGTTATGAAAGAAAAGAAGAAGGACAGAGAACGAGAATAAAAAATAGAGCGCAGAAAGATGGAGAAGAAAAGGAGATCGAGACAAAGAGGGTGTATGAGCCAACATTGGTGCATCATTGCACACTTTCGCAATTGGAAAAGTATTAAAAGGAAAATATAGAGAGAGAAGGAGAAAAATTTGAACATTTCTACTATGTGGGAATAACCAATATAAATATGTTATATAATCTTATAAAATTAATATTTTTCGTATTATGTTTTTAACAAATATATATCAATTATTTGTACAATCATGTTTTTCTATAGTATTATAATAGTTTATGAACATTTAATTATATTATAAGATACTGGTATTTTCATGATTGAATTTTTATTTTCAAAATGTTTATGTAAAAATATCTATATTTTATAATATAATTAAATGTTCATAAATATTATAATCCCAACATTTATATAACTTCAAAACCAAATGTACAATTAATGTCCATAAAAGGTTTAAAAAATGTCCTGATATTACGTCCTTTGGATTCAAATATGTTAATAGACACTCTTTTTAATAGAACACTTAAAGGAAAAAATAATTTGATAGTGGTCGTTTCAAAAAAGATATTTATTTGGAGAGTTGAAAAGATGAATTTTAGCCAAGAAAGTACTACTTATTTTTTCAAAGTATACTTGTTTATTTATTAGATATGAGTGAATTTTACTTGATTAATGTACAAAAATTAAATCTTCACGATTTTTCTCAAGTAGCTGCAGACGTATGGGCCGAAACCGTAACTGATACGCCATCTAATAAAACCGGAATAATACGTTACATTCTTGAAAAAAAAAATTAAATGCCGTACAGCATTATGTACTTACCTTTTTCTACGCCCTGAAGACACTAATGGGAAAAAAATTCAGAAAAAAATTCTTTGAATAATTATAACTGTCACACTGAGGTCTCTGATGGCACCACTTTGTTTTACTCGAAACTACAGCTAAACTGACGCTTTTAGAATTACGTTAAGTAATCCAGAAGAAAGAGGATTCCCTGGACAAACAATAAATAATGGCACAAGCACTATTTTCGTACTATAGGGGGAAGTAAATTGAAGCTGAATTAAGCTGGGGCTTTTGGTACCCCAGTGAGCCAGCTAAGAGTTAAGGTAACTCTCCCTGGGTTATAAGAGAAGAATACACAATCTCTAGACACTTACTAAATCTAGGGTCACTAGGGATTTTATTAATGTGTCAAGTTTATTTTTTTTATTTTAACATTAAAAGTTTACAGGCATTGTATAGGAATTTAAATGTTATTTAAAAGAGAAATAAGATTTTCTTAGATTATATTGAACATGTATCTATGCTAGCATCATGATGTTATCAAAATAATTAAAATTTATATTTTATTCGACGTTTTTTCATTTAATCATACTTTTCCGTCTCATAACTACATTTTTTTCCAATATTTATATAATTTTTGTTAACCTGAATGTGCATTTTCAGGAATATATGTTAGGAATATTATGTTACTAAACTAAATTTGTATTGCTTTTAATAATATAAACTACTTTTTCTGTAATCCCTGTTCCTAAACGTTAAAATTGAAGATTATATATTGGTCATGGAAAATTCTTCACTGTCGTCTGAAAAGCATAAAAAAGTCTGAGAATTTCAAAATTGATTTTCTTTAGCAACCCTGAATAATCTTCCGTCTACTTCACTGTTTTTCGTTAACGCAGTTTGCTTCATGGATCATTTGTGGACTTTTTTTTCTTATCTCATTTTTATCAACGCAGCAATCATATTTAGTATTTAGTTAGGCTTAAGTTTTCCTGCACATATTGCTATGATATTGCTGTTAAAAATTTTATGTACCACAGATCATTTTCTAGGAGATACAAAAAACAGCGATCTATTTTGACTGTAACATTTAGAATTCTAGCTGAACCAGTAAAACATTTTTTTGAGTGAAATAAATATATACAGAAAGAAATATAATATAAGACGAAAATAGTCTTTAAAAATATTTCTTAATCCTGATTTAGTATCTTAGGCTTTCGTAATGTCCAATACTTTGATAGTGTTCTAAGTTTGGACCACGTCTTCCTTGTATTTGATTCCGACGTTTCGTAAATATTTCAATTCTTCAGAAAGTAAAGCGATCTGAAAGTTAGCTCTGCTCTCTGAAGAAGTAAAATACAAAACGTTGGAATCAAACATAAAGAAGACGCGATCTAAACCCGAAAAATCCGTTAACCCTTCTGTATCTCGAGTCATTTTGAGAACGGTCGAAATTTCAATCGTCTATTACATTAAAATAAACATGTTGATATGTCATATTAACAATTGATTATCCATGTTTATCGAGACTCTTTTTAGAAATGTTCGTAGAACACAGAACTTTTCTAAAAGCATCAAAAATGAATACTAGATCTACAAAAAATTGTTATCACGTCATATTTACTTTGAACGACGTGCTGGCATGTCACATTAACAATTATTTAACAATGTTTAACAACCGGAACTCTTCTTAAAAATGATCGTACGGCACAGAACTATACTAGAATCAACGAGAACTATCGCTAGATCGGCGGAAAATGTCACTTTTTATCCAAGTGACGTGTTGGATTTAGTATTTAGTAAGTTTATAAAAAAACTACTAATTGTTAGAATCTTTTTCTGTAATTATACTCAGTAACAAAACTCTTGTAAAACTAACAGGAACTATTATCAAAGTTGTAATATTTGGTTGCTTCGTGTACTGTAAGGAAAGATGACATGCTAGATTCGCAAAGTTAGCATATTGTTTTTTCATTTTTGGTTTTTAAGTATATGGGTGGGAAATATTTTTACATTATAAAAAAGCTATAAAACTATGAACTATAGAACTAAAAATACTACCAAAACTCTAGTTGTTTTTTTTTATATCAATAGTTTAATGTTAAATTTCACGGATATATTATGAAGAAACTTGTAAAAATGAAAAAAATGTTCATTCTACAATGATAGAGGCGAAGGACAATATAAAAAACTGTTTACTTTTGCACGAGATGCAGGCAAGCAGTGTATGAGAGTTATCGTTCGCAAGTTTGCTCCAATTGTAATAAATAAATATTATTTATTCACTATTATTTACGACTTTCTATTTGTTACTAACATTTAATATATATTACATTTTAAGTAACAATTTCTTTCAAAAACTAAACTTATTTGTTGCACGCAGAAAAAGAATTAGCCGGAAAAACTAAAATATAGCTGTGGCAGCTAAAATATGTCTGAAAAAAAAAATGGCTAATAAGTCGTTGCTATCGAATCTCAATCTACTAGCTCCTTGAATTTAGGCGCTGCCTATAAATAAAAAATAAAAAATAAGAAATATTCGCTGCTAAATACATCCAATAATAATACAATTATATTCCTATTTCTAAGGATTTTATTATTTTTTAACTGAAATATTTCTTAAAGTGTGGTAATGTACACTCAAAAAAATGTTTTACTGGTCCAGCTAGAATTCTAAATGTTACAGGCAAAATGGATCGCTGTTTCTTGTATCTGCTAGAAAATTGTCTGTGTACGTAAATTTTTAGCAGCAACATTATAGCAATATGTGCAGGAAAATTTAGGCCTCGTAACTAAATATGATTGTTGCATTTGATGAAAATGAGAATCACTAAAACGATCTGTGTGAAAAATATAGTTAAAGTATATCGCTGTAGCACTGAAACAGTACACTGAAAAAAAAGACTTGAAAACTTACTTGTAGAATGTAAGACTTATTTTACAGAAATAAATCTTTGATTTATTTGATTTTAAATGAAATTTAGCTATTCTGTTTGATTTTTCACTATTTTCACACCTGAAAATTTACTCAGTACTGATCGGACGCGAACTCGAGAACTTCAAATATCTCTAGGTTTCTTAGTCTATTACCTTAGTTGCTGTGCTACTTCTTCAACTGATGCTAAGTGTTTCTTATTGTCCTCATATGTAGCCGAAGCAGTAATTATAATTTTCATATAATACTATTTATAATATTATAAATATTTATCTTTATTTATAAATATTTTTATAAATTAATTATTAATTTTATAAATTATATTTTATAAATTATTTTTATAAATATTTTATTTATAAATATTTTTATAAATTAATTATTAATTTTATAAATTATATTTTATAAATTATTTTTATAAATATTTTATTTATAAATATTTACACTATAAATAAATGTATAAATGTAACACTATAAATGTAATACTTCCACAATATGTTTCATTTTGTTGTCCAAATTTTCAAATCAGATGTCAAACGATAATCACTGTCACTGTTACCACGACACGACAATATATCGCCACTATTTCGCCATATTACATGATGCAATGCGAATTAATGTTCTCCGATATACGAATAACACATAAAGGATCCTAAATAGAACAGCCGGAATTAACTTCGGATCCACACAAATAAGATTTATTTCTAAAAAATAAATTTGATTTCTGCAAATAAATACTACTTGGCTACAAATATTAATTTTGTTATAACTAAATATCATTGCTACAAACAAATATACGTTTGCCTGCAGTAAATTAATTTTTCCAACAAAAGTTAAACAATTTGTTTCTCACGATTAGTTAAAAAACTTAAATATATTTTACAGAAATGTATTTCGTTATTATAGTCAAATTTTTTATAACCAATAAATATGGAAGAAAATATTACATGCAAACATTTCTTTCTAAATACTTCACATTTTTCTCTCAGTGTACTGAGCGCTATGCCGGCACAAACTTGTACGACAGTTGAACGCAGAAAATTTGTTAACGCAGTTAGAAAGATTGGGCGGGTTACATAAACAGCGCTGAGTGTAAGGATTATACATTCGTTTGTATCTAAAAATTATATTTTTCTGTAGTTTTTTTCTCAATTTAATTAAAACTGTAGATAAGATCTACTAATTTTATTTCTACTCAGAGTAATAGTAACATCTTATTTCTTACAAGACGTGTTTGACAATTAACAACATAATGCTCGTGCGTGGTTGTAGCACGAACTTTGTAAAGTTAATTCCTTATAGAGTTGAAGCTCAAGATTCACACGCGTAAGGTATTTAGAAATTGCTGCCACTTTCTTAGCTACTCATATGCGCTTCTAATTTCGGCTAATAAATTTGTATCTTACAGCAAATGCATTCTGCCTGTGATAGCCAACTCTTAGCAATAGAAACAAAATGATTAGCCATTCAGCTAAAGTCGAATCAGTTGCTGAAATTTGGCTGATATTACGAACACGGTAACTGATGTTATAACCCACACAGGTATCCGCCTTCAATTTTCATGGACTTGTAATATATTGTACTTTAGATCAAAATAACAGATACGTTTTTTATTATATGTGTTTAGCAAGTTTAGGGGGTGAAATACCCCTTTGAAGAAAATTGTTTTTTTTTTTATTCGAATGAAATATAATGAAAACTATAAGAGATAGAAAAAAAGATTTTCAATAAAAGTTGAATGGTTTGAAGAATACTTTACAGAAATTATTTTAATAATAAGAAGAAGTGGTGGGGAAAATATTAACCAAAAAAATTTTGTTTTTTTCAAAGAATTCCTGTAAAGTACTCTTCAAACCATTCAACTTTTATTCAAAATATTTTTTTATATCTCTTATAGTTTTTATTATATTCCCTTAAAATGAAAAAAACCAATTTTCTTCAAAGGAATAATTCATCCCCTAAACCTGCAAAAGGGCACATATAATAAAAAACGTATCTGTTATTTTGATCTAAAATATAACATATTACAAGTTCATAAAAATCGGAGGCGGACACTTGTGTGGGTATCCTTGTAAGTCATTTCTTTGTGTGTATACATTTTAAAAACTACTTGGTTTCGATGCTCGTAAGATGACCATTCTTATTTGTTAAAATAATTATACCTTTCTCAGCGGACACCTTTCTTCCAAACTTTTTCTTTTTTGAAGGATCATCCCGTAAGAATGTAACCCAAAATGGATTTGTTTTTATTTCAACGCGTTGAAAAATTATGAATTTTTCTCTGAGTCTTGAAAGATGCATGTTTCCTCTTATGCATATTTTGCTCAAAAAAATTTTTATAAATATTGGGGATTAAATAACGTTCAAATCAGAAGGTAGAAACCTAAAATTATGATAAAAAATTTTGATATGATTTTTTACTCTTACATAAGGAAAAAAGAATTCCTAAATGACCCATGAAGCAAACCGCATTAACGAAAAACAGTGAAGTAGACGGAAGATTATTCAGGATTGCTAAAGAAAATCAATTTTGAAATTCCCAGACTTTTTCATGCTTTTCAGATGACAGTGAAGAATTGTCCATGACCAATATATAATCTTCAATTTTAACATTTAGGAACAGGGATTACAGAAAAAATAGCTTATATTATTAAAAGTAATACAAATTTAGTTTAGTAACATAATATTCCTAACATATATTCCTGAAAATGCACATTCAGGCTAACAAAAATTATATGAATATTGGAAAAAAGAATGTAGTTATGAGACAGAAAATAATGATTAAATGAAAAAACGCTGAGTAAAATATAAATTTTAATTATTTTGTTAACATCATGATGCTAGCATATATGTGTACATATTCAATATGATCTAAGAAAATCTTATTTCCCTTTTAAATAACATTTGAATTCCTATACTATGCCTATAAACTTTTAATGTTAAAATAAAAAAAAATAAACTTGACACATTAATAAAATCCCTAGTGACCCTAGATTTAGTAAGTGTCTAGAGATTGTGTATTCTTCTCTTATAACCCAGGGAAGATTACCTTAACTCTTAGCTGGCACACTGGGGTACCAAAAGTCCCAGATTAATTCAGCTTCAATATATTCCCCCCTATAGTACGAAAATAGTGCTTGTGCCATTATCTATTGTTTGTCCAAAAAACTCTTTCTTCTGGATTACCTAGCGTAATTCTAAAAGCGTCAGTCTAGCTGTGGTATTCGAGTAAAACGAAATGGTGCCATCAGAGACCCTAGTATGACGGCTATAATTATTCGAAGAATTTTTTTCTGAATTTTTTTCCCATTAGTGTCTTCAGGAAGAAGAAAAAGGTAAGTACATAATGTTATATAGCATTTAATTTTCTTTTTCAAGAGTGTATCGTATTATTCCAGTTTTATTAGATGGCGTATCAGTTACAGTTTCGGCCCATATGCCTGCAGCTACTCGAGGAAGATCGCAAGGATAATTTTTGTACATTAATCAAGTAAAATTCACTCATATCTAATAAATAAACAAGTATACTTTGAAAAAATAAATAGTACTTTTTTGGCTAAAATTCATCTTTTTAACTCTCCAAATAAATACTTTTTTTGAAACGACCACTATCAAATTATTTTTTTACTTAAAGTGTTATTATGTTTTTACCATATCTCAAGAGTGTCAAGTTAAATTTTTAGCTCTTAATATGAAAAAATGGAAGAGATGAATTTTTTAGTGAAAATAGTCATTTTTCGTTTTTTTTTAAGTTCTAGATTTTTTTTCATACTCAATATTACATTTTATCAAAATAACTTATGACATCTTTTAATGACATCGATATTTGAAATTTTGGAATTTTTTTCAAGTAAAAAAATCAATAGCTTCCACGCAGCAAGTATTTTAGTGGTTGAGGTCTCAAACGACCCAGTGTGCCAGCTATGTGATTATGATGAAGTGTGCCAGCTAAGGATTAATTTCAAAGAATTGTAAGGAAAGGCCAAAATTCCAGGTTATTTTATATTTTTCTTTGACATATCCATATCGGTTTTCCATGACAAATTTAAATTCCATGACTTTTCCCGGTTTTCCTGGTTTTCCAGGTTTGTAGCAACTTTGTTATTATAACTGATATAAAAAAAATATTTCATATTTCAGTCAAAATAAGAAATTCAAAAACTAATTAAAAAATTAAGCGTGGAAAGTTTTTAAATTAAGCGTGGAAAGTGTCACGCAAAATCAGCGCACGGTTCTTTTCCCCGTTCGTGTTTCCTTCCAATCGCAAAGACGTGACACCTGTTGATGATTTCATACGGTCGGTGTACAATTGCGGTCGGTGTACATATGCCACTTGTAAAATGTAGTGAATCTTTACAATTGTAATAGCAAATTGGCAACGGATTGCAACTTATAAGATTATTACTTAGGGCTGATTTTTTCAACCTTTCTTGATAAACTAACCAGCAGTTAAATCATATGCCGGTCTTTGTCTAATTTAAAGGAAAAATAAAGATAGACATATGATTTAGTTGTTGGTTAAACTTATCAAGAGGTTGGAAAAGTAGGCCCTAAGTCTTGGCTGCTAATCGGAAGCATACGCATGTAAATCCGGCGAGATCTCTCTTCGTTGATTGAATACATCAGAACAAAATGCAGTAACTAGTAGTTCGAAGCTACAAAGATCTTTATTCCCTCCTCCGAGCTTGGAAACGAGGATATTCGAACTTTTTATGGAAGTATGTGTTTGATGTGTCTACTAATCGTATAGAGTATATATCATCTGCTAACAATTCATTATTTACACTTAACAATATTTTTCACAAAAATTTGATAACTTCTTAACAAAAATGTCGAAGGTCATTACTTGTCGACTTTTCAATTTTCAACATATCTTTGTATAGCTAAACCTCAAATTAAATTCCGTAAAAATAAAATCCATTTGAAACTGACTGCGCAGAAAAAAGAATATTCTTGTTTAGAGAATATCTTTATTGTTAACATTTTAAAAATAAGATTAATATTAAAATTAAATTATATGAACGAATGGTGTTGAACGAAAATAAATTAATCTTCAATCAAGACAAATATAACCAAATTAACACAATTATTTTCTTATATATAAACAAAAATATCAATATTGATTATATAAAAGAAAATGATTGTGTTAATCTGACTATATTCGTCTTGATTAAAAATTAATTTATCTTCGTTCGATGCCATATATATAATCCCATTTTAACATTAATCTTATTTTTAAAATGTCAACAATGATGATATTCTCTAAACAAAAATATCCTTTTTTCTATGCGGTCAAAGTAGTTTTGTTATCCTCTTGGTGGTTCAAAGTTTATCTCATGGAAAGTCTTTTCAACTTTCTCGAAAACTATTGATGCCTTTTCACAAAGGAAAGATTGTCAAATTTTCATAAAGATTAGCACTATGTACATAGTGAGCGCGAAATAATGTACATATAAATTAACTTATAATCTGTGTATAAAAATTTTGAGATTAATAAAATGTGAACTTTGCCGCAGTTATTTATAATAATATATTATTTTAACATATTTTGATATAAAAACTGTGTAAATATTTCATGATATATCTACATATTATTATTTACCATATTACTTTATCTACTTTATTTACTTCTCACTTTAATTATGCATATAATAACTTGAATAATAAATAAAAAATTTCAGATAATTAAGTATAAAAATATAATAATAAATAACTAATTACTCGAATATCTAGGTAAAATTTATAGAATATCTAGGTATTCAAGTATTGAAATACTTGAAATCGACATTAATTTGAAGGGAATGTTTTCGACTCATCGAATTATCCAAGCTCTTCTACTATTGTACGATCGTCACGATGGAGAACAATGAGGAATTATTTTCTCCATAAAACACGATGATCTTAACTTGATAAATTAACTCGCGCATCTTACAGAGAAAGAAGCGATTTAATCGCAAGATACGGATCGTCCTCGAGACGAAAGTACGTTTGAAAACTCTTACGCGCGGTACATACCGGTACTTATGAGACAAAAGTATGGAGAGTCCGAACGAGTGGGCCAAGGTGAGCCTTCGTCATTCACGTTCGAAATTCAATTCATATTGATGCTATCCGCAACGACGCAACGTGGGTGCCCAGGGTGAGCATGAGTTACGTCGCGTAACGAGCGAATAACGATTTATTATTGAAGAAGGGCGCGTTCGAGGTCACGGTAATATTTTAAACTCCAAGGACACGCAGATGCATACACTCTATACCAAGTATTACGCAAGATTCGGATTACGCACTGTTTCGGCGCAATACTACGTTGCACTTTCGCTTTTATCTTCGCTCGAATATCTGCGAAATTCATACCAACAGCGATGGTAACGATCAACCTTGAGACAATGAAATTAATAATTGCATGATATTTTATCGTATTAATTCTTGCAAAGAAAATCAGAGAATGACCGACGAAAAATATTGGACGCCTGAAGGAAAAATAATGTGCGCGACTCAATCGCTCCCCTCCAAGTTATGAAGATTATCGTATTTTATGAAGATCTACAAAATAATTCCTCATTGTTCTCTATCGTAACGATGGCAATAGTAGAAGTTCGGATAATTCAACGAGTCGAAGACATTCCCTTTAAACTAGTAATGTCGATTTCAAGTATTCCGAATGCCCAAATATTGTACAAATTACCTGAATATTCGAGTAATTAGTTATTTATTATTATATTTTTATACTTAATTACCCATTATTTTTTATTTATTATTCAAGTTATTATATGCATAATTAAAGAGTAAATAAAGTAGATAAAGTAATATGGTAAGAAATAAGGTAAATAATCGATTATTTGAAAAATGGTAGAGTTTTTGTTCAATTTGACTTAATATATAAACATATAGCAGTCAACGTCGCTATTACAACTCATTTACCGTATAGCATGTAAATTTATGAATTTTCTTTAATTAATAACACAAAAATTTACGTGGTTGTTCGCAAAATGGTGGAAAAATTTTTTGTTTTGTTTGATCTAATCTACTTGTATACCATGGCTCCTCCGTGAGTTACCGAACATCCTATATGTTTATACAGCGTGTCCCAGCTTCTCCTTCGCAATTTTTCCAGGAATGTAGAACGAATTGAGGTAAACACAAAAGACCTAAACAGTTTTACGATATTCGCAATAATAGTCAAAATATTAAATAAAAAATATTAGTGAATGATTACGCACGATATAGTAAATGAAGTGGTGATATGTGCTGTTGTGTGTTTGTACATTAGATCAAATTGAATAAAAAAGCTTTTTTGCGGATAACCATGTTTTTAGTTATTAATAAAAGAAAATTGTTATATAATTATGCACAATAATGCATCAATTTTTAATTAACAAATTTTAATTAATATTTAAAAATTTATGCGACATTTGCAAAATGGTAGAGGACTTGTTTGTTCAGTTTGAGCTAATGCATAAGTATACAATTGCAGACAATGCCACTACAGCTTATTTATCATATCGTGCGTGATCATTCACTAATCTTCTTTAATTAATATTTCGACATTTATTATAAATAGTACAAAACGGTATGGGACTTTTATGTTCTCAATCCGTTTTACGTTTCCACCAAAATTGTGAAGGGAAGTCTGAAACGCCCTCTATATACGCATACACACACACACACACACACGCGCGCGCGCACGCACATGTATGTATATATGTGTATACATATGTATATATATATGTATATATATCTGTATATATATTATTTATTTATTTATTTATTTATTTACATACAGGATATTCCAGCTCGATTTCACAATCTCTTGTAAAGACGTAAAGCAAATTGAGGTAAACACAAAACACTTTGTTTCACGATATTCACAATAATTACCGAGATATTAATTAAACAAAATTTGTAAATGCTAATGCTCGATATAGCAGATGAGTGTAGTGACGACGTCTACCGTCATAAAGAGACACAGTAGTGTCTCGCGCCAACCCGAGTAGAAATCTCCCCATTTATTATTGGATTCCGGTAGGCTTTTCCCATTTTAGGAGAACTAAAGAGATTCCGATTTGTTTTCTTAACGTAGATCCTAATTTCTGTTGATTTTTGGAAAAATATAGGACTTTCTAATCCCGACCATAAACTCTTACATTTGAGCAAAAGTGTCATGTCTGAGCATTTCCTGTCGGATCCCAACCGGTAATTCCTTAGATCCGTGCTGGCGCTAGTGTCGCCTAAGAAACATCGGATAAGGTTGGTCATATGACTTGGGCTTGGCGTTAACCTTAAAGTGCGTGTCTGTCTACATATACATGACAATGGAGTGTATGTTCTCTGAATCGCCTGCAGTCACGTATATCATGCTTCACGCATGATTATCGAGACGAAAATTGTTGGTAAACTCGTTGCCACATTTAATACAGACTCTACCTGTAATCTGGAATAGGCGGCTCAATCTTCATGAGTTCGTCGACATGAGCGTTCTCTTTATCGCGTAAATATATATGCCGGCCATCGTGTGTACGAGAAGAAATACAACAAATGAAACTAGAATAAAAGGCAGAGAAGGAAATTATCGTATTGACTGAGACAGTATTTTCTTAGAAAACGAAAGAAATTGATGACGAACAATTATTAAGTAATAATGAAATTGTGCTTTGTCATTATTCAGTAAGGCGCTTAGACATACAGCATAGCATACGCATACACACATACAGCATTGCACACATATGCGCGCGTGCGCAATTAGTATTTTATTTTTTTATTATTTAAGGTAGTACTGGCGGTTTATGATCTACCGTTCGGAATTTAATAAAATTTGGTACACTAGTAGATATTTATGCAAAAAAGATTAGTATAAATTTTTGTAGAGCTACGGAGAGCCAATAAAAAGATATTGGCATTTACAATTTGATGCGTTTAACATTGAGTCTTATAGGAAGCCACCGATTATCTCCAATATTTCAGAAAATACCGTTCAAATTTTAATAAAAAATGAAGAGAACATAGCTTTATTTATAAGAAACATGTTAAATGCTTAACAAAATAGAAGAAGCATACAAACAAAATAAATTTGATGGTTTATTAAATGTTTTGGGCAAAGATGAAAATGGTATTGTTAAAGTTACTAAAAGTAAAAAAGTAATATATAAAATTGCTCGTTTTTTTGCCAACAAAGAGTCTATAAAATAAATTAATAATTTATTCTTAAAGTAGTTAATATATAGAACATATTGAAAATATCGTTAAGTTACAATTTTATTATTTATAATTATAATAAATTAAATTTTTTATTATAAATTGTTTTGTATGCATGAATAAAACATTTTTCATATTTTTTTTGTGACATTGTTATGAAACCTACCTTCTCAGATTCTACTTGTTTTTAAATATCGTGCGTATACTGTCTTGTTAGCGACGTTGCCACATTTCTGAACGGTATTTTCTGAAATATTGGAGATAATCGGTGGCTTCCTATAAGACTCAATGTTAAACGCACCAAATTGTAAATGCCAATATCTTTTTATTGGCTCTCCGTAGCTCTACAAAAATTTATACTAATCTTTTTTGCATAAATATCTACTAGTGTACCAAATTTTATTAAATTCCGAACGGTAGATCATAAACCGCCAGTACTACCTTAATATAAAATATTAATTTTATAAAGTATAAATTTTTGGTAATTATTCAGTTTAGGCCTCTCACCTCCGATTTCGATGAAAGTAGGCTCAATCGACGCGTTTTTGTTAAAGAAACAACTTTTTTATTTGACAAAATCGTCGCTCTCTACTGCGAAACGAGATATTAATAGACAAAGTGGAGGGCGCGTTAGGTAGAAAATCTGTCATACCGTCTATCTCTAGACCCCCCGCACCGTGGCGGGGCCGCAGTTTTTTGTGAGAAATTCACTCTTTAAGCACAAGAGACTGCGGCCCCCACCCCGCCACGGTGCGGGAGGTCTGGGGGGCGAAGCCCCCCAGTCACACAGCTAGAGATAGACAGTATGACAGAATTTCTAACCTAACGTGCTCTCCGCTTTGTCTATTAATATCTCGCTTCGTAGTAGAGAGCGACGATTTTGTCAAATAAAAAAGTTGTTTCTTTAACAAAAACGCGTCGATTGAGCCTATTTTCATCGAAATCGGAAGTGATGGGCCTAAACTAAATAATTACCAAATTTTTATATTATTTTTTACTCCTCAAATAAAATATAGAGTATATACATAACTTTCTTACAAAATCAATGGCAGATAATGAGGAAACTTTAGCTTGTGACAAGAATAATATATTGATAAACAATATACCTACCAATAAAAGTCCAATTGCAATCGAGGAGAATAAAACGAAAGTTGATAATGTTACTTCCAATAAATCTGGTTCCAATACATGAAGTACAACATTATAGTGCTCTAGGTAATTATTAGTACAATAAACGTTTTATGCTACAACCTACAGGAGAATGCATTGATATCTTCTGGTTCCAGTACACACTCATACAGATGAGTGCAGCCAGCTTAGACATTATCAGCGCATAATGGCTTGTCTAGATCGCAGAACACATTCGCAGTTTGCAGAAATTAACCGGTCACAGTCGATTTCTTGTGATTTTTCTTAATGTCGATTCTTCTTGCGTTGACTGTTAATGCTTAATGTTTGCGAACTGCGAATGCATTCTGCGTCCTGCAATGTATCTAGAGGGGCCATTATACAACAATTTCGAAATTGGCTGTGCTGATGTGCACGAGTGTAGACCGAGAAACCTACAGATTTCAATACACTCCAATATACTATCAAAAGGCTAAACTTTTATATATATATATATATATATATATATATATATATATATATATATATGAGGCATTCTTCATTAAACTGGCCATTCCCTCTGCCCAAAAATTTATATGGATCGATTGAGGTCAACCGGGGCTCAAATTTTTGGTGATGTCTAGTGTCGTTTGCCATCTAGCCTTTTGAGAAATTCATCATGGCGGCTCTAATATGGCGGCGGAAACTGGAAAAAACGATGGGAAAATCCGTACATAACTTCCTATACGCCACACGATTACTCAAATCGGCTCCAAAATGATCAACCCAAGGTCCTTAAGGTCGCTGATTACGACCTTAAGACCTTAAACGTACCCTTTATGCATTTGCGAATCAATTGAGATCTTCTAGAGTATTATCATTAGAATGAACAATAAGCGCTCTAAGGTTAGCAGTTCTCAAGCGATATTCAAAGCTTATCTAGAACGCCTCTTTAATCTTCATTTACTTTACTTCTTTCAAGGAAATTGGTACTCCTTAAGGAGCATTGGAATACCGTTATTGATAAAATTATTGATAACATTATTGATAAAACGGTATTCCAATGCTCCTCAAGGAATACCAATTTCCTTGAAAGAAATAAAGTAAATAAAGGTTAAGGTGTTCTAGATGAGCTTTGAATATCGCCTTGAGAACTACTAACCTTAAAGCGCTTATTGTTGAATCTAATGATAATACTCTAGAAGATCTCAATTGATTCGCATATGCATAAAGGGCGCATTTAAGATCTTAAGGTCATAATCAGCGATCTTAAGAACCTTGGATTAATCATTTTGAAGCCGATTTGAGTAATTGTGTGGCGTATAGGAAGTCATGTACGGATTTTTTCATCGTTTTTTCCAGTTTCCGCCGCCATATTAGAGCCGCCATGATGAGTTTCTCAAAAGGCCAGATGGCAAATGACACTAGACATGATCACCTAAAATTTGAGCCCCGGTTGACTTCAATCGATCCATATAAATTTTGAGCAGAGGGAATGGCCAGTTTAACGAAGAATGCCACACACACACACACACACACACACACGCACACGCACACGCATACGCACACATGTACTACAATTTTACCTTTTTCATAGAACAAACGGCGATTTTAAATGTTCTGACAAAGATACAATTAACCGTAAAAACTATACAACATAATATTAATTTAATAAAACAAAAATTATTTGGATACAAAATGGGCCAACTCGAAACAGCTTTGAAGCAACATGGTCTGGACATTCTTTTTATTAATTTAGACCAATGAACCTTATTTGAAGCCTTGGTTGAGGAGAATGAAACAGTTAACAAATTGTTTTGTAAGTATATATTAAGTGCGCAACTAAGTTCCCGCTGTTTGTCAATAGATGGCTCCAGCAGTAAGTGCTGGTCGATTTTGACATATCCAAAACGTCATAAACCAAGCTTAGACATATGGTAAACAAACCGCTTTGACACGTTAGTGATTTTGTTTTGGCGTCATATACTTTTGGTTGTGTGAAAATGTTTGATTTTGTGCCAAATAATCGTCATTTGCGGGAAGTGTTGATTTTCTTATTTCATTCGAAGAAAATGGCGGCTGAAACGCATTGAGAGCTCCAAAAAGTTTACGGAGATGCTGATCTAAGTGAAACAACGTGCCGTGATTGGTTTCGTCGCTTCAAAGACGGTGATTTCGATGTTGACGACCGTCCGCATAAAGGAAGGCCAAAAACCTTCGAAGACGCTGAATTGGAGGCATTGCTCGATGAGGATCCATGCCAAACGCAAGAACAGCTTGCCTCAGCATTAGGAGTTACCCGCCAAGCCATTTCCAAGCGATTGCATGCGTTGGGAATGATTCAAAAGCAAGGAACTTGGGTTCCTTATGATTTGAAGCCAAGGGACGTTGAGCGTCGTTTTTTCGCCTGTGAACAACTGCTCCAGCGGCAAAAAAGGAAGGGTTTTCTTCATCACATCGTGACG
>NW_022639511.1:1259973-1267846 GCF_010583005.1 Odontomachus brunneus | reverse complement strand
AACAATGCTCGGCCTCATGTTGCCAAACCCGTTAAAACCTATTTGGAAGTAGGGAAGCTCAAATGGGAAGTCCTACTCCACCCGCCATATTCCCCAGATATTGCGCCGTCCGATTATTACTTGTTCCGTTCGATGGCACATGGTCTGGCTGATCAGCAGTTCCGCTCATATGAAGACATCAAAAAATGGCTTGATTCGTGGATAGCCTCACAAGACGAACGCTTTTACCGTAACGGTATTCGAGCTTTGCCAGAAAGATAGGAAAAAGTTGTAGCTAGCGATGGGCAATACTTTGAATAATTTATTTGTAACCATTTTTTCACAATAAAGTTGCATTTTCATAAAAAAAACAGCGAGAACTTAGTTGCGCATCTAATATTATACTGAAATGTTATTTTTTTCTTACTCCTATATAAATTAATTATTTTTAAGTTAATATAAGATGTAGTAAAAAGAAATCCATTATTTTTGCATGAAATTGAAGGCTTTATTTAGCATAGTTAGAATGATCCGATTTAGGTCAAATATGCACCGTTTTGTTCGATAACTTGTTGCCATTTTGAAGGTAATTCCATTATGCGTCTCTCATAAAAACCCTTGTCCCTATTAGCAAAAAACTGGGATAGTCGATTTTCACAAGCTTCTCTTGAGGCGAATTTTTCACCAACAAAATCATTCGCCATAGACAGGAACAGGTGGTAATCACTTGGTGCCACGTCCGGACTATAAGGTGGATGCATAAGAACCTCCCAACCAAGCTCCCGGAGCTTCTGGCGAGTCACTATCGATGTGTGTGGCCTGGCGTTGTCCTGATGGAACACAATTCCTCTCCTATTGGCCAAAGCTGGCCGCTTCTGGGCGATTGATTCCTTCAGACGGTCCAATTGTTGACAGTACAGGTCCGAATTAAGAGTTTGGCCGTAGGGGAGCAGCTCATAGTGGATGATTCCCTGCCAATCCCACCAAACACACAGCAAAGCCTTCCTGACCGTCAATCCTGGCTTGGCCACCGTTTGCGCCGGCTCACCGCGTTTCGACCACGACCGTTTTCGCTTGACGTTGTCGTAAGTGACCCACTTTTCATCACCAGTCACCATCCGCTGCAGAAATGGGTCGATTTTGTTGCGATTCAGCAGCGATTCGCAGATGGAAATTCGGTCCATGAGGTTTTTTTGCGTTAACTCGTGTGGCACCCATACATCGAGCTTCTTTTTGTATCCAGCCTTATTCAAGTGGTTCCAAACGGTTTTTTGTGCAATGTTTAGCTCCTGGGCAATCGAAACAGTGCTTACATGACAGTCGGACTCGACGATTTCCATTATTTTATCAACATTTTGGACAATTGGCCTTCCAGAGCGTGGTGCATCTTTGACATCAAAATTATCGGAATGGAATCGACGAAACCAAAATTGCGCGTGATTGGCTGTTACAGTATCAGGACCATAAACTATTCACATTTTCAGCCGCCTGGCTTGCGTTTTCGCCTTTATCGAAGAAAAACTGTAAAATATGGCGTATTTTCTCTTTACTGGTGTCCATCTTTGACGCGCGCTCAAACAATACTGAGTCAAACAATCATAAAACTGTCTAAGAAGTTTTTTTAGTACGAAATCTTATCTTTCTAACGCCATCTAGCGTAAACCGATCGCAATTATACAACGCGAGATACACATTACTAAAGCCATCTATTGGAAAAATAATGGATTTCTTTTTACTACACTTTATACTATTGAGTTATGCTTGGATAAAATTTCTAATAATCCATCGAAAAGCATAACAAATATATTAAAAAAAATAATGACGCAAAACCTTGCAATGCAATTTACGGTAATACAAAGGAGAACGTTTTTAAAGACCAAAAAATCATACCTCTTTATTAAAAGTAAGTGACAATTACAAAACAAAACAAATCTTTTTATTGAACAATTATTTACCATCTTTTTATAATGTTTTAGTTACGAATTATCACTACGACTGCAATGGCAAAGCCATTACAGAACATGTATTCCATGTAGCATTGTCTGCTACCTTTGCAAACGCCAAAGACTAGAGTGGACGATAAAAGAAATAACTATGTCATTTCCTGGAAGAAACTAAAGTTGATTATATTAAGGAACTTTTTAAATCGCATCTATATAGAGGGTGTCCCGAACCTCCATGATAACCCTTGGGAAAAACGTAGAACGGATTGAAGTGAGCAAGAAAGTCCTGTGCCATTTTGCGATATTCGCAATAGTTTTTGAGAAATTAATTATTTTGTCTCAACAAATCAGCATACAGAAATCGGCAACGGAAAGAAAGATTCTTCGGTCGACTGTGACACTCGCGAATCGCATCTCGCTGCATTCCTCCGCCCATAGCTACGAGACATAGTGAGGCTTGATACACTGATGCATATGCATGACATATCCGTGTGCCGAATCGAAGTATGTCGTCGCTTTGGCTGCATATATGTATGTAGAGATGACACAGCGAGCGGCGTGTAACACAAAATCGTGTGCCCAAAGATAATTATCTTTCGTTTTCTCGACGTCGTAGTAGAAAAATAACAGCGCACGATTACATTTTGAAGATTATTTTATAAGACAGCTCACATTAAAACCGTAATGTTTTCCTATGATTAAAAAAATAGAAAGAAAGAGCGATAGAAACTGAAAGAATTTGCAGAGAATCGTCTCTATCGTAATTGTTTATAAATTTGTGCTAAATTTTGACATGAATTTACCTATACGATAATTTTGTTGACGAATGTACTTATCCAAAGCGTGTTACACTTTTTGTAAGAAAACGATAGAAAAACATCTATTCTTGGCGTAACTATTTGACGATAGATTATGATGCACGCCTTCTATCGTAATTATATGTACAAATAAAATATCGTTCGTACACAATCGAGAATGATAGGTTTTCTTTATACGATAAAGAACTTTGAGTTTCTCTCATCGTTAATATACCATAAATTATGACAGATTTCCAGTGATTTTTTCATGATAAATTCCAACAAAACGATAAGACACGACAAGTCTCTAAACATTCTATCATAGTAACAATTTAATACCCTCCTAACAGAGCATGATAGAAAACGATTTTATTTCTTGCGGATTCGATACATGCAAAGGATATGATAGAGAAACAATTACGATAGAGAACAGTTAGATTCTCTGCAAATCCTTTCAGTTTCTATCGCTTTCTTTTTTTCTATTTTTTTTAATCACAGAAAGATATTATGGTTTTAATGTGTCTTATAAAATAATCTTCTAAATGTAATCGCGCGCTGTCACTTTTCTACCACGACGTCGAGAAAACGAAAGATAATTATCGTTGGGCATACGATTTTATGTTACACGCTCGCTGTGTGTCAACTCTACATACACCTATGCAGTCGAAGCGGCGACACACTTCAATTCGGCGTCGATTCGGCACAGGAATATGTCATGCATATGTGTCAGTGTATCACGCCTCACTATGTCTCGTAGTTGGGCGAAGGGACGCGGCGAGATGCGATTCGCGGGTGTCACGGTCGCACGTCGGCCGAAGACATCTTTCTTTCCGCTGCCGCTTTCTGTACGCTGATTTGTTGAGACAAAATAATTAATTTCTCAAAAACTACTACAAATATCGCAAAACGGCACAGGACTTTCTTGCTCACTTCAATCCGTTCTACGTTCTCACCAAGAGTCATCATGGACACCTTGTATATGTAATCGTTCTTTAGTCACAGGACACAGAATGCAAGTCGCATAAACTTACCAATCACAATTAAATATTTTCCTAATATTCGACTGTGATTGATTAATTTTACGATTTACAATATGCGATTGAGTTACGACTAACGTAGAATGACCCTAAGACATAGGACGCAAGTTGCAAAAATTAACCAATCACTGTTAAATATTTTCCTTGTAGTCAACTGTGATTGATCAATTTCTGCGACTCGTGTTCTGCATCTTGCATCTTATAAGGTCGTTTTATATTAGCCGCAAGACGCAAGACGCAAGTCGGAAAAATTCATCAATTATAATTAAATATTAGGATAATAATCGACAATGAGAGAGATTGACGAATTTCTACTACACTGAGAGAAAAAAAATTCAGCAACACTTCTTTGCTGGGTCCTAACATGATATTTATTTGGATCTAAATTTTTTTCACTTAAACAAAGTAAATAATTTATTTAAATTAAGCATATTTATTTACTTTGTTTAAGTGAAAAAAATCCAGACTCAAGTAAACATCGTGTTAGGACCCACCAAAAAAATACTTACTAGTTCTTAAATATTCTTTCTCTTAGTGTACTTGCGATTTGCGACTTGAATTCCGCAATCAATGTAGACCGATCCATATATAGATATGATTTTAACACAGTCAGCAAACCACATTTAAAACAAATATTTGAAAAAAAAACATTTTTAAAACGTTAACAATGGTGGGTTAAGTACGCTTTTTTCATTAAAAAAAATGTGTTTAAGAAACATTTGATACACATTTGTTTGAATGCTTATAAAATGTTTTCTTAACGTTTTTTCGTAATAAACATACGTTTTCGTAACGTTTGATAAACGTTAAGGAAACATTTTATAAACGTTCAACCAAACGATTATCAAATATTTCTAAAAAACATTTCCCCAAAATTTAAGAAAAACGTTTTTTTCTCATGAAAAACTACTTAACCCATCATTTTCAACGCCTCAAAAATGTTTTTTTAAATGTTTTTAAAATAATTTTTTAAATGTGATTTACTGATTGAAGAAAGCGTAAAATGTTCAGTTTTTATTATGTAAGAGTTTCTATTTTATATTTCTGTTTCCTGGTACCTACTATAGATAAGATGTACTAAATGTTTAAAACATTAATATATATCTTTTATTTTGAATGTTTTCTCGTTTTTTTCATGCTAGTTCCAAAGACGATGTGACAAATCTAGACAAACATTAGCAATTATATTGTTCACTTACGTATAATTGCTAAAGTTGGTCAATATTTGTCATATCGTGTAGAGTTGCTATCCTATAATTCAGAATAATAATTAAAATATTGACGAGGAATCCAGATAGTAAATCCTGTTGGATCTTTGTTAGTTTTTGTCGGAATCCCAGTTAAAAATCTACGTTTCCCAGCTGGGTTCAGGCAGGGTATACTTGTTAGATCCCAACAATAACTAGGGAAAATCTATCGGATCCCTGATTAAATTTCTACACGGGAAGGAACGCGCGAAACAATGAACGCGCGAAGGAACGAACGCGCGAAGGAACGAGTGTGAGGCCGGCTGCGTATATACAGAGTCCGTTACTTAAATCCGGAAAAATTTGAATTTGACATTTCCGCTATATTAGAATGCAGCACTAGATGCCAGATGGCGTAAAAGTAGGCCAGAGATATGAGTAAGACATTAATAACCTCGAAATGGCCGAGTCGTTCAGGTCGACATTGGAATATAACCGAAGAGCGGCGAAGAGCGGTTTATTGAAGGTGTCCGCGCCGGAAGGACGCCAAGCAAAATAATCAAGTTCTTCGGATACTCCAGGTCAACAGTGTATGACTGTCCAGAGGTATGCAGCCTCGGAGGAATCCGAGGTGGGCTCCTGTACTCCGGCAAGGAAAATATACGTAAGGGAAAAGGCGATACGGACTCCGGAACTTCTCGTTCGAAAAGCACAAGTCCTCATTTCGAAAGATCCAGGGACTTCACTCGCAAAATTATATAGCGGCCGTCTTGGGGGTGAGCGGCACCACCGTGGCTGCAGGAAGGCCGTATATCTTTCAACAAGACGGCGTACCTGCTCATACGAGTCACTTAGTGCAGAACTGACTATCGAACAATGTCGAGATGTTTTGGTCGAAGGATTTCTGGCCTCCAAATAGTCCCGACCTGAACCCTCTCAACTACTACGTGTGGGGCGTAGTCGAGAGGGTTACTAATAAAGCCAGACATCCCAACATGGCCTCCCTCCAGACCACTATTGAAGCGGCATTCACGAAAATGGACCGAGTGCGATTGCAGACTCGCACTTTCGGAACAGAATCGAGGTGATGATCGAGGTGTAGGGCGGCTACATTAAGTGAAAAAACTCAGAAAAGATCCCTTAACTATAAAATAATATTTTTGTACTTTTACATATTTTCTGTAATAAACGACTTTTCCGAGAAAAAATTTTCATGTTCGGATTTAAGTGGCGGACCTTGTATTACGCGCATGTTTAGTTAATCGGAAGGAAGATTATTGTACCGCCCAAACAGTTAATCTGATTGAATTCTATGTTCTAAGTTGAATTCTAAGTGTGCTCAATCGATTCCTTGTGATCAATTTACATAAGAAAACTGTCTTTATCTTATATGGTTGATAATAGAGGAAATATTTCAATGCAAAGTTCAAAATCGCAAATTCTCGATTAAGAAATGTCTTTTCCATTGTCGACCAAAACAGGCTAAATATATAAATATTATTTTATTCTAAATAGTATTTTAGACCAATTTATAAATTTCAATGCATCTTATTACCATTCGGGCACGCCAACTGTTTTCTGTGTGATTTTTAATTTTATCTTAATTTTTTATATAGTTACCAATAGTTACCATATGTTGTGCGTGCGTGCGTGCGTGCGTGCGTGCGTGCGTGCGTGCGTGGGTGCGTGCGTGCGTGCATGCGTGCGTGCGTGCGTGAAAATAGACAAAGCTATTATAATACAATACTTGACATTTTGATTTGGTCCAATTATCTTATGACATAAGATTTTTGTAAAAAATATAAATTTAAACAATATTATACTTTAATATCTTTAGATCTATGTTTTATAAAAATGTATGTGAAATATTTCACATAGAAACATTTTCTTTTATATAATTCTATTCTGAAAGGAAGCACGTGAATTATATTTATTTAGCCTAATCTGATCTCACTTTTTATGTAGAAAATAGAAGTTGAAACAATATTTCTTATTAATGTTTTCAAATGTGTTATTTTACAAATAAAATACTTTTGTAGCAGCATTAATTTTTATATAATTCTATTCGTATGTGAACTTGGCGTTTTTGTTACTTTTTTTTAAAACAAGATATGTTTATACATTAAGTCAAAAACAAAAAGTCCTCTATTATTTTGAAAAGTCACATAAATTTTTCGTTATTAATTAAAAAAAATTAATGTTAGTTTATTATCGTGCAAAATCGTGCAACAATTTTCTTTAATCCCTTCGCTGGCAATGACGCCAATTGGCGTCAAAGAAAAACGTGCCCAGATGGACAATGACGCTAATTGGCGTCATGCATTTATTTTTCGATTCAATAATGCAAATTTTGTCATATTCTTTATATAGGGATTTTTGGAGTCTCTGAATACGATTTTGAAGTCAGAATTGTAAAATTCAAAATAGTAAATCCAATATAGCGGATCGTTATATTCGAAAAATGAAACAACTTGTTCGATTTTATTAAAACTTGGTATAAAGGGGTTTTTGGGGTCGCTGAATACGATTTTGAGGTCAGAATTGTAAAATTCAAAATGGCAGACCCAATATGATGAAAATACAAAAAATACAAAATAATACAAAACTACAAAAAAAAATACAAAAATAATACAAATTATAAAAATAATAAAAATATAAAAAACAAAAAATAATTTAAAAAATAATACAAAACTATAAAAAAAACAAAAAAAATATAAAAAACTAAAATGGAATGTATAAAATCCTACCGCGCAGCTTGCTCGTGCCATATTCCGGGGTCATGATTCTAGATTTATCAGCTAATGTCGAAGGTGAAAAATGGAGAGTTGAGTATGCTAAAAAGTAGGTATTGTGACATGACAATTCTCCCATAAATCCGACATATTGGATCCGCTATTTTGAATTTTACAATTCTGATCTCAAAGTCGTAT
>NW_022639511.1:1253997-1259963 GCF_010583005.1 Odontomachus brunneus | reverse complement strand
AGTAGAAAAATAACAGCGCACGATTACATTTTGAAGATTATTTTATAAGACAGCTCACATTAAAACCGTAATGTTTTCCTATGATTAAAAAAATAGAAAGAAAGAGCGATAGAAACTGAAAGAATTTGCAGAGAATCGTCTCTATCGTAATTGTTTATAAATTTGTGCTAAATTTTGACATGAATTTACCTATACGATAATTTTGTTGACGAATGTACTTATCCAAAGCGTGTTACACTTTTTGTAAGAAAACGATAGAAAAACATCTATTCTTGGCGTAACTATTTGACGATAGATTATGATGCACGCCTTCTATCGTAATTATATGTACAAATAAAATATCGTTCGTACACAATCGAGAATGATAGGTTTTCTTTATACGATAAAGAACTTTGAGTTTCTCTCATCGTTAATATACCATAAATTATGACAGATTTCCAGTGATTTTTTCATGATAAATTCCAACAAAACGATAAGACACGACAAGTCTCTAAACATTCTATCATAGTAACAATTTAATACCCTCCTAACAGAGCATGATAGAAAACGATTTTATTTCTTGCGGATTCGATACATGCAAAGGATATGATAGAGAAACAATTACGATAGAGAACAGTTAGATTCTCTGCAAATCCTTTCAGTTTCTATCGCTTTCTTTTTTTCTATTTTTTTTAATCACAGAAAGATATTATGGTTTTAATGTGTCTTATAAAATAATCTTCTAAATGTAATCGCGCGCTGTCACTTTTCTACCACGACGTCGAGAAAACGAAAGATAATTATCGTTGGGCATACGATTTTATGTTACACGCTCGCTGTGTGTCAACTCTACATACACCTATGCAGTCGAAGCGGCGACACACTTCAATTCGGCGTCGATTCGGCACAGGAATATGTCATGCATATGTGTCAGTGTATCACGCCTCACTATGTCTCGTAGTTGGGCGAAGGGACGCGGCGAGATGCGATTCGCGGGTGTCACGGTCGCACGTCGGCCGAAGACATCTTTCTTTCCGCTGCCGCTTTCTGTACGCTGATTTGTTGAGACAAAATAATTAATTTCTCAAAAACTACTACAAATATCGCAAAACGGCACAGGACTTTCTTGCTCACTTCAATCCGTTCTACGTTCTCACCAAGAGTCATCATGG
Organism: Odontomachus brunneus; assembly: GCF_010583005.1. Taxonomy (NCBI): domain Eukaryota; kingdom Metazoa; phylum Arthropoda; class Insecta; order Hymenoptera; family Formicidae; genus Odontomachus; species Odontomachus brunneus. The sequence goes on along the minus strand of NW_022639511.1, from coordinate 1,258,812 downwards.
ACACCTTGTATATGTAATCGTTCTTTAGTCACAGGACACAGAATGCAAGTCGCATAAACTTACCAATCACAATTAAATATTTTCCTAATATTCGACTGTGATTGATTAATTTTACGATTTACAATATGCGATTGAGTTACGACTAACGTAGAATGACCCTAAGACATAGGACGCAAGTTGCAAAAATTAACCAATCACTGTTAAATATTTTCCTTGTAGTCAACTGTGATTGATCAATTTCTGCGACTCGTGTTCTGCATCTTGCATCTTATAAGGTCGTTTTATATTAGCCGCAAGACGCAAGACGCAAGTCGGAAAAATTCATCAATTATAATTAAATATTAGGATAATAATCGACAATGAGAGAGATTGACGAATTTCTACTACACTGAGAGAAAAAAAATTCAGCAACACTTCTTTGCTGGGTCCTAACATGATATTTATTTGGATCTAAATTTTTTTCACTTAAACAAAGTAAATAATTTATTTAAATTAAGCATATTTATTTACTTTGTTTAAGTGAAAAAAATCCAGACTCAAGTAAACATCGTGTTAGGACCCACCAAAAAAATACTTACTAGTTCTTAAATATTCTTTCTCTTAGTGTACTTGCGATTTGCGACTTGAATTCCGCAATCAATGTAGACCGATCCATATATAGATATGATTTTAACACAGTCAGCAAACCACATTTAAAACAAATATTTGAAAAAAAAACATTTTTAAAACGTTAACAATGGTGGGTTAAGTACGCTTTTTTCATTAAAAAAAATGTGTTTAAGAAACATTTGATACACATTTGTTTGAATGCTTATAAAATGTTTTCTTAACGTTTTTTCGTAATAAACATACGTTTTCGTAACGTTTGATAAACGTTAAGGAAACATTTTATAAACGTTCAACCAAACGATTATCAAATATTTCTAAAAAACATTTCCCCAAAATTTAAGAAAAACGTTTTTTTCTCATGAAAAACTACTTAACCCATCATTTTCAACGCCTCAAAAATGTTTTTTTAAATGTTTTTAAAATAATTTTTTAAATGTGATTTACTGATTGAAGAAAGCGTAAAATGTTCAGTTTTTATTATGTAAGAGTTTCTATTTTATATTTCTGTTTCCTGGTACCTACTATAGATAAGATGTACTAAATGTTTAAAACATTAATATATATCTTTTATTTTGAATGTTTTCTCGTTTTTTTCATGCTAGTTCCAAAGACGATGTGACAAATCTAGACAAACATTAGCAATTATATTGTTCACTTACGTATAATTGCTAAAGTTGGTCAATATTTGTCATATCGTGTAGAGTTGCTATCCTATAATTCAGAATAATAATTAAAATATTGACGAGGAATCCAGATAGTAAATCCTGTTGGATCTTTGTTAGTTTTTGTCGGAATCCCAGTTAAAAATCTACGTTTCCCAGCTGGGTTCAGGCAGGGTATACTTGTTAGATCCCAACAATAACTAGGGAAAATCTATCGGATCCCTGATTAAATTTCTACACGGGAAGGAACGCGCGAAACAATGAACGCGCGAAGGAACGAACGCGCGAAGGAACGAGTGTGAGGCCGGCTGCGTATATACAGAGTCCGTTACTTAAATCCGGAAAAATTTGAATTTGACATTTCCGCTATATTAGAATGCAGCACTAGATGCCAGATGGCGTAAAAGTAGGCCAGAGATATGAGTAAGACATTAATAACCTCGAAATGGCCGAGTCGTTCAGGTCGACATTGGAATATAACCGAAGAGCGGCGAAGAGCGGTTTATTGAAGGTGTCCGCGCCGGAAGGACGCCAAGCAAAATAATCAAGTTCTTCGGATACTCCAGGTCAACAGTGTATGACTGTCCAGAGGTATGCAGCCTCGGAGGAATCCGAGGTGGGCTCCTGTACTCCGGCAAGGAAAATATACGTAAGGGAAAAGGCGATACGGACTCCGGAACTTCTCGTTCGAAAAGCACAAGTCCTCATTTCGAAAGATCCAGGGACTTCACTCGCAAAATTATATAGCGGCCGTCTTGGGGGTGAGCGGCACCACCGTGGCTGCAGGAAGGCCGTATATCTTTCAACAAGACGGCGTACCTGCTCATACGAGTCACTTAGTGCAGAACTGACTATCGAACAATGTCGAGATGTTTTGGTCGAAGGATTTCTGGCCTCCAAATAGTCCCGACCTGAACCCTCTCAACTACTACGTGTGGGGCGTAGTCGAGAGGGTTACTAATAAAGCCAGACATCCCAACATGGCCTCCCTCCAGACCACTATTGAAGCGGCATTCACGAAAATGGACCGAGTGCGATTGCAGACTCGCACTTTCGGAACAGAATCGAGGTGATGATCGAGGTGTAGGGCGGCTACATTAAGTGAAAAAACTCAGAAAAGATCCCTTAACTATAAAATAATATTTTTGTACTTTTACATATTTTCTGTAATAAACGACTTTTCCGAGAAAAAATTTTCATGTTCGGATTTAAGTGGCGGACCTTGTATTACGCGCATGTTTAGTTAATCGGAAGGAAGATTATTGTACCGCCCAAACAGTTAATCTGATTGAATTCTATGTTCTAAGTTGAATTCTAAGTGTGCTCAATCGATTCCTTGTGATCAATTTACATAAGAAAACTGTCTTTATCTTATATGGTTGATAATAGAGGAAATATTTCAATGCAAAGTTCAAAATCGCAAATTCTCGATTAAGAAATGTCTTTTCCATTGTCGACCAAAACAGGCTAAATATATAAATATTATTTTATTCTAAATAGTATTTTAGACCAATTTATAAATTTCAATGCATCTTATTACCATTCGGGCACGCCAACTGTTTTCTGTGTGATTTTTAATTTTATCTTAATTTTTTATATAGTTACCAATAGTTACCATATGTTGTGCGTGCGTGCGTGCGTGCGTGCGTGCGTGCGTGCGTGCGTGGGTGCGTGCGTGCGTGCATGCGTGCGTGCGTGCGTGAAAATAGACAAAGCTATTATAATACAATACTTGACATTTTGATTTGGTCCAATTATCTTATGACATAAGATTTTTGTAAAAAATATAAATTTAAACAATATTATACTTTAATATCTTTAGATCTATGTTTTATAAAAATGTATGTGAAATATTTCACATAGAAACATTTTCTTTTATATAATTCTATTCTGAAAGGAAGCACGTGAATTATATTTATTTAGCCTAATCTGATCTCACTTTTTATGTAGAAAATAGAAGTTGAAACAATATTTCTTATTAATGTTTTCAAATGTGTTATTTTACAAATAAAATACTTTTGTAGCAGCATTAATTTTTATATAATTCTATTCGTATGTGAACTTGGCGTTTTTGTTACTTTTTTTTAAAACAAGATATGTTTATACATTAAGTCAAAAACAAAAAGTCCTCTATTATTTTGAAAAGTCACATAAATTTTTCGTTATTAATTAAAAAAAATTAATGTTAGTTTATTATCGTGCAAAATCGTGCAACAATTTTCTTTAATCCCTTCGCTGGCAATGACGCCAATTGGCGTCAAAGAAAAACGTGCCCAGATGGACAATGACGCTAATTGGCGTCATGCATTTATTTTTCGATTCAATAATGCAAATTTTGTCATATTCTTTATATAGGGATTTTTGGAGTCTCTGAATACGATTTTGAAGTCAGAATTGTAAAATTCAAAATAGTAAATCCAATATAGCGGATCGTTATATTCGAAAAATGAAACAACTTGTTCGATTTTATTAAAACTTGGTATAAAGGGGTTTTTGGGGTCGCTGAATACGATTTTGAGGTCAGAATTGTAAAATTCAAAATGGCAGACCCAATATGATGAAAATACAAAAAATACAAAATAATACAAAACTACAAAAAAAAATACAAAAATAATACAAATTATAAAAATAATAAAAATATAAAAAACAAAAAATAATTTAAAAAATAATACAAAACTATAAAAAAAACAAAAAAAATATAAAAAACTAAAATGGAATGTATAAAATCCTACCGCGCAGCTTGCTCGTGCCATATTCCGGGGTCATGATTCTAGATTTATCAGCTAATGTCGAAGGTGAAAAATGGAGAGTTGAGTATGCTAAAAAGTAGGTATTGTGACATGACAATTCTCCCATAAATCCGACATATTGGATCCGCTATTTTGAATTTTACAATTCTGATCTCAAAGTCGTATTCAGCGACCCCGAAAACCCCTCTACCGAATTTTAATAGAATCTAACAAGATGTTTTATTTTACGAATATATGATCCGCCATATTGAATCCGCCATTTTGAATTTTACAAATCTGACCTCAAAATCGTATCCAGCAACCTTCTGTACAACTTCTGTCTCAACTAACTTAACTATTTTTTCTCTCAGCGTGGAAAATATGAAAATATACCTCTCTCAAGCTAGCAGGACCAAATGAGCAGAATCGAATTGGACCTATCGCATTTTTTAGTACTCATTTTGTACTATTTTGTACCACACAAAAAAATTTGTACCACGTGCCGTTTTAAAAAAAAATGGTGGCGCTGCTAACTTGATATCAAGCTAGTAGGACCAAAAAAAAAATAAAAAAATAAATAAACCATGGTACACACAATTAGTACTGAATTTGTACTAATTTGTACCATTCGAAATAAATCGAAAATTTTATATTTTTCCCTTTAAACAACCCCTCCCTTATCTAAACCTAATATAAAGATAGCAGGATCACGATTTTTTCACTTTTTCTTGATGGTACAAATTAGTACAAATTCAAAAACGATAAAATCTATCATTTCGTGTCGTTTTTTACCAGTTTTTATTTTGTTCTCTTTA
>NW_022639511.1:1248550-1253987 GCF_010583005.1 Odontomachus brunneus | reverse complement strand
TTTTCTATTTTTTTTAATCACAGAAAGATATTATGGTTTTAATGTGTCTTATAAAATAATCTTCTAAATGTAATCGCGCGCTGTCACTTTTCTACCACGACGTCGAGAAAACGAAAGATAATTATCGTTGGGCATACGATTTTATGTTACACGCTCGCTGTGTGTCAACTCTACATACACCTATGCAGTCGAAGCGGCGACACACTTCAATTCGGCGTCGATTCGGCACAGGAATATGTCATGCATATGTGTCAGTGTATCACGCCTCACTATGTCTCGTAGTTGGGCGAAGGGACGCGGCGAGATGCGATTCGCGGGTGTCACGGTCGCACGTCGGCCGAAGACATCTTTCTTTCCGCTGCCGCTTTCTGTACGCTGATTTGTTGAGACAAAATAATTAATTTCTCAAAAACTACTACAAATATCGCAAAACGGCACAGGACTTTCTTGCTCACTTCAATCCGTTCTACGTTCTCACCAAGAGTCATCATGGACACCTTGTATATGTAATCGTTCTTTAGTCACAGGACACAGAATGCAAGTCGCATAAACTTACCAATCACAATTAAATATTTTCCTAATATTCGACTGTGATTGATTAATTTTACGATTTACAATATGCGATTGAGTTACGACTAACGTAGAATGACCCTAAGACATAGGACGCAAGTTGCAAAAATTAACCAATCACTGTTAAATATTTTCCTTGTAGTCAACTGTGATTGATCAATTTCTGCGACTCGTGTTCTGCATCTTGCATCTTATAAGGTCGTTTTATATTAGCCGCAAGACGCAAGACGCAAGTCGGAAAAATTCATCAATTATAATTAAATATTAGGATAATAATCGACAATGAGAGAGATTGACGAATTTCTACTACACTGAGAGAAAAAAAATTCAGCAACACTTCTTTGCTGGGTCCTAACATGATATTTATTTGGATCTAAATTTTTTTCACTTAAACAAAGTAAATAATTTATTTAAATTAAGCATATTTATTTACTTTGTTTAAGTGAAAAAAATCCAGACTCAAGTAAACATCGTGTTAGGACCCACCAAAAAAATACTTACTAGTTCTTAAATATTCTTTCTCTTAGTGTACTTGCGATTTGCGACTTGAATTCCGCAATCAATGTAGACCGATCCATATATAGATATGATTTTAACACAGTCAGCAAACCACATTTAAAACAAATATTTGAAAAAAAAACATTTTTAAAACGTTAACAATGGTGGGTTAAGTACGCTTTTTTCATTAAAAAAAATGTGTTTAAGAAACATTTGATACACATTTGTTTGAATGCTTATAAAATGTTTTCTTAACGTTTTTTCGTAATAAACATACGTTTTCGTAACGTTTGATAAACGTTAAGGAAACATTTTATAAACGTTCAACCAAACGATTATCAAATATTTCTAAAAAACATTTCCCCAAAATTTAAGAAAAACGTTTTTTTCTCATGAAAAACTACTTAACCCATCATTTTCAACGCCTCAAAAATGTTTTTTTAAATGTTTTTAAAATAATTTTTTAAATGTGATTTACTGATTGAAGAAAGCGTAAAATGTTCAGTTTTTATTATGTAAGAGTTTCTATTTTATATTTCTGTTTCCTGGTACCTACTATAGATAAGATGTACTAAATGTTTAAAACATTAATATATATCTTTTATTTTGAATGTTTTCTCGTTTTTTTCATGCTAGTTCCAAAGACGATGTGACAAATCTAGACAAACATTAGCAATTATATTGTTCACTTACGTATAATTGCTAAAGTTGGTCAATATTTGTCATATCGTGTAGAGTTGCTATCCTATAATTCAGAATAATAATTAAAATATTGACGAGGAATCCAGATAGTAAATCCTGTTGGATCTTTGTTAGTTTTTGTCGGAATCCCAGTTAAAAATCTACGTTTCCCAGCTGGGTTCAGGCAGGGTATACTTGTTAGATCCCAACAATAACTAGGGAAAATCTATCGGATCCCTGATTAAATTTCTACACGGGAAGGAACGCGCGAAACAATGAACGCGCGAAGGAACGAACGCGCGAAGGAACGAGTGTGAGGCCGGCTGCGTATATACAGAGTCCGTTACTTAAATCCGGAAAAATTTGAATTTGACATTTCCGCTATATTAGAATGCAGCACTAGATGCCAGATGGCGTAAAAGTAGGCCAGAGATATGAGTAAGACATTAATAACCTCGAAATGGCCGAGTCGTTCAGGTCGACATTGGAATATAACCGAAGAGCGGCGAAGAGCGGTTTATTGAAGGTGTCCGCGCCGGAAGGACGCCAAGCAAAATAATCAAGTTCTTCGGATACTCCAGGTCAACAGTGTATGACTGTCCAGAGGTATGCAGCCTCGGAGGAATCCGAGGTGGGCTCCTGTACTCCGGCAAGGAAAATATACGTAAGGGAAAAGGCGATACGGACTCCGGAACTTCTCGTTCGAAAAGCACAAGTCCTCATTTCGAAAGATCCAGGGACTTCACTCGCAAAATTATATAGCGGCCGTCTTGGGGGTGAGCGGCACCACCGTGGCTGCAGGAAGGCCGTATATCTTTCAACAAGACGGCGTACCTGCTCATACGAGTCACTTAGTGCAGAACTGACTATCGAACAATGTCGAGATGTTTTGGTCGAAGGATTTCTGGCCTCCAAATAGTCCCGACCTGAACCCTCTCAACTACTACGTGTGGGGCGTAGTCGAGAGGGTTACTAATAAAGCCAGACATCCCAACATGGCCTCCCTCCAGACCACTATTGAAGCGGCATTCACGAAAATGGACCGAGTGCGATTGCAGACTCGCACTTTCGGAACAGAATCGAGGTGATGATCGAGGTGTAGGGCGGCTACATTAAGTGAAAAAACTCAGAAAAGATCCCTTAACTATAAAATAATATTTTTGTACTTTTACATATTTTCTGTAATAAACGACTTTTCCGAGAAAAAATTTTCATGTTCGGATTTAAGTGGCGGACCTTGTATTACGCGCATGTTTAGTTAATCGGAAGGAAGATTATTGTACCGCCCAAACAGTTAATCTGATTGAATTCTATGTTCTAAGTTGAATTCTAAGTGTGCTCAATCGATTCCTTGTGATCAATTTACATAAGAAAACTGTCTTTATCTTATATGGTTGATAATAGAGGAAATATTTCAATGCAAAGTTCAAAATCGCAAATTCTCGATTAAGAAATGTCTTTTCCATTGTCGACCAAAACAGGCTAAATATATAAATATTATTTTATTCTAAATAGTATTTTAGACCAATTTATAAATTTCAATGCATCTTATTACCATTCGGGCACGCCAACTGTTTTCTGTGTGATTTTTAATTTTATCTTAATTTTTTATATAGTTACCAATAGTTACCATATGTTGTGCGTGCGTGCGTGCGTGCGTGCGTGCGTGCGTGCGTGCGTGGGTGCGTGCGTGCGTGCATGCGTGCGTGCGTGCGTGAAAATAGACAAAGCTATTATAATACAATACTTGACATTTTGATTTGGTCCAATTATCTTATGACATAAGATTTTTGTAAAAAATATAAATTTAAACAATATTATACTTTAATATCTTTAGATCTATGTTTTATAAAAATGTATGTGAAATATTTCACATAGAAACATTTTCTTTTATATAATTCTATTCTGAAAGGAAGCACGTGAATTATATTTATTTAGCCTAATCTGATCTCACTTTTTATGTAGAAAATAGAAGTTGAAACAATATTTCTTATTAATGTTTTCAAATGTGTTATTTTACAAATAAAATACTTTTGTAGCAGCATTAATTTTTATATAATTCTATTCGTATGTGAACTTGGCGTTTTTGTTACTTTTTTTTAAAACAAGATATGTTTATACATTAAGTCAAAAACAAAAAGTCCTCTATTATTTTGAAAAGTCACATAAATTTTTCGTTATTAATTAAAAAAAATTAATGTTAGTTTATTATCGTGCAAAATCGTGCAACAATTTTCTTTAATCCCTTCGCTGGCAATGACGCCAATTGGCGTCAAAGAAAAACGTGCCCAGATGGACAATGACGCTAATTGGCGTCATGCATTTATTTTTCGATTCAATAATGCAAATTTTGTCATATTCTTTATATAGGGATTTTTGGAGTCTCTGAATACGATTTTGAAGTCAGAATTGTAAAATTCAAAATAGTAAATCCAATATAGCGGATCGTTATATTCGAAAAATGAAACAACTTGTTCGATTTTATTAAAACTTGGTATAAAGGGGTTTTTGGGGTCGCTGAATACGATTTTGAGGTCAGAATTGTAAAATTCAAAATGGCAGACCCAATATGATGAAAATACAAAAAATACAAAATAATACAAAACTACAAAAAAAAATACAAAAATAATACAAATTATAAAAATAATAAAAATATAAAAAACAAAAAATAATTTAAAAAATAATACAAAACTATAAAAAAAACAAAAAAAATATAAAAAACTAAAATGGAATGTATAAAATCCTACCGCGCAGCTTGCTCGTGCCATATTCCGGGGTCATGATTCTAGATTTATCAGCTAATGTCGAAGGTGAAAAATGGAGAGTTGAGTATGCTAAAAAGTAGGTATTGTGACATGACAATTCTCCCATAAATCCGACATATTGGATCCGCTATTTTGAATTTTACAATTCTGATCTCAAAGTCGTATTCAGCGACCCCGAAAACCCCTCTACCGAATTTTAATAGAATCTAACAAGATGTTTTATTTTACGAATATATGATCCGCCATATTGAATCCGCCATTTTGAATTTTACAAATCTGACCTCAAAATCGTATCCAGCAACCTTCTGTACAACTTCTGTCTCAACTAACTTAACTATTTTTTCTCTCAGCGTGGAAAATATGAAAATATACCTCTCTCAAGCTAGCAGGACCAAATGAGCAGAATCGAATTGGACCTATCGCATTTTTTAGTACTCATTTTGTACTATTTTGTACCACACAAAAAAATTTGTACCACGTGCCGTTTTAAAAAAAAATGGTGGCGCTGCTAACTTGATATCAAGCTAGTAGGACCAAAAAAAAAATAAAAAAATAAATAAACCATGGTACACACAATTAGTACTGAATTTGTATTAATTTGTACCATTCGAAATAAATCGAAAATTTTATATTTTTCCCTTTAAACAACCCCTCCCTTATCTAAACCTAATATAAAGATAGCAGGATCACGATTTTTTCACTTTTTCTTGATGGTACAAATTAGTACAAATTCAAAAACGATAAAATCTATCATTTCGTGTCGTTTTTTACCAGTTTTTATTTTGTTCTCTTTATATTAAGTTAGCAGGTTTATCGTTTTTGAATTTATACTAATTTGTACCACCGAGAAAAGTATGCAAATATTTCTGTTTACCCCTTAAAACAACCTCACATTTAACCAACCTCAAAAATAAAATTTCTCT
>NW_022639511.1:1248159-1248540 GCF_010583005.1 Odontomachus brunneus | reverse complement strand
GGTTTTAATGTGTCTTATAAAATAATCTTCTAAATGTAATCGCGCGCTGTCACTTTTCTACCACGACGTCGAGAAAACGAAAGATAATTATCGTTGGGCATACGATTTTATGTTACACGCTCGCTGTGTGTCAACTCTACATACACCTATGCAGTCGAAGCGGCGACACACTTCAATTCGGCGTCGATTCGGCACAGGAATATGTCATGCATATGTGTCAGTGTATCACGCCTCACTATGTCTCGTAGTTGGGCGAAGGGACGCGGCGAGATGCGATTCGCGGGTGTCACGGTCGCACGTCGGCCGAAGACATCTTTCTTTCCGCTGCCGCTTTCTGTACGCTGATTTGTTGAGACAAAATAATTAATTTCTCAAAAACTA
>NW_022639511.1:1243232-1243532 GCF_010583005.1 Odontomachus brunneus | reverse complement strand
ATCAAATTATATTTATTGCGTTTTTTATTACTCATTGTGTATTATTTTGTACCATAAAAAATAATTTTGTACCCCGTACTATTTAAAAAAATATTGTGGTACTGCTAACTTAATATAAAGAGAACAGAATAAAAACTGGTAAAAAATGACAAGAAATGATAGATTTTATCGTTTTTGAATTTGTACTAATTTTTACCATCAAGAAAAAGTGAAAAAATCGTGATCCTGCTATCTTTATATTAGGTTTAGATAAGGGAGGGGTTGTTTAAAGGGAAAAATATAAAATTTTCGATTTATTTC
>NW_022639511.1:1243063-1243222 GCF_010583005.1 Odontomachus brunneus | reverse complement strand
CGGCCGAAGACATCTTTCTTTCCGCTGCCGCTTTCTGTACGCTGATTTGTTGAGACAAAATAATTAATTTCTCAAAAACTACTACAAATATCGCAAAACGGCACAGGACTTTCTTGCTCACTTCAATCCGTTCTACGTTCTCACCAAGAGTCATCATGG
>NW_022639511.1:1242943-1243053 GCF_010583005.1 Odontomachus brunneus | reverse complement strand
TGGTTTATTTTTTTTTTATTTTTTTTTGGTTCTGCTAGCTTGATATCAAGTTAGCAGCGCCACCATTTTTTTTTAAACAGCACGTGGTACAAATTTTTTTTTGTGTTACA
>NW_022639511.1:1236687-1242933 GCF_010583005.1 Odontomachus brunneus | reverse complement strand
CACCTTGTATATGTAATCGTTCTTTAGTCACAGGACACAGAATGCAAGTCGCATAAACTTACCAATCACAATTAAATATTTTCCTAATATTCGACTGTGATTGATTAATTTTACGATTTACAATATGCGATTGAGTTACGACTAACGTAGAATGACCCTAAGACATAGGACGCAAGTTGCAAAAATTAACCAATCACTGTTAAATATTTTCCTTGTAGTCAACTGTGATTGATCAATTTCTGCGACTCGTGTTCTGCATCTTGCATCTTATAAGGTCGTTTTATATTAGCCGCAAGACGCAAGACGCAAGTCGGAAAAATTCATCAATTATAATTAAATATTAGGATAATAATCGACAATGAGAGAGATTGACGAATTTCTACTACACTGAGAGAAAAAAAATTCAGCAACACTTCTTTGCTGGGTCCTAACATGATATTTATTTGGATCTAAATTTTTTTCACTTAAACAAAGTAAATAATTTATTTAAATTAAGCATATTTATTTACTTTGTTTAAGTGAAAAAAATCCAGACTCAAGTAAACATCGTGTTAGGACCCACCAAAAAAATACTTACTAGTTCTTAAATATTCTTTCTCTTAGTGTACTTGCGATTTGCGACTTGAATTCCGCAATCAATGTAGACCGATCCATATATAGATATGATTTTAACACAGTCAGCAAACCACATTTAAAACAAATATTTGAAAAAAAAACATTTTTAAAACGTTAACAATGGTGGGTTAAGTACGCTTTTTTCATTAAAAAAAATGTGTTTAAGAAACATTTGATACACATTTGTTTGAATGCTTATAAAATGTTTTCTTAACGTTTTTTCGTAATAAACATACGTTTTCGTAACGTTTGATAAACGTTAAGGAAACATTTTATAAACGTTCAACCAAACGATTATCAAATATTTCTAAAAAACATTTCCCCAAAATTTAAGAAAAACGTTTTTTTCTCATGAAAAACTACTTAACCCATCATTTTCAACGCCTCAAAAATGTTTTTTTAAATGTTTTTAAAATAATTTTTTAAATGTGATTTACTGATTGAAGAAAGCGTAAAATGTTCAGTTTTTATTATGTAAGAGTTTCTATTTTATATTTCTGTTTCCTGGTACCTACTATAGATAAGATGTACTAAATGTTTAAAACATTAATATATATCTTTTATTTTGAATGTTTTCTCGTTTTTTTCATGCTAGTTCCAAAGACGATGTGACAAATCTAGACAAACATTAGCAATTATATTGTTCACTTACGTATAATTGCTAAAGTTGGTCAATATTTGTCATATCGTGTAGAGTTGCTATCCTATAATTCAGAATAATAATTAAAATATTGACGAGGAATCCAGATAGTAAATCCTGTTGGATCTTTGTTAGTTTTTGTCGGAATCCCAGTTAAAAATCTACGTTTCCCAGCTGGGTTCAGGCAGGGTATACTTGTTAGATCCCAACAATAACTAGGGAAAATCTATCGGATCCCTGATTAAATTTCTACACGGGAAGGAACGCGCGAAACAATGAACGCGCGAAGGAACGAACGCGCGAAGGAACGAGTGTGAGGCCGGCTGCGTATATACAGAGTCCGTTACTTAAATCCGGAAAAATTTGAATTTGACATTTCCGCTATATTAGAATGCAGCACTAGATGCCAGATGGCGTAAAAGTAGGCCAGAGATATGAGTAAGACATTAATAACCTCGAAATGGCCGAGTCGTTCAGGTCGACATTGGAATATAACCGAAGAGCGGCGAAGAGCGGTTTATTGAAGGTGTCCGCGCCGGAAGGACGCCAAGCAAAATAATCAAGTTCTTCGGATACTCCAGGTCAACAGTGTATGACTGTCCAGAGGTATGCAGCCTCGGAGGAATCCGAGGTGGGCTCCTGTACTCCGGCAAGGAAAATATACGTAAGGGAAAAGGCGATACGGACTCCGGAACTTCTCGTTCGAAAAGCACAAGTCCTCATTTCGAAAGATCCAGGGACTTCACTCGCAAAATTATATAGCGGCCGTCTTGGGGGTGAGCGGCACCACCGTGGCTGCAGGAAGGCCGTATATCTTTCAACAAGACGGCGTACCTGCTCATACGAGTCACTTAGTGCAGAACTGACTATCGAACAATGTCGAGATGTTTTGGTCGAAGGATTTCTGGCCTCCAAATAGTCCCGACCTGAACCCTCTCAACTACTACGTGTGGGGCGTAGTCGAGAGGGTTACTAATAAAGCCAGACATCCCAACATGGCCTCCCTCCAGACCACTATTGAAGCGGCATTCACGAAAATGGACCGAGTGCGATTGCAGACTCGCACTTTCGGAACAGAATCGAGGTGATGATCGAGGTGTAGGGCGGCTACATTAAGTGAAAAAACTCAGAAAAGATCCCTTAACTATAAAATAATATTTTTGTACTTTTACATATTTTCTGTAATAAACGACTTTTCCGAGAAAAAATTTTCATGTTCGGATTTAAGTGGCGGACCTTGTATTACGCGCATGTTTAGTTAATCGGAAGGAAGATTATTGTACCGCCCAAACAGTTAATCTGATTGAATTCTATGTTCTAAGTTGAATTCTAAGTGTGCTCAATCGATTCCTTGTGATCAATTTACATAAGAAAACTGTCTTTATCTTATATGGTTGATAATAGAGGAAATATTTCAATGCAAAGTTCAAAATCGCAAATTCTCGATTAAGAAATGTCTTTTCCATTGTCGACCAAAACAGGCTAAATATATAAATATTATTTTATTCTAAATAGTATTTTAGACCAATTTATAAATTTCAATGCATCTTATTACCATTCGGGCACGCCAACTGTTTTCTGTGTGATTTTTAATTTTATCTTAATTTTTTATATAGTTACCAATAGTTACCATATGTTGTGCGTGCGTGCGTGCGTGCGTGCGTGCGTGCGTGCGTGCGTGGGTGCGTGCGTGCGTGCATGCGTGCGTGCGTGCGTGAAAATAGACAAAGCTATTATAATACAATACTTGACATTTTGATTTGGTCCAATTATCTTATGACATAAGATTTTTGTAAAAAATATAAATTTAAACAATATTATACTTTAATATCTTTAGATCTATGTTTTATAAAAATGTATGTGAAATATTTCACATAGAAACATTTTCTTTTATATAATTCTATTCTGAAAGGAAGCACGTGAATTATATTTATTTAGCCTAATCTGATCTCACTTTTTATGTAGAAAATAGAAGTTGAAACAATATTTCTTATTAATGTTTTCAAATGTGTTATTTTACAAATAAAATACTTTTGTAGCAGCATTAATTTTTATATAATTCTATTCGTATGTGAACTTGGCGTTTTTGTTACTTTTTTTTAAAACAAGATATGTTTATACATTAAGTCAAAAACAAAAAGTCCTCTATTATTTTGAAAAGTCACATAAATTTTTCGTTATTAATTAAAAAAAATTAATGTTAGTTTATTATCGTGCAAAATCGTGCAACAATTTTCTTTAATCCCTTCGCTGGCAATGACGCCAATTGGCGTCAAAGAAAAACGTGCCCAGATGGACAATGACGCTAATTGGCGTCATGCATTTATTTTTCGATTCAATAATGCAAATTTTGTCATATTCTTTATATAGGGATTTTTGGAGTCTCTGAATACGATTTTGAAGTCAGAATTGTAAAATTCAAAATAGTAAATCCAATATAGCGGATCGTTATATTCGAAAAATGAAACAACTTGTTCGATTTTATTAAAACTTGGTATAAAGGGGTTTTTGGGGTCGCTGAATACGATTTTGAGGTCAGAATTGTAAAATTCAAAATGGCAGACCCAATATGATGAAAATACAAAAAATACAAAATAATACAAAACTACAAAAAAAAATACAAAAATAATACAAATTATAAAAATAATAAAAATATAAAAAACAAAAAATAATTTAAAAAATAATACAAAACTATAAAAAAAACAAAAAAAATATAAAAAACTAAAATGGAATGTATAAAATCCTACCGCGCAGCTTGCTCGTGCCATATTCCGGGGTCATGATTCTAGATTTATCAGCTAATGTCGAAGGTGAAAAATGGAGAGTTGAGTATGCTAAAAAGTAGGTATTGTGACATGACAATTCTCCCATAAATCCGACATATTGGATCCGCTATTTTGAATTTTACAATTCTGATCTCAAAGTCGTATTCAGCGACCCCGAAAACCCCTCTACCGAATTTTAATAGAATCTAACAAGATGTTTTATTTTACGAATATATGATCCGCCATATTGAATCCGCCATTTTGAATTTTACAAATCTGACCTCAAAATCGTATCCAGCAACCTTCTGTACAACTTCTGTCTCAACTAACTTAACTATTTTTTCTCTCAGCGTGGAAAATATGAAAATATACCTCTCTCAAGCTAGCAGGACCAAATGAGCAGAATCGAATTGGACCTATCGCATTTTTTAGTACTCATTTTGTACTATTTTGTACCACACAAAAAAATTTGTACCACGTGCCGTTTTAAAAAAAAATGGTGGCGCTGCTAACTTGATATCAAGCTAGTAGGACCAAAAAAAAAATAAAAAAAAAAATAAACCATGGTACACACAATTAGTACTGAATTTGTACTAATTTGTACCATTCGAAATAAATCGAAAATTTTATATTTTTCCCTTTAAACAACCCCTCCCTTATCTAAACCTAATATAAAGATAGCAGGATCACGATTTTTTCACTTTTTCTTGATGGTACAAATTAGTACAAATTCAAAAACGATAAAATCTATCATTTCGTGTCGTTTTTTACCAGTTTTTATTTTGTTCTCTTTATATTAAGTTAGCAGGTTTATCGTTTTTGAATTTATACTAATTTGTACCACCGAGAAAAGTATGCAAATATTTCTGTTTACCCCTTAAAACAACCTCACATTTAACCAACCTCAAAAATAAAATTTCTCTCTTTCGATTATTAAGAATTAAATCGATAAAATCAAATTATATTTATTGCGTTTTTTATTACTCATTGTGTATTATTTTGTACCATAAAAAATAATTTTGTACCCCGTACTATTTAAAAAAATATTGTGGTACTGCTAACTTAATATAAAGAGAACAGAATAAAAACTGGTAAAAAATGACAAGAAATGATAGATTTTATCGTTTTTGAATTTGTACTAATTTTTACCATCAAGAAAAAGTGAAAAAATCGTGATCCTGCTATCTTTATATTAGGTTTAGATAAGGGAGGGGTTGTTTAAAGGGAAAAATATAAAATTTTCGATTTATTTCGAATGGTACAAATTAATACAAATTCAGTACTAATTGTGTGTACCATGGTTTATTTTTTTTTTATTTTTTTTTGGTTCTGCTAGCTTGATATCAAGTTAGCAGCGCCACCATTTTTTTTTAAACAGCACGTGGTACAAATTTTTTTTTGTGTTACAAAATAGTACGAAATGAGTACTAAAAGATGCGATAGGTTCCATTCGATTCTGTTCATTTGGTCCTGCTAGCTTGAGAGAAGTTGAAAATATATTTTGCCATCTCATGTGTTTTTATTATCGCAAGGATAAAAACGCAACGCAACCTGAAGAAATAATGCTGCGAATGACCGAATATATCAGAAAAGGTCAAAATTGGCGGATCGTAAAGGCGTCGTTTTTTAACATGACAACAAGAAACCACATGAGTCTTTAGTTACCTGGAAAAAATTATTGGACTTCAATATCTTATCTCACCCTCTATATTTTTCTGACATTGTACCTTCAGACTATCACTTACTCCGTTTGCTCCAAAACTCTCTCTTAGTTATCCGAATATTATCTAGGTTATATTAACAATACTCAGATTTCAGACGAAGATCATCGAAACTATTGCTAATATATTCGTACAGCCGTAGTCGATTAAACGACAATCGTTCATATCTTCATTATGCAAACATCGCGCATGTGCACGCAATAAACGCGGGACATCGTGTTTATATTACCAAGCTCGGAATTGAAAACAGATGCGACCTTTAGTCGTCGATGTACTATTTTCTATGATTAAACCGACACGTTAGCGGTTAGCACGTGCTGTGCCTCTAAGAGACGTGAAGTTAGCGCAGAGTGTTTGCGTGGAATTTTAATTAATAGTTCAGTGAGGGCCATCTCGACTTTTAAGAAAAAGTCATTCGGTATGTAGAGGAGAGCAGGCACAGAGGACCACCTAACCGCTTATAAAACATAGATAAACAAACGCCATCTGTTTGAAAATGAAGAAA
>NW_022639511.1:1230775-1236677 GCF_010583005.1 Odontomachus brunneus | reverse complement strand
CATTTTTAAAACGTTAACAATGGTGGGTTAAGTACGCTTTTTTCATTAAAAAAAATGTGTTTAAGAAACATTTGATACACATTTGTTTGAATGCTTATAAAATGTTTTCTTAACGTTTTTTCGTAATAAACATACGTTTTCGTAACGTTTGATAAACGTTAAGGAAACATTTTATAAACGTTCAACCAAACGATTATCAAATATTTCTAAAAAACATTTCCCCAAAATTTAAGAAAAACGTTTTTTTCTCATGAAAAACTACTTAACCCATCATTTTCAACGCCTCAAAAATGTTTTTTTAAATGTTTTTAAAATAATTTTTTAAATGTGATTTACTGATTGAAGAAAGCGTAAAATGTTCAGTTTTTATTATGTAAGAGTTTCTATTTTATATTTCTGTTTCCTGGTACCTACTATAGATAAGATGTACTAAATGTTTAAAACATTAATATATATCTTTTATTTTGAATGTTTTCTCGTTTTTTTCATGCTAGTTCCAAAGACGATGTGACAAATCTAGACAAACATTAGCAATTATATTGTTCACTTACGTATAATTGCTAAAGTTGGTCAATATTTGTCATATCGTGTAGAGTTGCTATCCTATAATTCAGAATAATAATTAAAATATTGACGAGGAATCCAGATAGTAAATCCTGTTGGATCTTTGTTAGTTTTTGTCGGAATCCCAGTTAAAAATCTACGTTTCCCAGCTGGGTTCAGGCAGGGTATACTTGTTAGATCCCAACAATAACTAGGGAAAATCTATCGGATCCCTGATTAAATTTCTACACGGGAAGGAACGCGCGAAACAATGAACGCGCGAAGGAACGAACGCGCGAAGGAACGAGTGTGAGGCCGGCTGCGTATATACAGAGTCCGTTACTTAAATCCGGAAAAATTTGAATTTGACATTTCCGCTATATTAGAATGCAGCACTAGATGCCAGATGGCGTAAAAGTAGGCCAGAGATATGAGTAAGACATTAATAACCTCGAAATGGCCGAGTCGTTCAGGTCGACATTGGAATATAACCGAAGAGCGGCGAAGAGCGGTTTATTGAAGGTGTCCGCGCCGGAAGGACGCCAAGCAAAATAATCAAGTTCTTCGGATACTCCAGGTCAACAGTGTATGACTGTCCAGAGGTATGCAGCCTCGGAGGAATCCGAGGTGGGCTCCTGTACTCCGGCAAGGAAAATATACGTAAGGGAAAAGGCGATACGGACTCCGGAACTTCTCGTTCGAAAAGCACAAGTCCTCATTTCGAAAGATCCAGGGACTTCACTCGCAAAATTATATAGCGGCCGTCTTGGGGGTGAGCGGCACCACCGTGGCTGCAGGAAGGCCGTATATCTTTCAACAAGACGGCGTACCTGCTCATACGAGTCACTTAGTGCAGAACTGACTATCGAACAATGTCGAGATGTTTTGGTCGAAGGATTTCTGGCCTCCAAATAGTCCCGACCTGAACCCTCTCAACTACTACGTGTGGGGCGTAGTCGAGAGGGTTACTAATAAAGCCAGACATCCCAACATGGCCTCCCTCCAGACCACTATTGAAGCGGCATTCACGAAAATGGACCGAGTGCGATTGCAGACTCGCACTTTCGGAACAGAATCGAGGTGATGATCGAGGTGTAGGGCGGCTACATTAAGTGAAAAAACTCAGAAAAGATCCCTTAACTATAAAATAATATTTTTGTACTTTTACATATTTTCTGTAATAAACGACTTTTCCGAGAAAAAATTTTCATGTTCGGATTTAAGTGGCGGACCTTGTATTACGCGCATGTTTAGTTAATCGGAAGGAAGATTATTGTACCGCCCAAACAGTTAATCTGATTGAATTCTATGTTCTAAGTTGAATTCTAAGTGTGCTCAATCGATTCCTTGTGATCAATTTACATAAGAAAACTGTCTTTATCTTATATGGTTGATAATAGAGGAAATATTTCAATGCAAAGTTCAAAATCGCAAATTCTCGATTAAGAAATGTCTTTTCCATTGTCGACCAAAACAGGCTAAATATATAAATATTATTTTATTCTAAATAGTATTTTAGACCAATTTATAAATTTCAATGCATCTTATTACCATTCGGGCACGCCAACTGTTTTCTGTGTGATTTTTAATTTTATCTTAATTTTTTATATAGTTACCAATAGTTACCATATGTTGTGCGTGCGTGCGTGCGTGCGTGCGTGCGTGCGTGCGTGCGTGCGTGGGTGCGTGCGTGCGTGCATGCGTGCGTGCGTGCGTGAAAATAGACAAAGCTATTATAATACAATACTTGACATTTTGATTTGGTCCAATTATCTTATGACATAAGATTTTTGTAAAAAATATAAATTTAAACAATATTATACTTTAATATCTTTAGATCTATGTTTTATAAAAATGTATGTGAAATATTTCACATAGAAACATTTTCTTTTATATAATTCTATTCTGAAAGGAAGCACGTGAATTATATTTATTTAGCCTAATCTGATCTCACTTTTTATGTAGAAAATAGAAGTTGAAACAATATTTCTTATTAATGTTTTCAAATGTGTTATTTTACAAATAAAATACTTTTGTAGCAGCATTAATTTTTATATAATTCTATTCGTATGTGAACTTGGCGTTTTTGTTACTTTTTTTTAAAACAAGATATGTTTATACATTAAGTCAAAAACAAAAAGTCCTCTATTATTTTGAAAAGTCACATAAATTTTTCGTTATTAATTAAAAAAAATTAATGTTAGTTTATTATCGTGCAAAATCGTGCAACAATTTTCTTTAATCCCTTCGCTGGCAATGACGCCAATTGGCGTCAAAGAAAAACGTGCCCAGATGGACAATGACGCTAATTGGCGTCATGCATTTATTTTTCGATTCAATAATGCAAATTTTGTCATATTCTTTATATAGGGATTTTTGGAGTCTCTGAATACGATTTTGAAGTCAGAATTGTAAAATTCAAAATAGTAAATCCAATATAGCGGATCGTTATATTCGAAAAATGAAACAACTTGTTCGATTTTATTAAAACTTGGTATAAAGGGGTTTTTGGGGTCGCTGAATACGATTTTGAGGTCAGAATTGTAAAATTCAAAATGGCAGACCCAATATGATGAAAATACAAAAAATACAAAATAATACAAAACTACAAAAAAAAATACAAAAATAATACAAATTATAAAAATAATAAAAATATAAAAAACAAAAAATAATTTAAAAAATAATACAAAACTATAAAAAAAACAAAAAAAATATAAAAAACTAAAATGGAATGTATAAAATCCTACCGCGCAGCTTGCTCGTGCCATATTCCGGGGTCATGATTCTAGATTTATCAGCTAATGTCGAAGGTGAAAAATGGAGAGTTGAGTATGCTAAAAAGTAGGTATTGTGACATGACAATTCTCCCATAAATCCGACATATTGGATCCGCTATTTTGAATTTTACAATTCTGATCTCAAAGTCGTATTCAGCGACCCCGAAAACCCCTCTACCGAATTTTAATAGAATCTAACAAGATGTTTTATTTTACGAATATATGATCCGCCATATTGAATCCGCCATTTTGAATTTTACAAATCTGACCTCAAAATCGTATCCAGCAACCTTCTGTACAACTTCTGTCTCAACTAACTTAACTATTTTTTCTCTCAGCGTGGAAAATATGAAAATATACCTCTCTCAAGCTAGCAGGACCAAATGAGCAGAATCGAATTGGACCTATCGCATTTTTTAGTACTCATTTTGTACTATTTTGTACCACACAAAAAAATTTGTACCACGTGCCGTTTTAAAAAAAAATGGTGGCGCTGCTAACTTGATATCAAGCTAGTAGGACCAAAAAAAAAATAAAAAAAAAAATAAACCATGGTACACACAATTAGTACTGAATTTGTACTAATTTGTACCATTCGAAATAAATCGAAAATTTTATATTTTTCCCTTTAAACAACCCCTCCCTTATCTAAACCTAATATAAAGATAGCAGGATCACGATTTTTTCACTTTTTCTTGATGGTACAAATTAGTACAAATTCAAAAACGATAAAATCTATCATTTCGTGTCGTTTTTTACCAGTTTTTATTTTGTTCTCTTTATATTAAGTTAGCAGGTTTATCGTTTTTGAATTTATACTAATTTGTACCACCGAGAAAAGTATGCAAATATTTCTGTTTACCCCTTAAAACAACCTCACATTTAACCAACCTCAAAAATAAAATTTCTCTCTTTCGATTATTAAGAATTAAATCGATAAAATCAAATTATATTTATTGCGTTTTTTATTACTCATTGTGTATTATTTTGTACCATAAAAAATAATTTTGTACCCCGTACTATTTAAAAAAATATTGTGGTACTGCTAACTTAATATAAAGAGAACAGAATAAAAACTGGTAAAAAATGACAAGAAATGATAGATTTTATCGTTTTTGAATTTGTACTAATTTTTACCATCAAGAAAAAGTGAAAAAATCGTGATCCTGCTATCTTTATATTAGGTTTAGATAAGGGAGGGGTTGTTTAAAGGGAAAAATATAAAATTTTCGATTTATTTCGAATGGTACAAATTAATACAAATTCAGTACTAATTGTGTGTACCATGGTTTATTTTTTTTTTATTTTTTTTTGGTTCTGCTAGCTTGATATCAAGTTAGCAGCGCCACCATTTTTTTTTAAACAGCACGTGGTACAAATTTTTTTTTGTGTTACAAAATAGTACGAAATGAGTACTAAAAGATGCGATAGGTTCCATTCGATTCTGTTCATTTGGTCCTGCTAGCTTGAGAGAAGTTGAAAATATATTTTGCCATCTCATGTGTTTTTATTATCGCAAGGATAAAAACGCAACGCAACCTGAAGAAATAATGCTGCGAATGACCGAATATATCAGAAAAGGTCAAAATTGGCGGATCGTAAAGGCGTCGTTTTTTAACATGACAACAAGAAACCACATGAGTCTTTAGTTACCTGGAAAAAATTATTGGACTTCAATATCTTATCTCACCCTCTATATTTTTCTGACATTGTACCTTCAGACTATCACTTACTCCGTTTGCTCCAAAACTCTCTCTTAGTTATCCGAATATTATCTAGGTTATATTAACAATACTCAGATTTCAGACGAAGATCATCGAAACTATTGCTAATATATTCGTACAGCCGTAGTCGATTAAACGACAATCGTTCATATCTTCATTATGCAAACATCGCGCATGTGCACGCAATAAACGCGGGACATCGTGTTTATATTACCAAGCTCGGAATTGAAAACAGATGCGACCTTTAGTCGTCGATGTACTATTTTCTATGATTAAACCGACACGTTAGCGGTTAGCACGTGCTGTGCCTCTAAGAGACGTGAAGTTAGCGCAGAGTGTTTGCGTGGAATTTTAATTAATAGTTCAGTGAGGGCCATCTCGACTTTTAAGAAAAAGTCATTCGGTATGTAGAGGAGAGCAGGCACAGAGGACCACCTAACCGCTTATAAAACATAGATAAACAAACGCCATCTGTTTGAAAATGAAGAAATTACAATAAACAGACAACCACTAATAGTGTAATGACAGTAGGCCATGTAAACAAACCTTATAGAGAAAGTTGTAACGAAAAAACTGCAAAAGGATCACTTCTAAAGTACACTTGTTAAAATGTAATATTAATATGTTCGTATAAAGTAATAACATAGTATTATTGTGAAATATCATAACGTATCCACAATACATTAAAGAAGTTATGTGTATATTTACATTATTTTTATATTGTCATGTAGATATAAATATATATATTTTATTGTAAAGTGTGTGTTTAGGGCACAGAGGTCCGGGATCGTTGGGGGCACATATATTAATATATATATATATATATATATATATATATATATATATATATATATATAT
>NW_022639511.1:1225858-1226751 GCF_010583005.1 Odontomachus brunneus | reverse complement strand
AAAAGATTTTTATATATTTATGTAAAAAATTTTTTGTTTTTTTTTTTAAGCTAATTAATTTGTCTCATTATTCTGCGCAAAAAAGCATTAAGACAAGATAACCGAAAGATGAATATTTTACGAGATATTTTGTATTCTATGTCAAAGTGCTGGAAATTTCAAGTGTTATTACTCGAAAAGTTCTTAACGAAAAAATATTTTATTATAGCGTTTTGGAAAGCTCTCGAGATGTGCTATAAGAATATGCAATGAAAAATGGGGTGTTTCATTTAAAAAAATTAATGTGACCTTGACCTGACCTTCGCTACGCAACCCAAGGTCAAACTGATGTGATCAGTAAATACATCTTTTTAAACGCCACAACTTTTGTCTGAAACATTTTTTTGTAAAACTTATATTTTTCCTGATATTCGGGCGTCCCGGTACTTTCCGAATACCCTGTATAATAAATATATTGTTCTTATTATGTACCTATTAATTAAAAATAAAGGAAGAAATATCAATAAAACATTGTTTTTTCACTTCATATGTTATTTTCACATACACACACATATACATATACAGAGTGTCCTGAAACCACTGGAATTGCTCTTAATGGTAGATTCCTTACAATATTTTAAGAAGAAAATTCTAATACAAAAATGTCGACGCTATAATAGCTTTTAAACGGGAAGCGATTACATTTAACGAATGGCAGGGCTGAGATTTCGCGCGCTCAGATACGGAAAAATAACAAATGCAAAAAGTGCTCCTATTAATGGGGCGCTCTTTTTATGATATTATTGTCATATAAATTTGCAATATGTTTTCGCTTCTCTATGTATTGCATATTAATACATTTTTTCACAAATAAAAGATGTAAAAACTAAAGGCATATCAAAAATAATTCAAGT
>NW_022639511.1:1224827-1225848 GCF_010583005.1 Odontomachus brunneus | reverse complement strand
AATAATTTTGCAGATATTTACATAAATATTTTAGAAAATAGAGGTCTAAAAAATTTTTTCAAGCAAAAGTTGTTTGCTTTTTTACGTAGAATAAAATCCCGTAATAAAAAATATGTATTTCTATTTAAAAAAGCAAAGTTGACCTTGTCCTGATCTTGGCGACATCATCTTAGGTCAAATAACTACTGTCATTAAATGCGACTTTTTAAATCTTACAACTTTTATTCGAAACATTTTTCTCTAAAATGCTCCCCCGCCGGGTTATCTTGCCGTTCCGGTACTTTTGCTGTACCCTAGTGTGTGTGTGTGTGTGTGTGTGTGTGTGTGTGTGTGTGTGTGTGTGTGTGTGTGTGTGTGTGCGTGCGTGCGTGTGCGTGTGTGTGTGTGTGTGTGTGTATAGAGTGTTCCCAAAAGGTGGTACCAAATTTTAAGGATATGGAGTACTCGTTAAAACAAACCAAAAACTCTTAATGAACAGTACTTCGAAAACCTTTTATTTTTGAGTTATGAAGCATTTTGTTCCGTGAAAAATAGAAAATAACTAAAACTTACAATAAATGTTCAATGTACCCTCCATCCATTTCAACACACAATTCGGCACGTCTCCTCTTTGAAGATCGAACATGTTCAAAGATTCCGGGTTTATTCCGTTTTTGAAGCATTACCCTTTGCTCTGCCATACATAAAATGAATATCCGTCATTTCAGAATTTGTGTAAAAATTAGCCATTTTTCAGATAACACAAAACTAGACACGGTCCACAATCCAAAATATAAGTTTTACAGAAAAGTGTTTAAAATAAAAGTTATAGGATTTAAAAAGGTCTATTCAATAGTCTCATCAATTTGACCCTGGCTGGTGACGTTAAAGTGAAGTCAAAATCACCTTAAGTTTTTTTAATGGAACACCCTATTTTTTATTGCATATTCTTATAGCACATCTCGAGAGCTTTTCAAAACACTATAATAAAATATTTTTTCGTTAAGAACTTTTCGAGTAATAACACTTGAAATTTCCAGCA
>NW_022639511.1:1217994-1224817 GCF_010583005.1 Odontomachus brunneus | reverse complement strand
GTTTGCATATTTCAACTTGAGCTGTCAAGTTATCGATTAACATTACCATGAAGGTATCTATGCTACGCTGTGCGAGACAAATAAATTGTAATAGAATTAATAGCTGTTTATTTTGTATTTTAGAACATTTTGGAATGTTCATAACAAAATACAAATTGCAATAGTTTTAGTAAAAATCAATTTAAACAATAATTATGATGTATGTTTGACCCACATCTATGTATGTTCAGTAGTTCTGGTTAGTGATGCGTAGCGCTGCGGTATGAGCTATAGCGCTTAAGTAGATGTATGCATATGATGGATGCGTGTGTATTCGTTTGCTTTCGTTTTTGACCTATGTATTCTTTGTTTCAACACGTTCACTAATAAATATATATTCTTGTTCTCAACAAGTTTTCTCCAACAAGGTTATGGGCCCAGGAACGTTTTTAAGGCGAAAAATAGTCAATGCGCAAATAAACATAAATATGGGCATAAATTAAATGGGACAACTGGAGAGAAAAGTATATCAGCGAAGAGGTTATGTAAGTAACAACAGTATAAAAGGCACACGATATCGAGAAATCAAATAAAATAATGGCATCAATAACGCACTCAATTGATCGAATTGATAAATTGAATGGAAGTAATTATCGATCATGGAAGTTCAATATGAAAATGACCCTTGTACAACGGGAATTATGGCAACATGTAACAGGCGAGACAATCAGGCCGGTGGAAGATGAAAGTGAAATAGAACGATTTAATCGTAAAGAAGAAAAGGCATTGGCTGCAATTGCTCTAAGTATCGAACCTGAACAACAAATACATATATTGGACTGTGAGACAGCTGTTGATGCATGGGAGGCATTAAAAAGAGTATTCGAGCCGAAGTCAAGACCAAGAAT
Source organism: Odontomachus brunneus (assembly GCF_010583005.1). Taxonomy (NCBI): domain Eukaryota; kingdom Metazoa; phylum Arthropoda; class Insecta; order Hymenoptera; family Formicidae; genus Odontomachus; species Odontomachus brunneus. Next base: position 1,223,930 of record NW_022639511.1, on the reverse strand, counting down.
ATTGCAACTAAAGAAGCAAATGGTGTCAATACAATTGGAGCCTGAAGAAATGATAACATCATATTTAAGCAGAATAAAAGCATGCAGTGATAGCCTAAAAGAAGCAGGTTATGAAATTAAAGACGACGATTTAGCATATGCAATGTTATCAGGTTTACCGGACAGTTACGAGGGAATTATTATGGCACTGGCAAACTTAGATGATTCCAAATTTAAGTCATCCGAAATAAGAGGAATATTGTTAGGCGAATACGACAGAAGGGCAGCGAAGGAGACGAACAAAACTAGTGGACAAAAGGAGGCATATCATCAAACCAAAGAAGCATCCCGAAAAACGTCAGAAAGTAAAAAGGAAGACAGAAAATGTTTCAAGTGTGGCAAACAAGGACATATAGCGAAAAATTGTAATTTGTCAAATGTAAAGATAAATTGGAAAACCAACAAGTATAGTACACGTAAGCATAAAGACACGTTTTTATTAGAGGTAAATAACGCTCAATTAAATGAATGCTGACTATTAGATAGTGGTGCAACGCATCATATATGTAAGCACAAGGATTGGTTTAATAATTATAAACGAATAACAAATGAAACGATTTATTCAGCTGATAGCGATACAAAGAATGAATTAAAGGCGATAGGAATATATGACATTAATATAGAAACTCGTGTTAATAACAACATATTCAGTTTAACGTTACAAAATGTTTACCATATACCTAACATAAGAAGAAATCTATTATCAGTTTCGCAAATAGAAAAGAAAGATAAAAGACTGATTTTTAATAACGGTAAAGTAAAGATTTTCAATAAAAGAACTAAGATGATAGTGGGGGAAGCTTTTAACAAAGATGGTTTATATGTTGTAAAAGCGAAAAATAATGAATGTAAACTAACTCAAGTAGAAACACATGTTATGCATAACAATAAAATAGATGAAAGTCAAAGATGGCATGAAAGATTTTGTCATACAAATATTAAGAATATCAAAGAGTTAAGCACTAAAAATTTAGTTCGAGGTTTAGAGAATATAAATATCGAAAATATTAATTGTGACGGCTGTAGTATTGGTAAGTCTACAAAAGCTTCATGCAAACAGATAAAAGATAGACAAACGAAAGCTGTGTTGGAATTAATCCACTCAGATTTATGTGGACCAATGCCTACAAAATCAATAGGAGGATCAAAATATTTTCTTACGCTAACTGATGATTATTCCAGAAAGACTGTAGTATACTGTTTAGAAAGGAAAAAGAAGTAAGTAATTATATAAGAAAATATATAGCGAGAGTAGAACGGGAAACAGACCGAAAAGTAAAAAGAATTAGAACTGACAATGGATTGGAATTTTGTAATAAAGATCTCACAAATTTGTTCAATGAATTAGGCATAAAGCATGATCGTACTAACACATATACTCCACAGATGAATGGTGTAGCGGAGAGAATAAATCGTACATTGTTAGATTTAGTGCGTACGATGTTAAGGACAGCACAGTTGCCTGAAAGATTTTGGGCAGAAGCACTGTTAGCTGCATGTTATGTGAAGAATAGGGTTATACATTCGGTAATAAATGAGGTACCAGAGAGTGTATGGACAGGAAATAGGCCGAGTATAAAACACCTAAAAGTATATGGATGTTTAGCATACGCACATGTGCCAAAACAGAATAGACATAAACTTGATCCAAGAGCAAAGACATGTATTCTCGTAGGATATTCAAACCAAACGAGGGGATATAGATTATGGGACCCAGATGTAGACGATATAATTCAAACTAAACATGTAGAATTCGTAGAAGTATACGGATTTGAGTATATTTATAAAAGAAAAACATATAGTATCCCAATTGATGAAGAAGTGAGTGAAGATAAAAATGAGAATGAAAAACTAAAGGTAAACGAATCAGAAAATTCTGAAAATGAGGAAGTAGAATGTAGTGACGGAGAAATAAATGTAAGTAATAGGTACAATTTGCGGAATTTGGAAGCGCGAAAGTCAAGTATAAATACACAAAAATATGATAAGGTAGTTAGGAACCCTTGGGGTCGTGCGGGCAAACCTAAAGATGTTGAAATAAATCTGACGGAGATAATTGAGCCAATAACATTTGAACAAGCAATGGCATCACCTCAATGCAATGAATGGAAGATGGCCATGGAAGATGAAATTCATAGTTTAGAAAGTAGAGATACATGGGAAATAGTAAATAGAACAATGGGTATAAAATGTATAGTAAGTGGGTTTATAAAGTAAAAACAGATTCAACCGAGAAGGTAGTCAAATATAAAGCCAGACTAGTTGCACAAGGATATAGTCAAAAAAGGGGTGTAGATTATTTTGAATCATATGCGCCAGTCGCAAATATCTCAACTATAAGATTATTGTTAGCCATGTCAATATCCCAAGGTTGGGAAGTGCATCATTTAGACGTCAAATGTGCATATTTATATGGAAAACTCAATGAGGACATGTACATGGAATTACCTCCAGGTTATATTAAGGCAGATATGAATATTGCAAAATTAAAGAAACCAATTTATGGATTAAAACAATCGGGTAGAAATTGGAATAATGCTATAGATACATTTTTTATTAAAAACGGTTTTCAAAGGCTAAAAAGCAATAACTGTGTATACACATATGAAGATGATTTAATATTAACTATATATGTAGATGATATAATATTGTTCAGTAAATATAAGGATAAATTAGAACAAGTCAAGGCATTATTAATGGCACAATATGAAATGCGTGACTTGAAAAGAGTATCATATTTATTAGGTATAAGGATAGACTATAATGAGCGAACTATAAAACTATCTCAAAATTTACATATAGAAAAATTATTGAATGAATATAATGTAAATGAATGTAGAACAACCAAAACACCTGTTGAGTTAGGTATAAAATTATCGAAGAAGGATTGTCCATCTAACGAGTTTGAAAAGGAAGAGATAAAAAATGTGCCATATAGACAACTTATTGGTTCATTAATGTATATAGCGCTGGCAACACGGCCGGACATATTGTATGTTACGTCAAAATTGTCGCAATTCGTTTCGAATCCAGGAAAAATACATTGGATACAGGCTAAGAGAGTTTTGAAATATCTAGCCACAACGAAAAATAAAACTTTAACTTATTGTTTAGGTAATAATGAAGTGGAGATATTTAGCGATGCTGACTGGGCATCAGATCTAGATGACAGACACTCATATAGCGGTATGGTAGTATTACTAGGAGGGAACGCTATCTCGTGGAAGTAAAATAAACAAAAATCTATATCTACTTCAACAATGGAAGCAGAATATGTAGCGTTAGCAAATGCTGTAAAGGAAGTTATAAGTATGGATATGATATTTGATGAATTGCGAAAAACACTCACGATTGATATACCCTGTAAGCCACATGTCATTAGATGTGACAACAAGTCAGCAATTGACTTCACATTAAATAGAATAGAAAGATCGAAATCTAAACATATAGATATTGCATATCATATAACAAGAGAGAAATGTGAGGAAGGACTAGTGAAATTAAAATACGTTTCATCTAGTGAAAACGTGGCAGATATATTCACTAAAGGATTGTCTTATACTGTTATGAAACCACACGTACAAAGTTTAAGATTGTGCGAAGATTAGTATATAAGAATAATAATACTATGTGTGTCAAAAGTGGGGGATTGATGTATGTTTGACCCACATCTATGTATGTTCAGTAGTTCTGGTTAGTGATGCGTAGCGCTGCGGTATGAGCTATAGCGCTTAAGTAGATGTATGCGTATGATGGATGCGTGTGTATTCGTTTGCTTTCGTTTTTGACCTATGTATTCTTTGTTTCAACACGTTCACTAATAAACATATATTCTTGTTCTCAACAAGTTTTCTCCAACAAATTATAATTCAAACGTATTTAATAAACCTTAATTTAACACACTTTAAAAAATTAACACTGTTAACATATTTAACGAATTTTAATAACAACAAAACAGTTCAACAGATTAAATAACAAACTAAAATATTTTTTTTACAATAAATGTTCAAAGTGTCCACCATCGCATTCAATACATAATTGTGCGGGTCGCAATAGACTGCTTGTTGCGTTTATAATTATGTTTGGTGTTATTTCAACAATTTTACCTTACAATTCCTCGTGATTATTAACTGGCTATTTATATATATTTTTAGTATACATAAATATACATGCTTATACATGTTTTTTTAGTATGATCGCATAAATAGTAATCCAAAGGTGTCATATTGAATGACTGATAAACTTATAGGACCATCTTCTCGAAAATTTTTTATTCAAAGTGTAGCACACATCTCGCATTATGTAATAGAATTTTATTAGAAAACGCGTCGTCGTCGAATATTTGATGAAATATTCTTTAACAATTCTGATAAATTATTATCTACAAAATTTTTATAAATAGTATCATTAAGTCTTATAGGCATTTTAAACAGTCCAATCTGTAATTTAATATGTTAAAGATATTATATCATTTCTTTTACATAAGCTACAATACAAACAATAAACAGAAAACTTACTGTTAAATTATTCTGTATACCGTCCCAAATTGAAATTAAAATGGCGTTGATAATTTTGGATACGATATTCGTGTGGATTTTTATTTCTATAAGTGTGAGAACTATGTCTATTAAAATAACCTTCCTGCGTATAGCAAATTCGTTTGTAAATAAAATTGTTTTAATGAAACTCGGTACTTGTGCCAATAATCATGTGCAAAAATTAATTCTGCGTGCATAATCTTACGGTAATAAATTTAGAACTTTGGTGAAGTGATAAATATGTATACATTCTGTTTTATTTTAAAATGAGTTGTACTAAGTTCTTAGAGATATTTAATTTTTAACTCATTTTATGTACATAGTATATTAGTAGATGTATCTTCTTCACACATTTCTAAAACTACTTCTTCATTTTCATTTATACGAGCGAACCGTTCACATCCGGCACTAATAATAAGCATGTTACAATACTCTACAGGAGAATAATCCATTTTAATCTTTTAGATGAATATTAATTCCTAAATTAACAAGAAATATTATTTTTTTATTAAAATAATTAATTAATAAGAAAGAAATATAGGATCCTCTTAACTGAAATTAAAAATTTAAAAAATGAAAAATATTTATACATATGAGCGATTTATACGATACCTCTCGTTCACTTATTTCATCTGTTTTTCCTTGCTTTCTCTTGTTAACAATAAATAATTGATATTCTCCTCTTTAACCAATAAATTATAATGTTTTTCTAAAAGTTTAAAATGGATTATACTCCTGTTGAATATTATGATATGCTTATAATTTATAGTGAATGTGGTCAAAATGCGACTCTTGCCGCACAAGAGTACTCACTACGGTTTCCAGAGCGTAGAGCTCCGACTCAAAATGTAATTTTGCGGTTGATAAATCGGACACGAGAAACAGGATCTGTAATACCCTAACACAAAAATATTGGTGCCGGACGTGAACGATACGCCCGTACAAATGAAAATGAAGAAGCAGTTTTAGAAATGTGCAAAGAAGATTCATCTACAAGTGTACGCAAAATCAGCCGAAGATTAAATATCTCGAAGAGTTCAGTACAACTCATTTTAAAAGAAAACAGAATGCATGCTTATCATTTCACCAAAGTACAAAATTTATTACCGCAAGATTATGCATGCAGAATTAATTTTTGCACATGGTTATTGGTACAAGAACCGGATTTTATCGAAACAATTTTGTTTACGAACGAATCCTGCTTTACGCGCGAGAGTTCTTTTAATACGCACAATTCTCACATTTGGAGCAATGAAAATCCACACGAATATTGAATTCAAAACTATCAACACCGTTTTAGTATAAATTTGTGGGCTGGTATACAAAATAATTTAATCGTAAGTTTTCTGTTTATTATTT
>NW_022639511.1:1198706-1217809 GCF_010583005.1 Odontomachus brunneus | reverse complement strand
AAGTGTACGCAAAATCAGCCGAAGATTAAATATCTCGAAGAGTTCAGTACAACTCATTTTAAAAGAAAACAGAATGCATGCTTATCATTTCACCAAAGTACAAAATTTATTACCGCAAGATTATGCATGCAGAATTAATTTTTGCACATGGTTATTGGTACAAGAACCGGATTTTATCGAAACAATTTTGTTTACGAACGAATCCTGCTTTACGCGCGAGAGTTCTTTTAATACGCACAATTCTCACATTTGGAGCAATGAAAATCCACACGAATATTGAATTCAAAACTATCAACACCGTTTTTGTATAAATGTGTGGGCTGGTATACAAAATAATTTAATCGTAAGTTTTCTGTTTATTATTTGTATTATAGCTTATGTAACAAAAAAATGATGTAATATTTTGGATATAAGGTTTGTTTTAGAACAATGTATATCTGTGTAATATCTATAACATATTAAATTACAGATTGGATCGTTTGAAATGCCCATAAGATTTGATGGCAGTATTTATCAAAATTTTATAAATAATAATTTGCCAGAATTGTTGGAAAATAACTATAATAACTAATAAATAACTAAAATAACTAATAAATCCACTAAATATTCGGTAACAGCTTGTTTTTCAACAAGATAGTGCACTACCACATAATGCGAGATGTGTACGCCAATCTTTGAGTGAAAAATTTCCGAGTAGATGGCTAGGTCCTATAAGTTGACCAGCACGCTCACCCGATCTGACGCCTCTGGATTATTTTTTATGGGGTCATATTAAAGAATATATGTACAAGGAACCAATTAATACTCGCGAGGAATTACAAGACAAAATTGTTGAAGCAATCGCCACAACGACACCAAACATGATTAGAAACGCAACAAGCAGTCTACTGCGACGCGCACAATTGTGTATTGAATGCGATGGGGGACATTTTGAACATTTATTATAAGAAATATTTTAATTTGTTATTTAATCTGTTAAACTGTTTTGTTGTTATTAAAATTCGTTAAATATGTTAACAGTGTTAATTTTTTAAAGTGTGTTAAATTAAGGTTTATTAAATACGTTTGAATTATAATTATTGTTTAAATTGATTTTTACTAAAACCATTGCAATTTGTATTTTGTTACGAACATTCCAAAATGTTCTAAAATACAAAATAAACAGCTATTAATTCTATTACAATTTATTTGTCTCGCACAGCGTAGCATAGACATCTTCATGGTAATGTTAATCGATGACTTTGACAGCAAGTTGAAATATGCAAATTTTTACTTGAATTATTTTTGATATGCCTTTAGTTTTTACATCTTTTATTTGTGAAAAAATGTATTAATATGCAATACATAGAGAAGCGAAAACATATTGCAAATTTATATGATAATAATATCATAAAAAGAGCGCCCCATTAATAGGAGCATTTTTTGCATTTGTCATTTTTCCGTATCTGAGCGCGCGAAATCTCAGCCCTGCCATTCGTTAAATGTAATCGCTTCCCGTTTAAAAGCTATTATAGCCTCGACATTTTTGTATTAGAATTTTCTTCTTAAAATATTGTAAAGAATCTACCATTAAGAGCAATTCCGGTGGTTTTAGGACACTCTATATACATATATGTGTTATCTGGAAATGATAAACTTATTTTTATTACTCTGTTTTTACTTATATGTATAATATGCAAAATATTATCATACATACAGAGTGTCCCATTTTAAGTGGACACCCCGAATAATTTCGAAGAAAGTGATTTTCAAAGAAAATGATCCAGACAAAAGTTGTTGCATTCAGAGGAGGACGTCCAATGGTGACCTTGAAATTGTCCTATATTACCTTCCTCAAGGTTATTCCAAGGTCAAAATATTTTTTTAATAGAATGACGTAATTTTGATAACAGCAATCGATAGAGCGAAAAATTTTACGTTAAAAACATGGGTTTATATATCCTGATCGGTCGACCTAATGTAGATAAAGAAAGGTCATATCTCATTTTAAACTATCAGTCCAAAGAACTTGGATCGTAATCAGTAAAATCAAAATCAGAAAAAAATGTAACCAGTAAAGGCAAGATCAGAAGATGATCCAACCAGTGAATGTAAAATCAGAAGATGATCTTACCTTCACTGGTTGGATCATCTTCTGATCTTGCCTTTACTGGTTGCATTTTTTTCTGCTTTTGATTTTACTGATTACAATCCAAGTTCTTTGGACTGGTAATTTAAAATGAGATATGACCTTTCTTCACCTGCATTAGGTCGACCGATCAGGACATATTTCAAAGGCTTTCGTTTCTGTGTCAACTTGGAGAACACATGATTCGCATTACATCGTAACATGTGTGCAGCGAAATATAGCTAACAAAGTAAACCCTAATCAAATATTTGAGCGTAGCTGTCTACGTTTGTTAGTGCGACTTATCGTATTTCATTTTCTTATTGTTTTAGATTTTTAGATTTCGTGTTGCATTTGCACATACGCGCGTATACGCATAAAAATCACTTACTCGAGCAATTTAAAAGCCGTCAAAAATAATGGCAGGCCGAAGAGATGAAGTAAGAGCAAGAGTAGAAGATGGAATTGCAAGACCCCACGATAGAAAGCATGATATCGCGAACAATTTATGAATATCGATTTACCTACTAAACGCCATGAAAGCAATAATAAAAAGTTACTGTTTTCGCCATTTCATTCACACATAGACACCCAACGACACAGCACCAAAATTATTTAATTTAAATAAAAATATTTAATGATTTAATTATATAATTAATTGAAAACTGAAGTATATAAAATAACTATTAATGTACAAAAAGTATGAAAAATTTTCAGGTTGTTTAGAAAATAAGAAAAATTTTAACACGTACAAACAAATACAAATATTCAAACAACCTAAAATACTCTTGTCCTAATAAATAAATAATATTAATATTATTAATAATAATATTAATATTATTAATATTATTATTTTAATAAATTATTAATAAACTTTTTTATGATAATTTTGTGATAATAATTATAATTTATTTATAAACAACTCATATGCTGTATATTTCATCTAAAATTACTGTTTGTAAATTTTTAATTATGATTCAATAATTAATTTGCAACCGATTTAGACAGATGCTAGTTTCTAATAACGTGAGCTTATGTACGAACTGATAGAATTTTATTATAACATACGAATGTACATTTCCTTGCAGAGCGATTCAAGATTTTTAATTCTTTATCGCGGAACTCTTAATTGATGACATCAGAAATAAGAAAATATACGCCCAAAATTCTTGAAATGAACGACTTAATAAAATGACACAATCAATCAAGCATATCTGTAAAGTAGTTGAAACGCTTTCTTCTAACAATCAAGAAATTACCGTAAAATTCACGTAACACGCAACTTGCCTTTTTAATCTACGTTTTCATGATTCTATTGCATAAATTTTACAGCAATTTATTGAATAAATTACCATAAAATCTATGTAACATGTAACTTACTTTTTTAACCTACGTTTTCTTATGATCTATCATGTTAATTTTATAGTAATTTATTGATTTAGAGTAAAATAAAAATGTTCAGGTTATTTTACAGATTTGTCCGATCAATTGCAAGTGTCATTTTGTAAACATATTATTTTATTTCAACATATTTTGCAAGTATTTTTAGGGTGTATTTTCTTTCTTCTGACATCATAAATTAAAATAGTCAGCGGCGAAGGAGAACACAAATCTTAAATATTTTCTTGTTTTCGAGGGAAAAGTGTTCAAACCGTTTTGCAAACACATATGTACTAGACAAACTATTGTAAGTAACCAAGAGAAAGAATAATAAAGAAAAGAATAATAAAGAAAAGAATAAAAAAGAAAAGTAAAAAATTAATACTATAATAGATATGTTTGACATTAATTGTGATAAGTTTCCGTATGTGCATATGATGTAGAAAAATATACGGCAACTTTTTATCTTATTAGAAAAAGAGAAATTGTTATCTCGCGTGTGTCACACGAGATAACAATGATAATTACAATTACCATATTATATAGGATATCTAATAATACAAAGCAAAATGCTATATGGGTAGAATAAATCAAACTGAACAGAAAGTTTATGTATTATTTTGCAAATTTTGCAACATCTTACTTACAAACTGAAAGCAATCTTTCTTTAAACATGCAAGGTCCATTCTACCGCTTCTTGTGCGCGTATTTGTTTATACTGTTCAATTAAATCCATAATAACAATAGTAAAATTCTATATTCTATTTCGCCCGATCATATACATTATTGTATGATACATCGACTTCCATATATTTATGTACTAGCTGAAAGATATACAAAAATTTTTAATATATTAAGGTGAAAATGAGAATATGTGTAAAAAGAGGAGGAGCGCGGGAGAAGATGTTATACATTCATATCGTTCAGTTTCTGTTTCGAAATAACGCATTTGCCATGCGTGTAGCGTATTTATACTAAACGCATGGCACAACGACGACGACGACGATGGAATATAAAGTCGAGAAGTATAAGAACTTAATATTATACGGAAAAAATAACCTCAGTTAAATTAACGTGACATGTTTAGTTAAACAATATTTAGTTGAACTAAATAGAAAATTTCTGGTTATTATAATGAAATATTCTGGTAGCTAACCAGAACATTTCATTCAGGTCTAAGAACGGTCAGAACGGTTTAAAAATATGGATAACAAGGTTCTTTAAATGAAGAGTCAAAATGAAGGGAATAAGGGCCTATTAAGAGCCAACACACAGGTGTAATAGTGTAATTTAAACTAACTTATGCAAAAAGATAGCATCCTCTAGTAAAATAGTTGGTATATAAAATAATATAATAAAAAAATTTTTTTTTTTTCAAAAAATGAGTAGCATAATTAAATAAAGATAGTTTTACTAGGAAATTTTTGTATAAAACATTTTTTGATATTTCATTTAGTTAACGAAATATATTGAAAAAATCGAAAGCCTCTATATCTTTGAAGGATGGTTTCACTCTTTCAAAGCGTCTTCTAATATCAACTAAAATTTTATAAATTATTGACTTTATTTAACCTACATTTATGCCGTTTTATTAAAATCAGAATGTTAACACGATAGATAACAGGATGTACAAAGCGTGAATTTTTAAAAATATCGATTTTTTTTTTTTAATGCATGACAGTTAAATAGAGAAAATTTTTCTACAAAACTTTTGTATAAAACATTTTTTGATATTTCATTTAGTTTACAAAATATATTGAAAGAATCGAAAATTTCTGTATCTTTGAAGATTAGTTTCATCCCTTCAAACCGTTTTTTAGCACCAACTAAAATTATCTAAATTCATCTATTTACCTAACCTACATTTGTGTGCAAAGTTTCATTAAAATTTGAATTTTCGGGTTCACGAGGTTTTTTTGTTAACTAAGAAGCGTGTCAAAGGCGAGACAACATTACAAAGATATAACATGTTAAAACAATAAAAAATAATAAAAAACTCAACCGCCGCGATAACAATCCAAGCAAGAAGTTACATTCAAGATGTTCAACGAAGCCACGCCGCTACGTTTCTAAGAACGCAGCGAGTGAAAAGTTAGTGTGTTGAGATATCAATTTTTAATCCAATTTAAACCTGGAAGTTAAGTAGCGGCTAAGCAGATGTCACCGAAAAATGAGAAACAAAATCCTGAGAAAAGTCGAAATAACAGACTAAAGCATGACAGCCAAATGCGTCTGGTCTCTGATCTCATTTGTTCTTAAATAAAAATTTTTTCCTCGTTACATTCTAGAGGATATACACTAACTATTTTTTGCATAAGTTAGTTTAAATCACATTATTATACCTGTGTGTTGGCTCTTAATAAACCCTTATCCCCTTCATTTTGGTCAGAGTTTTGTTAGTGCTGATCCAATTGTAATATCCGAGTGTCTACTTATTATGACCTAAAAGAATAGTTGTGTGTAGATGAACGTTGGTCAATGATTGTTGATTAAACTAAATAGAATTTCTGGTTATTATAATCACATTTTCTGATACGCTGATATTCAACGCTTATTACAATACAGGTAGACAATATACAGAGTGCCCCGCTCGATTTCATAATTTCTCGTGAGAACGTAGAGCAGATTAACCTGTTTCGTCCTAAAATGGCATAAATTTTATCTGTTGTTCATCGCTGTAAATTTTATATTAAATCATGAGCGAGTTTAGCCAAAGTTGGTATACTGTAGGTTCTGAGTGTGCTATTTAAGAATCTGATCTTTTTTTACTATCATCAATATAAAATCCAATATGGCGGCTTAAAATTGGAGAAATCGAAAAAATCATCGATCCTTTTTGCTTTAAACGGCATTTCGACAAGGAATACATTTGTGGATCTAGCTAATCGTGTATATTTGGTGACATACAGGCCTGTAGAATACTTTAAGATACTTCTTCACGGAATTTAAATTTTTATGTTTTTTATGAAAGATGACGCTGTTTTTTCACAAAATTTCGTGTTTTGCAGGTTTTTTATAGTTTCTTAGTATATGACTAAAAATAACGGTCATAATATTTACCAGGATTATAATGTTACTGGATGAGTACCAACCGTAATAGTGTCAGCCAAACCTCAAAATACCACAAACACTATTTTTTTACAAATTTCGTAGTTACATTATAAAATTTTTTGTTTTCTGTGTTATAATTATTACAAAAAATCGTTATAAATATAATTTACAAAAAAATTGTTATAAATAAACTTTACAAAGAATCATTATAAATAAATTTTATAAAAAAAATCGTTATAAATAAACTTTACAAAAAAACCTTATAAATAAACTTTACAAAAAAATCGTTCTAAATAAATTACAACAAAATATATTTAGAATAAATTTTACAAAAAAATTGTTATAAATAATCTTTACAAAAAAATCGTTATAAATAAACTTTACAAAAAAATCGTTCTAAATAAATTACAACAAAATATATTTAGAATAAATTTTACAAAAAAATTGTTATAAATAATCTTTACAAAAAAATCGTTATAAATAAACTTTACAAAAAATCGTTATAAATAAATTATAACAAAAGCTCAGCCAAAAGATATTTGAAAAAATATTGTTAAAACAATCTTATTCAGATCAATTGTACTCTCGTGAATACTCCATTGAAAAATACAAGACAATTTTATATACTCTCTACAAAAGTAATGGTATCAAGAGATTACATTCGCCAAGTGCGAATGATTAATCATTTATTAATTTTTGTAAACATATGTGATTTTGGCTATATAATATATTTATAAATTAAATATGTTATTAATATATTAGTAATATATTATTAAATAAAAAATAATAATTATAGAAATACAATAGTTTTTTAAAAAATTATAATAATTTACAAAAAAGCAATTGGGGTGCCTTTTTTATAGGCAAACAGTTCTCTTATTGTAATAACTATCAAAATATTATATTAATTATCGATGTAGTATTAAAAACAAAGGCACGCCGAATGCTTTTTTGTGTAAGTTATTATATTTTTTTAAACATTATTGAATTTCTCTAATTATTTTATTTTTTACTTAATAATATATTATAATAATAATTATTATAATAATTTAATAATATATTACTAATATATTAATAACATATTTAATTTATAAATATATTATATAGCCAAAACCACATATGTTTATAAAATTAATAAATGATTAATCATTCGCACTTGGCGAATGTAAACTCTTGATATCATTACTTTTGTGGCGAGTATATAAAATTGTCTTGTATTTTTCAATGGAGTATTCACGAGAGTACAATTGATCTGGATAAGACTGTTTTAACAATATTTTTCCAAATATCTTTTGGCTGAGCTTTTGTTGTAATTTATTTATAACGATTTTTTTGGTAAAGTTTATTTGTAACGATTTTTTTTGTGAAGTTTATTTGTAACGATTTTTTTTATAAAGTTTTTTTTATAAAGTATTTCTGTATAAAATTTATTTTAAATATCTTTTGTTGTAATTTATTTATAACGATTTTTTTTGTAAAGTTTATAATGATTTTTTGTAAAGTTTATTTATAACAATTTTTTTGTAAAGTTTATTTATAACGATTTTTTTGTAATAATTATGACACAAAAAACCAAAAATTTTATAATGTAACCACGAAATTTGTAAAAAAAACAATATTTTTGCGGTATTTTGAGGTTTGGTTGACACTATTACGATTAGTACTCATCCAGTAACATTCACTGATGCTGATATTATAATATTATAATGCTGATATGCTAATATTATAATCCTGGTAAATATTATGATCGTTATTAACGGTTATTAACTAAGAAACTATAGAAAACCTGCAAAACACGAAATTTTGTGAAAAAACAGCGCCATCTTTCATGAAAAACATAAAAATTTTAAAAATTTAATTTAACATTAAAATTCCGTGAAGAAGTATCTTAAAGTACAGGCCTGTATGCCACCAAATATACACGATTAGCCAGGTCCACAAATGAATTCCTTGTCGAAATGGCGTTTAAAGCAAAAAGGATCGATGATTTTTTCGATTTCTCCAACTTTAAGCCGCCATATTGGATTTTATATTGATGATAGTAAAAAAAGAAGGTCAGATTCTTAAATAGCACATTCAAAACCTATAGTATACCAACTTTGGCTAAATTCGCTCATGATTTAATATAAAATTTATAGCAATGAACAACAGATACAATTAATGCCATTTCAGGACGAAACGGGTTAAGGTGAACACAAAAGTCTTTTGTAATCGTTTTGCGATATTCGCAGTAACTATCAAAATATTAATAAAAAAAATTGTAAATGATATGATAGATGAACTGTAATGACGACGTTTGCCGCCTTGTGCTTATATGTCAAATTGAACAAAAAAGTTTTCTATCATTTTGCAAATAATCACGTAAATTTTTAGTTAATAATTAAAAAAGTAATCTTTTAAGTAATTAATGTATTATCGCGCAAAGTTGTACAACTATTTTTTTAATTAATATAATTGAAAACTTACGTGGTTATTTGCAAAATAGTAGAGGATTATTTTGCTCAGTTTGATCTAATGAATAAGTACAAGCACATGACGGCAGACGTCATCGCTACATCTTATCGCTACCATATCATGCGTGATCTTTCACGAATTTTCTCAACTTAATATCTTGATTATTGCAATTTTCAAAAAACGGTATTAGTTTTTTGCAACTTTTTTGTTCTTCTTAATCTACTCTACGTCCTCACAAGAAATTGTGAAATCGAACTGGGATATCTTGTATAATGAATCTATCAATTGATGAAGTGGCGCGTAGACAGAGGAAAGTCCTGGTTTGAGTCGCATCAGATAGAAGACGAATTCTCCAGATACAATATACTATACATCAAATCAGTTAAATTTCAAGCAAAATAATTATACACTAATACAATAAAATTTCTAGGAAAAAATGTGAATGCTACTTAGTTTTGTTTAATTTGGTTAAAAAGTAACCACACTTATTTGGTTCTTTAATTATAATATGGTAAACTTTAATCATAGTTCGTTCATATCTTACTAAACAGTTTGGTTGATATCCTGAATTCTGATTAATTCAACCAAGTTTTTTTTCGTGTATAAAGTTAACGAGACACATACGTGCGAAATTGAACTCTCCCGAGCACTCGTCTATGCAGTATTTACGAGCGACGCGTCTAGTTTCCAATAAATGCATCTTCCGCGAGAAATCGCTCCAGTCGCCGACGCGGAGTCGCTCGGCGTCGTTAAGTGTGACAAATTGCGAACGGATGCTAATCAATATTGTCGGCTGTAAGGTGACGTAAAATAGCAGACGTCCAGACGAGCGACTGTCATTGATGAACGAGAGAGAACCGAAAACGAGGAAAACGATGCCGATGCACGTACGAGCAGGGTCTTTAAAACATAGAGTCGCATTAACTGAACGAAAAACGATCACGAACGTTCATACGCATAAAGTTTGAAAAAAGATGTCGCCTATTTCTCCGTCAACTCTTTCATATTCTACGTCTCGATTCTACCGCGACATCGTGTTTCGTTCTAATCGGTTCTATAAATCTTATCGGTTCTCTCAAACTTTTGAGTTATTGATAATATTTTAACAATATAGATACATTACTGCAAATATACAGAGTGTCTGATAATTCAAAACGCTCGTGTGCAGGTAGAATCGGTCAAACTACAATAAAAAAGAAAATGGTTACTGTCACCAAAGTTATATTTATTTTTTGCGACAACTGTATCTCTTTGTTGTTTTAACAAAAATATAGCAGTAGCAATATGTATACAAAGTCATTAATACTGTAGTAGCGCTTACTATACCATAAAAAAACACTTATTATTAAAATACATTATTACACGTACTACTAAAAACACATCGCTAAAAACAATTCTCCTGACTATAATTTATTTATTGTACGATTATAGTTACAAATACCATATATTTTGTTCTCACTGTAAACCGGAAAGTTATGTGCCATTTTACAAATTTCGCAAAAGTTACTAAAGAATTAATTAAACGCATAAATAAATAAACGTACGGAAGTAGTAAGACGGACTCTATAGGTTTGCCTACAAAAATATAGTTTTTAATTTGTAAAAAGATATTTTATTCACAGACTTCTATATACTTAGACAACATGTATGTCAGGCCGGGCTTACAATAAATATAGTAAGTCTTTAGTCTTTTGCTCTAAGCCCAAAATTATGACGTAATTTTTGGTTAAAAGAGTTTCCCATTGCTGTTTGAAGTCGTAATCCCTAAACTTTAAGCGAGCTAGTCATATTCCAGCTATTAAGGCACCGCGTTTAAAACGTTTTTTATAAAAAATTATAAGTCTTGAAGCAAAAGACTAAAGTCTTCTTACACCTATACCTTAAATAAGACGTCTTTAAGATGTTATTTATTTCTGACGTCTTAAAGACGTCTTGTTTCTGACGCCCTAAAGACGTTACTTATTTCTGACGTCTTAAAGACGTCTTGTTTCTGACATCTTAAAGACGTCTTTCTTCTGACCTTTTCAAAACATCTTGTTTCTGACGTCATGAAAACGTCTTAAAAATGTCTTGTTATAAGACTTTTTTAGCATGTCTACGTTACCAACTACATTGAATACATTTACGCATGTTGCTACGACAATTATTATAACAATATCTTAATTTTCTGGACGTCGTGCATAAAAGATACAATATTTTAAAGAACTCATTAAACCATAAATTTTTGTTGTTTCATCAATTTCTTATTTGAATTATACCGAGAAAAAATCGCCTTTCTTCCATATATATATTTTTTTTAGAATTATGATCACATTGTGGATTTACTCATCCGTCTACTCCCCAGCGAGAAATGACTCGTCCATCGACATCGAAACGATGTTGAATCGACGTCGAAATCGTCAAATCGATGTCGATTTGATATCGTTTCGACGTCGATCGACGAGTCATTTCTCGCTGAGTCCCTCCATTCAAGATTATAATTAAAAATCGATGACAGTTAGCGGATGATCCCGACTAGAAATTGTCATTAGGTATACCTAAAATGTATAAGGTGCTAACTAGGGATTCACAAAGTTATCCTTACTATAATAAACCTAGTCATGTACTGATAAAAATCGAATAAGGAAGAGCTTTGCAAGGTTATAATGATTAGGTATATATTAGGTATATATTAGATATATATTATGATCTTAATGTCTTATCCTAATATATTATTCCATAATGTTTTATTGATCAGGTCCTTTTTAGAATCTTATCTATTTTATCTATTATGACTCGCATTATCAGTTTTCAATACTTTTTGTAACAACCTTATATATAGTAGGTTTAATTAATAAATTTTTATAAATTTCTTGATAAAAATATTTGTTATTTTTTTAATTTCAAGTATTATAAAAAAGTGTTGAAATATAAATTCACATATATTTTATATAAAATTTTTAAATACTCAACAAAAATATGAGTATAATAATAAAAATATAAAAGTATGATATTTTGCAATTAAAAAAAATATAAAAGTATGATATTTTGCAATGTTGCAACAATATTTGAGGAGCACTGAAAATTATATTATTGATAATATTAATAAAAAGTTTTTTATTATAGTAATAAAATATATTTATTATAATAATAAAATATATTTATTATAATAATAAAATAAATTATTATAATTAAATTTTATTATATTAATACATATGTATTATTCATATTATATTACAATATACAATAATTCTATATATTTTTCTTATTATCTATATGTAAAATTAAAATGCATTTAAGCAATTTTGCGTAAACCCTGAAAAAAAATTTTTTTATATCACAATATTCTCTATTATATAGAGTCTGACGCAAGTTGTATTTATAACAAAAAATGCATAAAAACATTAAGCTAAAAGCTATGATCAAAATCATTTCGCAAATAACCACATAAACTTTAGAGATATTAAATAAAATAGATAGGCGAATTAACGCGCCTATTTGCTAGGTACGTTATAATATATTGTGAACACTGTAAGTATACATTTTATAAGCATAAATTGTAAGAACATCGTTGGAGTCATTGGAATCACCGCGTGTCGCTCGATCGTCAGGTTAAGCAACGCAGTCAGGATGGATGGGGGGTGACCAGCATATCGCTTCGGATTTGAAATTATTTAGGGAGGGTTTGCGAAAGTTTTAGAGTGTTTGACAATTTTTCGATTCCTAGCAGAGTTATAAGATATAATAATAATAATTAATAGTAATAAGAATATTAGAAATTAGTTTTTTTTTTATGAAAGCTACGCAGAAAACTTTTAAGCGGATATTTTTACATTATATCGAGATTTGTGCAACGTTGATTCAATGTTTCTCAACGTTACTGCAATACTGACATTGTTGCAATTCGACATTTTCTCAACATTGACTTAACATTATTGTGCTGTATGCGAAAACGTGATAGGGATTCAATAGTATTGCCTGATGAGGACATTATAATGAATCTGATTAAAGTCCTCATAACGACGCAGCGTTACATGACTTTTCAGGACCCGACAGTATAACCTTAAATAGACCCGACATCCAGTTATGGTCAACCCGATTAGGACCATGGGATAAATTTCTAGTCGGGTATATGTCTTTAACTGTCATTCGAGATTACTTATTAATATCACTCTATCACCAAGAACAAATAAATCATAATATCTTAATTCTTTCCAGAGTTTATTAAATGAAATAATTATCATAGACAAATACCCTTTAATGCTTTCAGAGCAACAGGATTTTTAGATATAGCAACGCATAAATCGTATATTTACCTTTCATAAACGGTTTAATGAACTTTTTCATTTTAAGGAAATTTCAAGACGATTTTGCAATAAGATAAAAATCCCTTAAGAGTTACAACGCAAAAATCGAATTTGCTTGGATATAAGAGCGCATAAATCGTAGATTCATCACATATAATTGGTTTAGCGATCTTTTTCATTTTTAAGAAGTTTTCTGGCGATTATGTTTACCGCATCAAGGGAGAAGTCCCTTAAGGGTGGCAGCGCAAAACTCTAAATTGTCGATATGAGCGCATAAATCGTAGATTCATGGTACATAATTGATTTAATTATCTCTTTTGTTTTAAAGGAATTTTATGACGATTATGTTTTTCGCGTCAAGGGAGAAGTCCCTTAAGAGTTACAGTGTAAAAATCGAATTTGCCTGAATGTAAAAGCGCATAATTAGCGTATAATGCTTACCTATTTATTTTGCTGAAAAAGTAATTATTTATAAGTGGAAGGGCTAACTGGCAGCCCACCGAACCCCTCACTACAAAAATTTTATTTTATCGTAACTAAAAGAGCGCAAAATTTTTACGTTTCATTTTCGAAGATCTTATAAATAGCGTATTATTATATATCATCTGCGTTCATTTTACATTAAGTAAAATAGCTGGGAGGACCAGCTAGGCGGACGTCAATTTTTTTGCTATGCATGTATAGATGTTAGCAGTTTAATATATTATATATGGAAATCTGTGATTTTATTTTTTAACCTCTGTCAAATTAGGTCACCCGCCAACGTAAAAACGATTGGGACCTATCGCAAAATTTAGGGCTATTTATGTGATAAGTAATTGCTCCAATCCCAATTTTTGAGCTCCAACCGTTTAGCAGGAAATTGCGGGGAAAATGGACGAAGCTAGCTTGATGTGAAACTAGTCTCTCCTTTCCCCTACCTCCATTTAGATAGAGTTCAACGATCGAAAAAAAGAATATGACAGAATTTTGGGCTACTTTTAGACTTTCAGAATATAAAAAAAGATTTATGAAAAACAAAATAGATTAGGAAAAAAAATATAAAAATATCGGGATTAACACATATGGATTATCACAAGCATAATTCCGTAAAAAAATTAGTTGCATTAGTTTGATATTAAAATGATCGTAATAAAATATAGTTTTAGAAAATATATAGCACTGAATTTGTTGTTCGTCGTAATGTGAAAAAACAGTCGCAAAAATGTCAGAGCCAACATGTCGAGACAAATACACGTAGGCATTTTGCAAAACTGATACGAACAATTCGAATATGCTTTTGCACAATTCAAGAGCATATAAAAAGCACATAAATCCGGCATAATGATCTCTTCGATTGTAGCACTATATATTTCTTTTTTCATACTTATAGAGAGGGAGGAGGGGACTAGCTTAACATCGCGCCAACTCCATCTATGCTGCACGGAAAAAAAAGATTTGGTTGAATTATCCAAATATCTGGTCGAATATGAACAATCCAGAAATTTCAATTAAAGTAACCCGAATTCTGTTTAAATTAACAGATTTTTGGTAGACTAACCAAACATGTCTGGTTGTTTAACCGTGTGGAAAATACATTTGGAGTATCGCAATCAAATAAACGAAAATGCCAAAATTTTGTAGCTATTTATGGGCTCTTAGAATATGAAAAAAAAAATATATATATAGGATGTCTGACTCGTACCATACCAGAGCTAATATAGCTAGAATAGGAGTGAGTAATAGAATCGGTGTCTTTTTTTAAACAACCACGTAAAATTTTGAGATATTAACGATAAAAGATTTTTATCGAACGGCAGCCCACTGGCCAATCAGCACATGTGCTGCGGTGAGATGAACGCTGTACGCGCTGTAGCATTGGCATGAGCATTGTTAAGAGGATGGCTAGCCGAGCCATCCTCTTAACAACGAGGAAAACGCGTTGCCAGTTCGGCGTTTCATCCCTCCCCATTGCCTTCCCTCCTCTCAGATCTTTTATTACCTTCCTTCCTTACCTCCTCAAATTCCAACTCCTTCTCCTCTCCATCCCTCTCCCTCTCCCCACTCCCCCTCATCACCCTCTCCTCTACTCCCGCCATCAACCCATAAAATATTCTCTCCCCACTCTTCCTTTTTTATATCTTCGTTTATCTTTCCTTTTCTTTTCCTTTCCTTATTCCCCAATTCCCTCCCTTCTGTTCTCGCCTCTCCCGTCTCCCTTTCAATCCTCTCCCTTTCTTCCTTTTTCTTCTTCTCACATAATTCCTTATACATTCTCTTTCTCCTTCTACATTTTTCCCTGCTTCCCTTCCCTTTTCTCCATTTCCTTAATTCAATCCTAACTCCTTTTTTCTCCTTACTGCATTCCTCATCCCACCATCCCCCTTTTCCTTTCTCTCCTCCACCCCTCCTCACTTTCTTCCAGCACTCTCTTTATCTTTCCTTTCATTTCCTCTAACTCTTCCTCCCTTCCTTTCCACTCCCTACTTATATTCTCTATTCTTTTCTTAAATCTCTCTCTCCTCTTTTCATCCCATCTTCCTCTATATTTCTTTCTTTTCCTCCCTTTCTGCCTTTTCTCCCCCATCTTCCTTCTCTCCATCCATATGATTACCGGGTGATGATCTGAATCCACTTCCTCTCCCACTTCCAATCTCACCACCTTGTCCACTATCTTCCTATCCCTCAATATATAATCTATCACTGTCTCCCCCCTCCCTTCCACATACACATACTTTCCCTCCTCATCCCCTTTTACACATCCGATCAAAATCCCCCACCCCCTCTCTTCTATAACTTTTATTAATTTTTTCCCTTCTTCATTCACCTTTTTGTCTTTAGATTTTCTATTCATTTCCTTCTCTCCTCTTGACTTCACCCCCTCCATTCTCCCTCCTCCTCTGTCCTCACATTAAAATCTCCCCTATCATTGTTCTTATTCCCTTCTTTTTTTCCTCCATCCATTTCTCCAAACCCTCCAACTTCCTATCCAAGTCTTTATTCACATACACTCCCACTACTCTCCATCTTTCTCTATCTACTTTTACCATACTTTTTATTATTCCCTCCTCCTCTTTTTCCTCCCTTTCAAACTCCTTTTTTATTCCCATCATCATCCCTCCACTTGCCCTCCCCTTCTTGTTCTTTTTCTTTACCCATCTCATTTTCCACTCATATTCTTTTGGCAATTTCCCTCTCATTCTCTGCCAAACTTTCTACTCATCTACCCAAGTTTCCGTTAGAACTACTATCTCCCATTCTCTAATTTTTTCCCAAAACTCCTTATCCTTATTTTTTACCCCTGCTACATTCCAATATGCCACCTTCCACCCTTTTTCCATTTTCCCATCTCCTCCCTCCTGCTCAATATGAAAAATATTTAGAAAAAATAAAGTAGATTAGTAAAAAAAAATATAATAATATCGGTATTACAATCGATAGATTATCACAAAAAAAGATTCCGTCGAAAAATTAGTTGCTCGGACATGCTTGGTGCTACAATATTCGTAATAGAACATAGTTTAAGAAAATATAGATCTCAGATTGTGTTACTTGTCACAAAGTGTTGAAAAACGATCGTGAAGTCGTCGGGTTTATACACTAAAGCTTGTACCATTTCCAAACTTCCACAAGGAATTACTTCGTCAAAAAATTAGTTACTCGGATGCGCTTGGTGCCAAAATGTTCGTAATAAAGCATAGTTTAAGAAAATATAAGTCTCCGATTTTGTTGCTCATCGCATTGTCGACGTTCGTATCGTTTTCTTGTGGAAATTTGGAAATAGTACAAATTTCAACGTGCAAGACTGATGAATTCACGATTGCCTTTAATACTTGGCGACAAGCAATAAAATCGGGAACATATATTTTCTTAAACTATGTTTTATTACGAACATTTTGGCAAGTACATTCGAGCAACTAATTTTTTGATTGACAAGGGGAACACGAGGTAACTGCTCCAGAGATTTTGTTGCGCTTTTTACAGGCTGTTCTTGGACAAAAAAAAACGACACATGTCCGGCCGTTTCAGCCAATGGGCCATAGTTTCGAAGAAATCGATTTTTAAAAATGACTCTAGTCGGCCACGACACACTTGATACGTTCGATCGTCACTATTGAACAGTAGCAGCGGTAGCGCAGTAGGTAAGACGTTGGGTTCGTACACAGTAGGTTGCGTGTTCAAATTTCGTCTCGTACATTTTTTTTTATTAAAAATATGTTATTATCTGTAATTACTTATATTATCGTAGATATACACGAAAAAGATTATTTATTTAATTACATTGATATATTTTTCTTGTAAATGAAATTTAAAAATTTTTAAATAATTATTGTAATAATTTAAAACACTTAAATAAAGAAATATTATTATCTTTATAAATTTCATTTGAATTTAATGTTATTAATTTTTATTACTATTTGATTCTAATAAAATTTTATAAATTTACAAATTAGTAAATAATTAAATATTCATGTATGAAATAATTATTATTATCGTCGTTGTCGTCGTCGTTGTTGTTATTCATATGGACATAAATAAGAATGTAATAAAAACGTGAGTAATCACGAGCGACATGACGAAAAATTTTCTAATGATTTTCTCAAATAATACAGGATCGTTAAAGAATGACATGTCAGTACAAGCTTCACAACTTTTGTTTATCATTGCATGATTGATAAGGAAAAAAAGAAAAATAAGACAACAAATAAGAGAACAAATTTTCTACTAATTTGAAAATTTATAAACTTTCATTACAATCAAAAAATAATAAAAATTAATAATATTAAATTAAAATGAAATTTATAAAGATAATAATATTTCTTTTTTGCGATATTCGCAATAATAACCGAGAAAGTAGTTGCGGAAGATTAAAGAAAAGCATGTGCTAAATGGTAGAGGATAGAACGCTCGAGTCACAGCGCGGTCCAGTAATATAAAGTGTAGATATCAATGTGCGGCGATTGGAAGAACAACGCGCCACTGCCTGTGTTTATATCGCTGCGCTTCTACATCTTGCCGCACCGCGCCGAGGCAAGATGTGGGAGCACAGCGAAAAAGCACAGGCAATGGCGTGTCGTTCTTCCAATTGCCGCGCACTGACATTTGCGCGTTACATTACTGGGCCGCGCTGTGACTCGAATGCTCCGTCCTCTACCATTTAGCATACGCTTTTCTTTAATCTTTCGCAACTAATTTTTCAGTTATTACTGCAAATATCGCGAATAAATCGGACTTATGTTCACTTCAACCTCTTCTACGTTCCCACAAAATATGCTGCGATATAGAAGAGATCGTTAGGCCGTATTTATGTAATATTTATGTGCTCTTAAATTGTGTAAAAACATATTCGAATTGTTCATCGGTTTTGCAAACTACATTTTATTACGAACATTTTGATACACGTCGCAGCAGCTAATTTTTTGACGAAGTTATGCTTTGTGATAGTCCATATATGGTGATTCCGATATTGTTATATTTTTTTCACTAATCTACTTTTTAAAATCTTTTTTCATATTCTGAGAATCCATAAATAGCCAAAAATTCTGGCATATTTGTTTCTTCGATCACTGCATTGTTTCTATATGGGAAAGAGAAGGCTCTTAGTTTGACATTAAGCTAATCTCGCTTTGATCGCAATTTCCTGCTAAATGGTTGAGGTTCAGAAGTCGGGATTAGAGCAATTAATAAGCACATAAATAGTCTAAAAATCTAACACACTTTTTTCTTCGATATGGTACTTCATTTATATGAGAGGATTTACAGTATGTTTGATAAGAGCGTGTACGGCAAAATTCAAAAACTTAGGATAATACATAAATTGAAAAAATTTGTACACATTATGCATG
>NW_022639511.1:1192411-1198696 GCF_010583005.1 Odontomachus brunneus | reverse complement strand
CATTATATCGAGATTTGTGCAACGTTGATTCAATGTTTCTCAACGTTACTGCAATACTGACATTGTTGCAATTCGACATTTTCTCAACATTGACTTAACATTATTGTGCTGTATGCGAAAACGTGATAGGGATTCAATAGTATTGCCTGATGAGGACATTATAATGAATCTGATTAAAGTCCTCATAACGACGCAGCGTTACATGACTTTTCAGGACCCGACAGTATAACCTTAAATAGACCCGACATCCAGTTATGGTCAACCCGATTAGGACCATGGGATAAATTTCTAGTCGGGTATATGTCTTTAACTGTCATTCGAGATTACTTATTAATATCACTCTATCACCAAGAACAAATAAATCATAATATCTTAATTCTTTCCAGAGTTTATTAAATGAAATAATTATCATAGACAAATACCCTTTAATGCTTTCAGAGCAACAGGATTTTTAGATATAGCAACGCATAAATCGTATATTTACCTTTCATAAACGGTTTAATGAACTTTTTCATTTTAAGGAAATTTCAAGACGATTTTGCAATAAGATAAAAATCCCTTAAGAGTTACAACGCAAAAATCGAATTTGCTTGGATATAAGAGCGCATAAATCGTAGATTCATCACATATAATTGGTTTAGCGATCTTTTTCATTTTTAAGAAGTTTTCTGGCGATTATGTTTACCGCATCAAGGGAGAAGTCCCTTAAGGGTGGCAGCGCAAAACTCTAAATTGTCGATATGAGCGCATAAATCGTAGATTCATGGTACATAATTGATTTAATTATCTCTTTTGTTTTAAAGGAATTTTATGACGATTATGTTTTTCGCGTCAAGGGAGAAGTCCCTTAAGAGTTACAGTGTAAAAATCGAATTTGCCTGAATGTAAAAGCGCATAATTAGCGTATAATGCTTACCTATTTATTTTGCTGAAAAAGTAATTATTTATAAGTGGAAGGGCTAACTGGCAGCCCACCGAACCCCTCACTACAAAAATTTTATTTTATCGTAACTAAAAGAGCGCAAAATTTTTACGTTTCATTTTCGAAGATCTTATAAATAGCGTATTATTATATATCATCTGCGTTCATTTTACATTAAGTAAAATAGCTGGGAGGACCAGCTAGGCGGACGTCAATTTTTTTGCTATGCATGTATAGATGTTAGCAGTTTAATATATTATATATGGAAATCTGTGATTTTATTTTTTAACCTCTGTCAAATTAGGTCACCCGCCAACGTAAAAACGATTGGGACCTATCGCAAAATTTAGGGCTATTTATGTGATAAGTAATTGCTCCAATCCCAATTTTTGAGCTCCAACCGTTTAGCAGGAAATTGCGGGGAAAATGGACGAAGCTAGCTTGATGTGAAACTAGTCTCTCCTTTCCCCTACCTCCATTTAGATAGAGTTCAACGATCGAAAAAAAGAATATGACAGAATTTTGGGCTACTTTTAGACTTTCAGAATATAAAAAAAGATTTATGAAAAACAAAATAGATTAGGAAAAAAAATATAAAAATATCGGGATTAACACATATGGATTATCACAAGCATAATTCCGTAAAAAAATTAGTTGCATTAGTTTGATATTAAAATGATCGTAATAAAATATAGTTTTAGAAAATATATAGCACTGAATTTGTTGTTCGTCGTAATGTGAAAAAACAGTCGCAAAAATGTCAGAGCCAACATGTCGAGACAAATACACGTAGGCATTTTGCAAAACTGATACGAACAATTCGAATATGCTTTTGCACAATTCAAGAGCATATAAAAAGCACATAAATCCGGCATAATGATCTCTTCGATTGTAGCACTATATATTTCTTTTTTCATACTTATAGAGAGGGAGGAGGGGACTAGCTTAACATCGCGCCAACTCCATCTATGCTGCACGGAAAAAAAAGATTTGGTTGAATTATCCAAATATCTGGTCGAATATGAACAATCCAGAAATTTCAATTAAAGTAACCCGAATTCTGTTTAAATTAACAGATTTTTGGTAGACTAACCAAACATGTCTGGTTGTTTAACCGTGTGGAAAATACATTTGGAGTATCGCAATCAAATAAACGAAAATGCCAAAATTTTGTAGCTATTTATGGGCTCTTAGAATATGAAAAAAAAAATATATATATAGGATGTCTGACTCGTACCATACCAGAGCTAATATAGCTAGAATAGGAGTGAGTAATAGAATCGGTGTCTTTTTTTAAACAACCACGTAAAATTTTGAGATATTAACGATAAAAGATTTTTATCGAACGGCAGCCCACTGGCCAATCAGCACATGTGCTGCGGTGAGATGAACGCTGTACGCGCTGTAGCATTGGCATGAGCATTGTTAAGAGGATGGCTAGCCGAGCCATCCTCTTAACAACGAGGAAAACGCGTTGCCAGTTCGGCGTTTCATCCCTCCCCATTGCCTTCCCTCCTCTCAGATCTTTTATTACCTTCCTTCCTTACCTCCTCAAATTCCAACTCCTTCTCCTCTCCATCCCTCTCCCTCTCCCCACTCCCCCTCATCACCCTCTCCTCTACTCCCGCCATCAACCCATAAAATATTCTCTCCCCACTCTTCCTTTTTTATATCTTCGTTTATCTTTCCTTTTCTTTTCCTTTCCTTATTCCCCAATTCCCTCCCTTCTGTTCTCGCCTCTCCCGTCTCCCTTTCAATCCTCTCCCTTTCTTCCTTTTTCTTCTTCTCACATAATTCCTTATACATTCTCTTTCTCCTTCTACATTTTTCCCTGCTTCCCTTCCCTTTTCTCCATTTCCTTAATTCAATCCTAACTCCTTTTTTCTCCTTACTGCATTCCTCATCCCACCATCCCCCTTTTCCTTTCTCTCCTCCACCCCTCCTCACTTTCTTCCAGCACTCTCTTTATCTTTCCTTTCATTTCCTCTAACTCTTCCTCCCTTCCTTTCCACTCCCTACTTATATTCTCTATTCTTTTCTTAAATCTCTCTCTCCTCTTTTCATCCCATCTTCCTCTATATTTCTTTCTTTTCCTCCCTTTCTGCCTTTTCTCCCCCATCTTCCTTCTCTCCATCCATATGATTACCGGGTGATGATCTGAATCCACTTCCTCTCCCACTTCCAATCTCACCACCTTGTCCACTATCTTCCTATCCCTCAATATATAATCTATCACTGTCTCCCCCCTCCCTTCCACATACACATACTTTCCCTCCTCATCCCCTTTTACACATCCGATCAAAATCCCCCACCCCCTCTCTTCTATAACTTTTATTAATTTTTTCCCTTCTTCATTCACCTTTTTGTCTTTAGATTTTCTATTCATTTCCTTCTCTCCTCTTGACTTCACCCCCTCCATTCTCCCTCCTCCTCTGTCCTCACATTAAAATCTCCCCTATCATTGTTCTTATTCCCTTCTTTTTTTCCTCCATCCATTTCTCCAAACCCTCCAACTTCCTATCCAAGTCTTTATTCACATACACTCCCACTACTCTCCATCTTTCTCTATCTACTTTTACCATACTTTTTATTATTCCCTCCTCCTCTTTTTCCTCCCTTTCAAACTCCTTTTTTATTCCCATCATCATCCCTCCACTTGCCCTCCCCTTCTTGTTCTTTTTCTTTACCCATCTCATTTTCCACTCATATTCTTTTGGCAATTTCCCTCTCATTCTCTGCCAAACTTTCTACTCATCTACCCAAGTTTCCGTTAGAACTACT
This sequence comes from Odontomachus brunneus, assembly GCF_010583005.1. NCBI lineage: Eukaryota > Metazoa > Arthropoda > Insecta > Hymenoptera > Formicidae > Odontomachus > Odontomachus brunneus. Next base: position 1,194,993 of record NW_022639511.1, on the reverse strand, counting down.
ATCTCCCATTCTCTAATTTTTTCCCAAAACTCCTTATCCTTATTTTTTACCCCTGCTACATTCCAATATGCCACCTTCCACCCTTTTTCCATTTTCCCATCTCCTCCCTCCTGCTCAATATGAAAAATATTTAGAAAAAATAAAGTAGATTAGTAAAAAAAAATATAATAATATCGGTATTACAATCGATAGATTATCACAAAAAAAGATTCCGTCGAAAAATTAGTTGCTCGGACATGCTTGGTGCTACAATATTCGTAATAGAACATAGTTTAAGAAAATATAGATCTCAGATTGTGTTACTTGTCACAAAGTGTTGAAAAACGATCGTGAAGTCGTCGGGTTTATACACTAAAGCTTGTACCATTTCCAAACTTCCACAAGGAATTACTTCGTCAAAAAATTAGTTACTCGGATGCGCTTGGTGCCAAAATGTTCGTAATAAAGCATAGTTTAAGAAAATATAAGTCTCCGATTTTGTTGCTCATCGCATTGTCGACGTTCGTATCGTTTTCTTGTGGAAATTTGGAAATAGTACAAATTTCAACGTGCAAGACTGATGAATTCACGATTGCCTTTAATACTTGGCGACAAGCAATAAAATCGGGAACATATATTTTCTTAAACTATGTTTTATTACGAACATTTTGGCAAGTACATTCGAGCAACTAATTTTTTGATTGACAAGGGGAACACGAGGTAACTGCTCCAGAGATTTTGTTGCGCTTTTTACAGGCTGTTCTTGGACAAAAAAAAACGACACATGTCCGGCCGTTTCAGCCAATGGGCCATAGTTTCGAAGAAATCGATTTTTAAAAATGACTCTAGTCGGCCACGACACACTTGATACGTTCGATCGTCACTATTGAACAGTAGCAGCGGTAGCGCAGTAGGTAAGACGTTGGGTTCGTACACAGTAGGTTGCGTGTTCAAATTTCGTCTCGTACATTTTTTTTTATTAAAAATATGTTATTATCTGTAATTACTTATATTATCGTAGATATACACGAAAAAGATTATTTATTTAATTACATTGATATATTTTTCTTGTAAATGAAATTTAAAAATTTTTAAATAATTATTGTAATAATTTAAAACACTTAAATAAAGAAATATTATTATCTTTATAAATTTCATTTGAATTTAATGTTATTAATTTTTATTACTATTTGATTCTAATAAAATTTTATAAATTTACAAATTAGTAAATAATTAAATATTCATGTATGAAATAATTATTATTATCGTCGTTGTCGTCGTCGTTGTTGTTATTCATATGGACATAAATAAGAATGTAATAAAAACGTGAGTAATCACGAGCGACATGACGAAAAATTTTCTAATGATTTTCTCAAATAATACAGGATCGTTAAAGAATGACATGTCAGTACAAGCTTCACAACTTTTGTTTATCATTGCATGATTGATAAGGAAAAAAAGAAAAATAAGACAACAAATAAGAGAACAAATTTTCTACTAATTTGAAAATTTATAAACTTTCATTACAATCAAAAAATAATAAAAATTAATAATATTAAATTAAAATGAAATTTATAAAGATAATAATATTTCTTTTTTGCGATATTCGCAATAATAACCGAGAAAGTAGTTGCGGAAGATTAAAGAAAAGCATGTGCTAAATGGTAGAGGATAGAACGCTCGAGTCACAGCGCGGTCCAGTAATATAAAGTGTAGATATCAATGTGCGGCGATTGGAAGAACAACGCGCCACTGCCTGTGTTTATATCGCTGCGCTTCTACATCTTGCCGCACCGCGCCGAGGCAAGATGTGGGAGCACAGCGAAAAAGCACAGGCAATGGCGTGTCGTTCTTCCAATTGCCGCGCACTGACATTTGCGCGTTACATTACTGGGCCGCGCTGTGACTCGAATGCTCCGTCCTCTACCATTTAGCATACGCTTTTCTTTAATCTTTCGCAACTAATTTTTCAGTTATTACTGCAAATATCGCGAATAAATCGGACTTATGTTCACTTCAACCTCTTCTACGTTCCCACAAAATATGCTGCGATATAGAAGAGATCGTTAGGCCGTATTTATGTAATATTTATGTGCTCTTAAATTGTGTAAAAACATATTCGAATTGTTCATCGGTTTTGCAAACTACATTTTATTACGAACATTTTGATACACGTCGCAGCAGCTAATTTTTTGACGAAGTTATGCTTTGTGATAGTCCATATATGGTGATTCCGATATTGTTATATTTTTTTCACTAATCTACTTTTTAAAATCTTTTTTCATATTCTGAGAATCCATAAATAGCCAAAAATTCTGGCATATTTGTTTCTTCGATCACTGCATTGTTTCTATATGGGAAAGAGAAGGCTCTTAGTTTGACATTAAGCTAATCTCGCTTTGATCGCAATTTCCTGCTAAATGGTTGAGGTTCAGAAGTCGGGATTAGAGCAATTAATAAGCACATAAATAGTCTAAAAATCTAACACACTTTTTTCTTCGATATGGTACTTCATTTATATGAGAGGATTTACAGTATGTTTGATAAGAGCGTGTACGGCAAAATTCAAAAACTTAGGATAATACATAAATTGAAAAAATTTG
>NW_022639511.1:1177881-1192401 GCF_010583005.1 Odontomachus brunneus | reverse complement strand
ACGTCAAGCTAGCCTCGCCAGTTTTGATTGCGATTTCCTGCTAAACAGTTGGAATTAAAAAATCGGGATTACAGCAACTCATTAGCACATAAAAACGCTAAATTTTGCGGTAGATCCCGATCGTTTTAACATTAGTAGGTGAGCTAACTTGATAGGGATTATTTAGGATCTCCTAGCACCTCTCTTAAGCTGGCAGGACCAAGTCGGCGAAATCAAGTCACGCCTATTTGATTATTTAGTACTTATTTTGTACTAATTTGTACCACCAATGAAAATTTTGTATAACCATACCATTTTGAAAAAAAACATGGCGCTTCTAGGTTTAACATTGAGTTGGCAGGACCACATAAAAAAAACAAAAAAATGAAATATAAAGAGCTGAATTTGTACTAATTTGTACCATTCAAAAAAACATAGTATATTCACCTTTCCCGAGGAAAACAATACTTAAATGAAATAAACACTATTGGGCTCAAGAGTAAAGTATCCCTCGCCACGAGAAAAATCAGTCGCTGCTTCTACACTCGAAATATTACAATTACTGTCAAAATACGAGATTTGAAATTAGTTAAATTATTTAATGGAGAAATATGAACGAATCAGAAATTCGTTTGAAGTTACTAAAATTCTATTTAAATTAAGCAGATTTCCAGTTCGACAAGTTAAACAGAAACTTTTCTTGACTTAAAAACATTTGGTTAATTCATTCAAATTCTTCTCAGTGCAGAAAATTTATTGCAAGTACAGACTACGTTTGAATATTATTTAAACTTTAATCTAAAAAAAATGTAAATAAAATAAATATTTTATGATAATCTCATTTTGAAGCTTCGGCACATCTCTCTCAAGCTAGCAGGACCAAATGAGCAGAATCGAATGGAACCTATCGCATTTTTTAGTACTCATTTTGTACTATCTTGTACCATAAAAAAAATTTGTACCACATGCCGTTTTAAAAAAAATCGTGACGCTGCTATCACTTGATAAGTAACTTGATATCAAGCAAGCAGAACCAAAAAATAAATAAATAAATAAATAAACCATGGTACACACAATTAGTACTGAATTTGTACTAATTTGTACCATTCGAAATAAATCGAAAATTTTATATTTCCCCCTTTAAACAACCCCTCCCTTATTTAAACGTAACATAAAGATAGCAGGATCACGATTTTTTCACTTTTTCTTGATGGTACAAATTAGTACAAATTTAAAAACGATAAAATCTTTAATTTCTTGTCGTTTTTTACCAGTTTTTATTTTGTTCTCTTTATATTAAGTTAGCAGGATCACAATATTTTTTTTAAATAGGACGGAGTACAAAATTATTTTTTATGGTACAAAATAGTACACAATGAGTAATAAAAAACGCAATAAATATAATTTGATTCTATCGATTTAATTCTTAATAATCGAAAGAGAGAAATTTTATTTTTGAGGTTGGTTAAAGATAAGGTTGTTGTAAGGGGTAAACAGAAATATTTGCATAATTTCCTCGGTGGTAAATTAGTATAAATTCAGAAACGATAAAACCTATTGCAATTTGCCGTTTTTTAATAATATTTACTCTGTTAGCTTAAAATTAAGTCAGCAGGACCACAATTTTTTAAATAAAACGAGGTACAAAATTATTTTTGACGGTGCAAAATACTACACGATATGAGTACTGAAAAACGTAATAAATGTAATTCAATTTTACCAATATAATTCTTAATAATCGAAAGAGAGGAATTTAATTTTTGAAGCTGGTCAAGTTTGGAGTAATTTTAAGAGGTAAGCAGAAATATTTTGATAATTTTTTTAGTGGTACAAATTAGTACAAATTCAGAAACAATAAAATCTATCGTTTTCTGTCGATTTTTACCAATTTTCATTTTGTTCTCTTTATACTAAGTCAGCAGGAGCATAATATTTTTATAAATAAAACGAGGTACAAAATCATTTTTGATAATACAAAATACTACACGATTAATATAATTTGTACCATTAAAAACAATTTTGTATTCCATATCCTTTAAGAGAAATCGTCCTACTGACTTAATATAAAGTCAACAAAATAAAAATTGTTAAAAAAACGAAACAAATAGTAGATTTTGTCGGTTCAGAATTTGTACCAATTTGTACCACCAAAAAAAGTATCAAAAATATTTCTGCCGACTCTTTAAAATAACCTCAACTTTGACTAGCTTCAAAAATAAAGCTTTCTGCTTCGATTATTAAGAATTAAATCAGTAAAATCAAATCAAATTTATTGCATTATTCAGTACTTATTGTGTAGCATTTTGTACCATTAAAAATGATTTTGTATCTTATTCCGGAAGCTATACCTATAAAAAGATTTTGTACCTTGTTTTACTTTAAAAAATTGTGGTCCTGCTGATTTAATCTTAAGCTAACAGTAAATATCATTGAAAAACGGCAAATTTCAATAGGTTTTAAATGCAATAAATTTGATTTGATTTTACAGATTTAATTATTAATAATTGAAGCAGAAAGCTTTATTCTTGAAGCTGAGGTCAAAGTTGAGGTTATTTTAAAGGGTCGGCAAATATTTTTGATACTTTTCTTGGTGGTACAAATTAGTACAAATTCAGAAACAATAAAATCTATCGTTTTCTGTCGGTTTTTATCAGTTTTTATTTTGTTCTCTTTATACTAAGTCAACAGGACCACAATATTTTTTTAAATAAAACAAGGTACAAAATCATTTTTGATAATACAAAATACTACACGATTAATGTACTTTTGTACCATTAAAAACAATTTTGTATTCCATATCCTTTAAGAGAAATCGTCGTCCTACTGACTTAATATAAAGTCAGCAAAATAAAAATTGTTAAAAAAACGAAACAAATAGTAGATTTTGTCGTCTCAGAATTTGTACCAATTTGTACCACCAAAAAAAGTATCAAAAATATTTCTGCCGACTCTTTAAAATAACCTCAACTTTGACCTCAGCTTCAAGAATAAAGCTTTCTGCTTCGATTATTAATAATTAAATCAGCAAAATTAAATCAAATTTATTGCATTTTTCAGTACTTATTGTGTAGTATTTTGTACCATTAAAAATCATTTTGTACCTTGTTTTATTTATAAAAAAATTGTGGTCCTGCTGACTTAATTTTAAGCTAACAGAGTAAATATCATTGAAAAACGGCAAATTGCAATAGATTTTATCGTTTCTGAATTTGTACTAATTTGTACCACCGAGAAAAGTATGCAAATATTTCTGTTTACCCCTTAAAACAACCTCACATTTAACCAACCTCAAAAATAGAATTTCTCTCTTTCGATTATTAAGAATTAATAATCGAATCTTTCGATTATTAAGAATCGATAGAATCAAATTATATTTATTGCGTTTTTTATTACTCATTGTGTACTATTTTGTACCATAAAAAATAATTTTGTATCCCGTCCTATTTAAAAAAATATTGTGGTCCTGCTAACTTAATATAAAGAGAACAAAATAAAAACTGGTAAAAAACGACAAGAAATGAAAGATTTTATCGTTTTTGAACTTGTACTAATTTGTACCATCAAGAAAAAGTGAAAAAATCGTGATCCTGCTATCTTTATATTAGGTTTAGATAAGGGAGGGGTTGTTTAAAGGGGAAAATATAAAATTTTCTATTTATTTCGAATGGTACAAATTAGTACAAATTTAGTACTAATTGTGTGTACCATGGTTTATTTATTTATTTATTTATTTATTGGTCCTGCTAGCTTGATATCAAGTTAGCAGCATGATTTTTTTTAAAACGGCACGTGGTATAAATTTTTTTTTTGTGGTACAAAATAGTACAAAATGATTACTAAAAAATGCGATAGGTCCCATTCGATTCTGCTTATTTGGTCCTGCTAGCTTGAGAGAGGTCTTCGGCACAGTCTTATTTTCATCCATGTACGCTTTCATCATTTTTATAGTGTATTTCTTGCAGCTTTACTTTGTTTATGTTATCTCTAGTGTTTATATTATGATGAAAAGTATAAAGAATTTTCTGCATACAGAATCGGGACCCCCCATAGGGGTTGGAGGATAATTTTCTAACAGAACGGTAAGGGTACAAAATCTCAAACTTCGTATTTTGACAGTACTAATTGTAATATTTCGAGTGTAGAAGCAGCGACTGATTTTTCTTGTGGCGAGGGATACTTTACTCTTGAGCCCAATAGAGATCGGGGGTAGTTTTCAAACAGAACGACAAGAGTACAAAATCTCAAATCTCGTATGTTGACGGTACTAATTATAATATTTCGAGTGTAGAAACAGCGACTGATTTTTCTCGTGGCGAGAGATACTTTACTCTTGAGCCCAATAGTGTTTATTTCATTTAAGGGCTGTTTCCCTCGGAAGGTAAATATATGTTTTTTTGAATAGTACAAATTAGTATAAATTCAGCCCTTTATATTTCTATCTTTATTTTGCTTTTTTTATATTTTTTTTATGTGGTCCTGCTAGCTCAGTATTAAATCTAGCAGCGCCATGTTTTTTTTCAAAATGGCATGAGGTACAAAATTTTCATTGGTGGTACAAATTAGTACAAAATAAATACTAAATAATTAAATAGGCGCGACTTGATTTTATCGATTTGGTCCTGCCAGCTTAAGAGAGCTCTCCTAGTAACAACGATGGCGAGAAGCGCCATTTTTTTTCGGCACGCAGTCCTATGTCGGAACTAGGGATATGCGATTCTGTAATATATCCCAAGTATTGCGATTTTCTTTTCTTGAATAGCAATGTGATAGCCAACTAGACCTTTATCATAAAACTGCGTCTTCAATTTAAGATCGTGCCTGCAATTCAAAATTACTCGTCATTGTAGTCAAATAATTGTACAAATATATCGCGCGATAATCTATAATATATATCTATGACATATTTTATGCTACTCACGTAACAATATGACGTGTTAAAGGCGTTTAAAAGACATCTTAAAAAGTTGTCAGAAAGACGTCTTGTATCCCGATTTAAGATGCCTTAAAGACGTCTTGTTTAAGACTATTTTATATCAATATGTTTATTTTTATGTTTATTTACTACTTTATTTATATATGTTTATTTACTACTTTATTTATATATGTTTATTTACTACTTTATTTATGTATGTACTATAGATTTCTATAACTATATATACATTAAGAAAGCAAGGATATTTTATTTATTATCGTTTATTTGCTGCAGTTAGTTGAGAATCATGATTAGAGTATGGACTTGCTCATCCGTTTTGCTCAGGATTAAGATTAAGTATTGATGATAGCGAACAGATAACGATGATACTCATCGTATATTTTAAACTTGATACTTGAAAACACATGTGTTTTCCTATGAAAACACACTGCCGAATAGCAGCATGGTAGCATATTTAGTAGTTAATTTAAAATTTTAAATGATTTAAAATTTGAAGCATACGAGATGCCAAATACTATCAACATTAGCTAGCTGTCATCGATATCTAATCCTGAACAAGACGGATGAGTAAATTCACAGTCTAACTATTATTCTCAAGAACCATCTGTATAGATGAAAGAAAATTTTTACTTGGCATTGCAAGTTAAAAATAAATTAACCAAATTATAAAAAATAACAGTTTAATAACTTCTCTAAGTTCTTTTTACATACTTCAGGTACATAACATGTCTTTAAGAGATATTTTGTGTAACATCTTAAAGACGTCTAAAATAAGATGTTTTTAAGATGTCTTTAAGACATCTTTTAGAAAGATATTAAAGATATCATATTTCAGACGTCTTTAAGATGTCTTTTGAGTAACGTTTTAAAGATATTTCAAATAAGACGTCTTCTAGTAATGTCATAAAGACGTCTTACATAAGATCTTTAAAACGTCTTTTAGACATATTGTGTGGGTAAGAAGTCGTTATGATATTTGCTATAGCAACAACGTGTATAAATCTCATAGTCGGTAATGTAAGCAATCATACACAGTCTTAAAAATGGCATTCAATAGACGTCATAAAGACATCTAAATATGACATATAAAATATGTCTAAAATATGACATCTAAAAAATGCCTTAGAAGAAACATCTAAAAGTATTATCAGAAATAAAACGTCCTTAAGACGTCTCAAATAAGACTTCTGAAATGAGACGTCTATAACCCCTTGTCCACAACCTTTCTTTAATTCTTAAGCCGTAAGAAATTAACTAATCACAGTTGATTATTTTTAAAATAATCGACTGTAGGTGGTCAATTTATTACGGCTTAAAGATTAAAGCAAGGTTGTAGATAAAGGGTAAGACGTCTTTAGGTAATGTTTTAAAGAAGTTTTATTAAAACGTATTTAAGCATCTCTTAGACACGCGTACTGTATATATAATCTAAACTTACATATTGAGAGGAATAATATGGAATTATGTCATTATAACAGCTTTAAAATGATAAGTCGCATTATTTATTTTTATATGTGATTTTTATATACATATTTTTTATATATATTTCAAAAGATTACCAGAAATTATTAAGCTTAATATTGATTGTCATTAATATTTTAATAAAAATAAATAAAAAATATTCTTATTGTTTTATAAGAAAAATGTCAATAAACAATTATAATTAATTAAACGTGCAATAACACATCCTTATATGGATATCTTAATAAATCACTTTTAAAAACTTTTAAAAATTAATAATTTAGGGGAAAATAAACAAGAGTTTTGTAAAATGTCTCTCATTTTGTTCCGTGTAGGAGGCGTAACGATGTTAAATGATGTTTTTAAGAAAATATTATTCAACTTCATTATTCTTATTCTTCACATCCCTTCACAGTAAATTCATATTCTTTCAGAATAAAATTTGTGTTTTCTTATATGTCAAAGAATATTTTGATGCAATATACAGAGAAAGAAAGAGAGAAAAAAGGGGGGAAAGGGAGACGAGAGAGAGAAAGTTGATTTATTTATTTTTAATATGTTTAATATTAATTTATTTAAACATTACAGTTTCCATCATGCTACATGTTCTCTATTTACTAAAAACCACGTTAGCGATATAAAATCGCACAATTTAAAATTGTATTTGTGATATAAAATCGCGCGCATTGTAAAATCATATTTGCGATACAAAATTGTTATGCGATATATTACATTCACTGCGATTCTTATTAGAGATCGCATCGCAATAGACAATTTCATAAATCGCACATCCCTAGACGGACACGCTGCTTGCTACATTACTCTGACTCTCACTACTAATTGATATTAGGCGCTGCTACACCAAGGGAAAAATTACCTTAAAATCAACAAATATTTCTTTGATGGTTAAGTAAACAATATTTGGCATAAAGAGAATTTAGATTTAAATAAATATGTTAATAGCACCCATCAAAGAAATATTTGTTAATTTTAAGGTAATTTTTCTCTCAGTATACCTATCAGTGTTAAAAAGGAAGAGATTGAAAAGTAAGACATCTTACAATCTGGAAGCCATCTATTTCTTAGATATGCTTACAGAGTCCGTCTTACTACTTTCCACGTCTTTTATTCACATTATTTAATTGAATTCTTAATAACTATTGCGAAATAGTACGACCTCCCTGCTCAATTTGATTACTTTTAGCTACACGTGAGAGTTATGCCTTAAATTGTTAGACAAACTGTACATATTGTTATATCAATTAACTTTTTGAGTGCTGTCTTGCTTTTTAATCTTTAAACTGTCGGGAAAGCCACTTTTATGGCTCTTGAGTTTGAGTTAAAATACTACTATTTTTAGTGATATTTTAAACACTAAATGTATTAAACATATATGTGTGTATGTAACCTAAGCAATGCGTGTCTCTCCGGTGCCTGCTTCGCGCGTGTTCGCATTTACGTCGCCGAAACATATGCACTATAATTGTAATGCTTCATTATGCATAACACCCTACTTTGAAAATTATCATTTAAAAGAAATTTTATCATAATTACGGAAAAAAATCAATATAAAAAAATCATAAAATATATTAAAAAATATAAATGTTGAAAAAAATAAAAAAAATTTAAAATATAAAAAATAAAAAAAATGATAAAACAAGCAAAAAAATACAGAAATGAAACATTAAAAAACCAAACAAAAAAGACTGCATGAATCTATATATTTATATTTATTTATGTTGTCAATATTGCACTTAGGACTTGAAATTCCATAAATCTATGTTCAGAATTGGAATCAGCGATATCAAAAACCCAAACCCCAAATACACTATTTTTAAGAAAATAAAAATTTTTTATATTTTTTCGTGCGTTTCCTGCCGGGAAAGCCACTTTTGTAGCTCTGCACAAATCTCAAAATTCTGCGCCATGTGTGTTACTCATACAAAAAAATTGTTTAGAAAAAAAACCACTTTTTTAATGAAAAAAAATGCAGGCAGCCTAAAGGTTAATAGTTGTATTAAAAATGCTATATAACATTTTTAAGCGTATTAATAAAAAAGACAAAATGTAATAAGAGAAAGAGAAAGAAAGGGAAGGAGGGAGGGCGGGAGGGAGAGAGAGAGCTAGACAATTTCTCTTAATAACAAATATGTTGTAACAATTATCATAACTTACATGACAACATCTTGAAGTCTACTAATGTACAAATGCATTTTTATTTAGAATTTCAATTAACGTTGTTGCGCTTATCTTGTCTTACAAAAAGCGCACGATTGCGCTGCTCGCTACTACTCAAAGGATTAAATATTGAAATAAACAAAAAATTCGAACTGTCACGTAATAAATAAGTCCTCACATCATTTAAAAAGAAAAGTCGAAAATTTGGGCCACAAAGAATTATTATACCGCGCGTACTATGCGTAATCGCATGACCCGTTTGACTCGATTCGATTCGATTCAGCATTTCAGTGGAAGATTCAAATAACTATTTTTACATCGGGTATCGGAGTCGAGAGCTCACAAGGGTTTAAAATTAATCCTAAATCAATCCTCTCTAATATCCTGCCCTAGTTTACAGTGATAACAATAGACAATCGAACCAAAATATCGTACAATCGGCGATGTCGCCGTAAAAATCTTCCGTAAATGTTTCGAAATACGACAAATGCGGAAAAAAAAGGAAACGTGCGTCGACTTCCTCTGCTAATAGTTACTTGTTAATTTATCGTTACAATTTCGCGACAATTCGCGCCTTTGAACTCGACACGTCGCCAAACATTGGACGCAATTTATGTGATCGATACTTCATTATCTATACGTTAATGCCTATTCAACGCGCCTCTCTCAACTCGCTTTGCTCGAACGTTAACAAGGAAAGTTTAGGGATTGATCTGCGAACACATTTTACACATTTTCTTCACATTTGCACGTTTCACTTTTAGTAGCCCTCGCTCTTGATATTTCGACACGTAGGACACACGAGGAGTCTAAAACTGAATTCGACTTCGCGACGATACACAAAGATTTAAGTGCACGATAGACTGAGCCCTTAAGTAAACGGAGTAGGTCAAGCGATATCGCGCAGTCCGTGCGCGAGCTTCAACCCGAAATTTATTTTCGCCGAAATCAATGAACCTCGTGGTGTCGCTGCGAACGGAACGATCATTTCTCCTAAGTCCATCGATGGCGCGACTTCCATTCTCTTATTAGAACAATCGCGTCAAAGAGGCGAGTCTACAACTCTCGGCAACGACAACGACGACGTGCACGCGTATTGAACGATATCGTCCCTATCCTCATGAGAGATGTCTTCGGCAAGCGAATGGTGAAGGCGTAACCGGAAGGGATTATTTGTCAAGAGCGGCAATAGGTGCTTGCGTCACGTTGATCCCCGGCAATTAACTGTCGTTTCGACAGTGGAATAAGTGCTTGACACACGTTTCAAACAATGCTTACGTCCATAAACAATCGAATTCTAGTTTCCTCTTGGATATTATTCATATTGTAAATTTGCAAAAACAAGGTAAACCGATTATGGAATAAAGTATACAGAGGTAATATGGAATAGGAATTTGATTTCTTCTGTAAGGCATTGCACTTTGACGGCAAGTGCTAGAAAAAAAACTCGTCATATGTAATACTGAGCGCTGAGACAACAAATGTATATGGGGATATAAAAGATTATCTACTTTTGTTTCGCCTGAATATTAAACATTGCGGCAATCGAATTGCTCTTGCTTGAAACTTCTGAGCACTCACCGCGGTCATGTTGGATCGTGACGTCAGAGGCAAGAAACTACACTCTGAAAACTCTCTTATATCTCTCTTATGTCTAAATTATTTTTAAAAAATCTATAACAATTTTTTTTTATCATAAGAAAGATCTCTTAAGCGTTGTAGCGCAAAAATCAAAATGATAAAATAAATCGTAGATTCATCATACATAATTAACGATATTTTCTATATTAAAGAAATTCTATGACAATTTTATTTTTTGTGTCAAGAGAGAAGTTTTCTGAGAGTTGCAACGCAAAAATCTAAATAACCTAAATATAAGAGCGCATAATTAGTTTATTTAAATTTACAAAATAATTTATTTGTATTTTATTTAATTTTAAAACAAATAAATATTTTTCAAATATACTTTTCACATACTCTTTTTAAACATGCATTTTACATTTAAAAGGATCAATTCTTTTCTTTTAAATAAATCATTTGTTTTTTTTTCGTACATAAGTATACTATATGGGTATACAATAAAAAGTATCTGTTAGTGAAAGTGATAGTGATGCAGTAGATAAAGTGAACGATTCAAGAACCAGAGGTGTTTCAGGTTCAAATCTCAGCAATAGTAAGCAAATTTTCGAAGTACAATTTAAATTGAATTAGGATGTGAAATAGCATGTGGAATAATAATATGTTAAATTTAAGAAAAAATTTCAGAAAATGATAAAAATATAATATAAAAAGGAACCTTAATTAAAAAAGACCAGCTAAAAAATATTTTTTAATATTAAAAATTATTTCTTAAAATATTAAAAAATATTTTTTTTTAGTAGTATGTTGCATTTTTTTCTTTGAATATTTTTTTGGAACTAACATTTCTTTGAATCAAATGTAAAATTTGATTTTACAAAAACATTTGCTTTTTTATAAAAAAAACTGCATTTTTATCTCAGTAAATATTTACTCTCTTGTACAAAATAAAACAGTAATGTAATAAATATTTACTATGTTGCAGGAAATATTTTTTAAAGATTAAAACACATTTATTTATTGCAAAAATCATTTGCTCATTTATTACAAAATTATATTTATGTTCCAATAAATTTTTACTTTTAGAAAAATATAAAGCTATAATTTAAACTAATATTTACTACATTGCAGAAAATATTGCCTGCAATTTAATAGTGATTTGGTTCAAAGAAAACTAATTTCTTGCCTTTAAATAAACTATTTTTTAATATTACAGTAAGTATAACTTTCATTGTACAAAACTTTTTTTTATATTTAACATATAATTCGCTTAAGACAAAGTAGCATTTTCTTTCCATAAACTACTATTATTTCGAAATTATTTAGTTGCAACAATTATTACTTTTGTTCCAATAAACATTTCTTATAATCTGGAAAATATTTCTTGAATTTTATTAATTATTTACTTAATGGACAAATTATTTGTTGGAAGAAAATATAATTGTTTAATTGAAACAAATGATTCTGCAGTACTATGTAAACATATTATTTATTTAAATTTAACTAATTTTTCTTTTTTTTAATAAATTTTTTTCTCAGTGTACGCTCTCAATATAGTTGTATTAATAATATTTTATACCGTTTAATTGCTATTCCTAATCTTCTTAATGACATGAAAAAGTTTTGTTTGTAATGTAAACAAGGTTCAAAATTCCACATTTTCTAAACAAGTCCATACTAGTGGTGAAAACTGGTATTTTCCGGAAAAATTTGTCTTTTCTATTAAAAATGATTAAAAAAATATGTTAATTATATCCTTTCAAGTAGAGACTAAACCATTTCCAAAATAATTTTTATTTAAAAAAGCCAGAAATATGAATGTCAGAACGTGGTGAAAACATTAAGTAAAAATAAATATTTTCCTGCAGATTTTACTAATTTCATCATGCACTTGCGTAACTATCTAATAAGTTCCGTTTCAATTGAGAACGTTTTCGAATTTAAGCTTTATCCGTGTAGTAGATTAGGAATCAATACGATAAATCAGTTTCTTGTTAGATGTTGAACGGTAAAACGTAAATCAGATCTGTACTGGTAAAAATATCTAATTCTATTATTTTTTTCTTATTAAAAATTAATATAAAATTTAATATCTTCAAATATCTCCAAAGTTTTTGTTTAAAAAATGTACTTTATGTATCAAAATTTGTAAATTAAAAAAGACTATATTATTATATTAGTTTATTATTATATTATTTTTATTATTGTATATGGTAGTTATATGGTTTTTACCATAGGGATTAATATGATTTATTTTTTGCATAAAGTAAAGATACAGATAAAGTTGTATAAACATATTAGTCATTTTTATAATTTTTTCTAGTTTATTCTATTGGATATAACCCGAGATAGTAAAACGAAATTTACCAATGTTTTTTATCCACTGGATTTTCCTAGACAATTATGTATGTAAGATGTATTAAAATAATATCTTCTATCGCAAAGGTAGATAACTAATAATCTGAAAAATATATATAAAAAATTGGACAGATTTTCTTCTATTAATTTCTATTGGTTATTATGTTTAGTTTTCGTTTTTCTGTTTATTATGTTTATTTTTCATATAAAACACGCATATGATATCTTTTAATAAATAATTATAGTATCATTTAATGTACAAAATAATTTGTCCAGTAATTATGAACGATTTATGCTTTCTCAGAAATAAGAAGATATTCGCTTTATTAACTATGTAATTTACTAGTGTTCTTTAAATTTGCTCGGTGGTCCATATTGTCTACCATTTTTTTGACTTTCTGATTTTCTCACTTTTTACTCTTTTAATAGTATTTAAGTAGCAATTAAATTTTGGACACTTTCTTTTATTGGCTCTTATAGATATTACATATCTCTCAATATTTCTACGCTATTAGAAATTAAAAATTTGAATTTACATCATGGCAGTGTTAATTTGAAAAAAGGTATTTTATAATCGACTTTGTGTGTGTGTTGTGGTGTTACCTTACACCTGATGCATTCCATTGCAACAATTCGTAAATCTCTCAACTTTCTCTTCCCCTTTATCCCACTCTCTTGCTCCGTCGCGTATCTCGTAATATTTTTTTATTCAGAAGCATCGATTCGGAGCAGCAATTTATTATCGAGCATGGTCTCTTTCGCTGCGGTTAGCAGGCCGAATACTCGTTCCTCACATCCGCGCCGATTTTATGCGTCACTCGCGGAACGAGGAGTGCATCGCACACATGACGCTTCAAACGAACCGTGCCGCGAGTTGTCAACGCGTCATACGCATCGATGCTGCGACAAGAACGCGCGATAGACGTGATAACGCTTGACTGGCGCGGACCATACACCGACCCTTGAAGTTTTAACTTACGAGTCAGGAGAGATAAAAGTATTAACACATTGTGTGTCGAGTGCATGCGAGGTGTGTCTTATGCGAGTGTGATCTTTCTTTTGAAAACCGCACCATGTTTTCGCGGTCTGTCAATAGCGACACGAAAATTTGTAATATCCGCATCGTGGTTGGAGAACTGTTTATTATGTTGGCTCGGGAGTCACATGTTAGTACTTCACTAGAAAAAGGAGTCCCTAGATTAATTGCATAGTTAAATTTGGATTAACCCTTCAGTAGGCGCGCATATATTTGTTATTTTATTTTAGACGCCTACACTGAAGAAAAAATTACCTTAAAATCAACAAATATTGTTTTCATTGGTGCCATTAACATATTTATTTAAATCTAAATTCTCTTTATTTAAACCAAATATTGTTTATATTATTAATAAGTATTGTTATAGTTATAATTTATACTGTTTATATTATTAATAAATATTGTTTACTTAAATAAGGTAAACAATATTTTATTTAAATAAAGAGAATTTAGATTTGAGTAAATATGTTAATGGCACCTATCAAAGAAGTATTTGTTGATTTTAAAGTAATTTTTGCCTTAGTATAGTTTATACTATTGTAAATGTATATTTTTTGTTAAAAATATATACAAGTAATAGACTGATATGTATATTATAAAAGACGATGTATCTTTGATTGGTAACATGTAGCTTTCAAATTATGTCTGTTGACCATGCGAACCTTTTGTACTTAACAAAGGATTAAAATGTTTGAATTAAAATTTAAAGCAATCGATATATAACACAGAAAAATATATTTATTCAAATAAACGTTAGTTAGTTGAAGTATTTTATATAAATTTATATGTCCGAAAATCTACCATAAATTCATCATAAGGCTCCTGGGGAGTCGCATCATCCATCTCTTTTTAATGACGTCAGAAGCGAAAAAACGCATGCTAAAAATTCCTGCAAAATACGTCGAAATAAACAGATATATCCACAAAACGACATTTGCGATCGATTAAGTACATCTCTAAAATACTCCGTACACTTTCCTTTTGTTCTAAAAATCAA
>NW_022639511.1:1162085-1176989 GCF_010583005.1 Odontomachus brunneus | reverse complement strand
TTAGAACAAAAGGAAAGTGTACGGAGTATTTTAGAGATGTACTTAATCGATCGCAAATGTCGTTTTGTGGATATATCTGTTTATCTCGACGTATTTTGTAGGAATTTTTAGCATGCGTTTTCTCGCTTCTGACGTCATTAAAAAGAGATGGATGATGCGACTCCCCAGGAGCCATAAGCATCAAATTTACTTTAAACATATTCTAAGCCTTAGTAAGTATTTGGCATTTCAATCGACAATATTAAATTGAAAAAAAAAATTCGGTTAGCTTACTACACAGAGTTGAATCAATCTTTTACTTGATAAAATTTATGTTGATGATATTCTTGCAAAGAAAATAAATTTTTCTTTTCAGTACATGATAAAATGGGTTTTTCTAAAACTTTTAATGTATATATTTTAAGATTATTATTAAGGGAAAATATTCTTTAAAGAATAAAAAGAAGATAAAGATAATCCAAAAGAAAGAAGGTAAATGAAATCATCGCTTTTCTTAGCAATAAAATATTTGTTTATGTATACACTCTCAATAAACACTAACAAGTAATGTTACATCAATGTTATATAATTTTCCACTCAATGATGTAAATATTGCATACATATTACATTGAATTTACAATGTTGAGCAAGAAATTATAAGATTGATGTTATTTTTAGTTGGGATCTACATCGTAATATAGGTAAGATCATTTGCTGAATTCATTTAATATCTGCGTGAAATTAATAAATCTGACGAGAGAACAAATTCAATTAGTCATAGAGTTATGCAAGAATGATAAAAAAATTATGATTAATTTTAATTTTTGTAGAGTCCATGTCTTTCTACATAAATCAAAAAAAGATTCAAGCCTACAAGTCGCATTTTTTACTCATTTTTTAAAGGATTAGGCTTGTCAAAGAATGCCCTTAAAGAGATGAAAATTGACCATGCTTAACTTTTTGAACGATTATGAAAAATCTCAGTGCTATCAGTGCTTTTTTAATCACACATCAAATTTTCATCTTCATTGTTTCCGAAACGTATTCCATCATGTGTTGGTTGGATCGTCCTTGAATAACTACGGTCAATTCCTCGTTGTTACTTCGCCGACACGTTGACGAGTACATACGACTACGTACGAATGTACTACGTACGCACTCTCGTCGACCGGTTGCCCGCGAAATCTAGATCGCCCTAACGTCCGTCTTACGGCGACATGCGATTGGTGCTCACGCAGACCTCCGCAGCAGGTGCAAGAAAGAAGACACACTACTGTGCATATGGAGAAGCAAGGGCCTGGAACCACGGTCGAGTAAAATTTCGCGCTGTGTTTCGCACTGCAACACACACTTGTGTCAAAGCCGGAGCATCGATGGTGTGTCGATGGTTTATGGTTTCGTCAGGTCATCCCACTAATTAGAAATTTTTTACACGACATCGGTCTACGATTATCCGGCGTGAATTATCGCAACCTACGGTGCTCCGAAGCACTCGCGAAGCTATCCACGCGTTCGTCGACTTGGAAATTTCAAGAATTTCACGCGAAGCGCCGAACGTCGGGAATCCCGAAACGTTGCGCGTAAGGAGACACGATATCGATAATTTCGTGTGTCGCGAGGAGCCAAAGGTCACGTAAGTACGCGTTATCTGTTCGTACAAAACGACTGGCGGGAAAGACGCCACGCTTCATGCCAACGCGAAGAAGTTAGCAACAGGAAGGATGCATCTGCCGCGACCTCCCTCGTATCTGGGTTAAACGTGGCCACCGTCGCTGCCGTCGACACCACCATATCACCATCAGTACTACCATAGTCGTCGTCGTCGTCGTCGTCGTCGTCGTTGTCGTTGTCGTTGTTATCGTCGTCGTCGTCGTCGTCGTCGTCGTCGTCGTCGTCGTCATCGTCATCGTCATCGTCATCGTCATCATCATCATCATCATCATCATCATCATCATCATCATCATCATCATCGTCATCACCATCATCATCGCTGTGCAATAACCTGATAATTTCGTAAACGACGAGAGTAACGACAGGATCTGGACTCACCGTGAGGATAACAAGTCCCACCGGCGAAGCGCCGCGACGTCGCGGGAGTCGAGTAGTAGCTCCTTCGTCGGGGGACACCGCACGTAATAAAAGCAACGACCACTGCCGTCGACGTCGCGCGACTGGAAATACGTCGAGTTCGCGGTACGAGGGTAACTCGCGTACTCTCTCTCTCTTTCTCTCTCTCTCTCTCTCTCTCTCTCTCTATATATATATATATATATATATATATATATATATATATCTCCCCCTCTTCCCCGGCCGCACGCACCGCTGCGACCGTACGGCACAGGTGTTGCTTTCAGAAGACGATGCGTGCTGCTGCCGCTAGCGAACACACGAATCGACACACGCGCGACTACGCCGCTCTCTCGCACAGGCGGCCCACCGGGCGGCCGAGTAGTGGTACCGTGATGTCACCACGACGACAAGAGTCATCCGGCACCATCGTCCTACGCGAATTGGTGTTTACTACTGAGCGCACTCGCACCGCCGCGCCGCGCCGCTGCGCCGAGTTATATTGCTGCGCCACGTTGCGTCGCTCCCACGAGTTAACGCCAAACGCGACGCGACGCGACGCGGCACAGCACGGCACGAACTGTCAACCGAATGCAACAGTTGCGTGTAGTTGCGCTCGAACTCGGTGGAGGCTGACTGTGAGATGCGTCAGCTGTATGTACCGACGCGCGTCAAGAGAATCGAAGACGCGATCGATAACGTGAGAGATTAACCGCGTCGCATATGTAAATATGTCTAGAGAGAGAGATGGTACTCCGAGTGATTTTATTTATATTTTCATTATTTAGTACGAGTGATATCTAGTAGTATTTATATTAAATTATCCTCGTTCAGTGATTCGTGTAAACATAATGGTGTATCGAATTAGTATGATAAGTTTTTCCGACGTGTAACGTAGCAATTTGACGCGCCGTTTGCATGTATCGTCGAAGCTAACAGACCGATACTAGTCTTTTAAAAACTTAAAGGGCCTACAAGATTCAACATTGTTTTTTCTGTTATTGACATTGGAGAAAAGTAATCAAAACATAGATTTAAAGGAGTTGCTTAAGCATTAATTTTCATTTATTTGTCACAACTTTACTTAGTATTAACTATTATAGGTTTTCAGTTTTATATTTTAATTATATTACAGAGAGAGAGAGAGAGAGAGAGAGAGAGAGAGAGAGAGAGAGTTTCTTGATTTACCTAATTCTTTAAAATGTTCTTCCCTAGAACTGGATAAAATTTAAAAAAAACAAATATTTCTTAAATGTCTTTTAAGCTCAAGAAATCAAAGTGAAAGAAAATTTAAAATGGCATTAAATCTTCAAAAAAATTTTTTTTACTTTTATTTTCAAATTTCATACAAAATATTTACACACATGTAGGAGTGTATAATTTTGAAAATAAAAAAATACAGATTCTCTTTATAAATGCTTTCTTTACTTTAAATTGATGTAATTTCACAAAAACAATGTTGCAACTGTATAGTTGCAATTTAAATTGCAATTACATATTACATAATTTGATTAAATTCGTAATATTAATCTTACTATTAAAATTTGATATTTTTATTTTTTAATTGAATTTGGAAATTTTGAAAACACTGAAATCCAATAAATTTAATAAAAGATTTGCTACATTATATAAAAAATGTGTATATGGATTTAGCTTTAATGTCAATAAAATTCAATCTTAATTAAATTTATGCACACAAGCTTTATCTCAAATTGGTTATAATGCATAAATATGTGCACATATTCTGTAATATGTAACTTGATGTAAAATTATATTATCTATAAATATCAAACGAGTACAAGTATCAAACGATTTATGTGTAAACAAGCACTATATTTCAATAAAAATTGTGGAAATTTGATAAAGAGATGAGTGTTTTATAGAAAAATGTTATATTAACTAATCGTATCACAGATTTCAAATGATATTTTTTATTATTTGGTTTTACCATCTTTTCATAATTGCATTAAAATGCGTCTTATTGTGGTTATCATCATTCGCATTCGTACAAATCTCCAATTTTTCGGAGACGTTTGTGTAATAAGCTTCAACGAGGCATATTTCTTCATAGAGATCTTCCGGTGACATTTCAACGATGCTCGCGCATTCATTCAATAACCATCGGAAACTCCTGGGTAAAGTTCTCTCGAATAATTCAAAATTCTTTGGCTTTACACGACTAAAGTTGCAATGGTACATCCAATAATCCTTAAAGGGTCTAAACAATCTAAGAGCGTTCTCTGTTCTTTTATTGAATGTATGAAAGGTTTCATCCATTGTTACTCCAAATACTTTACCATTCTCAGGCTGATCATCGTGTCCAATCTTAATCTTTGTAAAATCACTATACATGAACGTGTTATTCAAATTACAAATATCTGGAATCTCTGGTAATGTATTCTCAATTTCGGAATTATTCGCTGAAATCATCTTGGTTTGCTTTATGCAATTGATTGAATGATCTTGGCTTACATTTTTAACATCGTGTTCCAAAGCGATATCGTTCTGTTTAATAAATTTACCGTCCACGCCTTTCATAGGTTTACGCTTCTGTTTCTTTTTGAAACATACATTTTTGGACATGGCTGTTTTTTCGGTACTGGAAAAATTTATATTGTACGCTTTACAAAATTTCGATGATAATTTCGTCTCTTCAAGAAAAGTATCGTTAACATAAGCATCTTGAGAATCTCCATCTGTAAAATCTTTATTATCGTTTGTATCTAAGATCGATAGTTTACCATCTGAAAAAGTCTCATCGAATATAAATTCAGAGAAAGATAATAATAGAGGAGCTTTCACATTTATATTTGTGCTCTGAGCGTCATTATAATACTGTTTTTTCTTTTCATCAATTTTGAGCTGACAGGGCATTTTCTTATGTAAATAATCAGTAAAATCCTCTTTCTGCTCAACCTCGATTTCCTCGTTCATAAAATCATGTATCTCAATATAATCTTTCAAATCCTTTACACTCGTCATTTTTGCTTGTTCATAAAGAGGTACAGTCTTTTCAATAAAATGTAAATTTGAGTCAATAAAATCTAACTGTATTTCATATCGCTGAGCCAATTCGTAGATACTAAAATAAAAAATAAAGAAATAATATACTTTATGACATACTTTATAACTGGAGAACTGTATTACTTACGATTCTGATTTTGTCATATATCCAATTTTTGTAGAGTAGAAATCGCTCTTAAGTATATTTGGAAAGTCGTATTGCGGATATTCCAACAGTTGTTGAAGATACGCGCGATGTGGCGTTAGTGAAGGAGCGAACACATTTACCTCGTTCAATGGTAAATCAATGTAGTTTACGTTAGTGATACACTGTTTCATCGCGTGAATAAGTTCACGTGGTATTAAATGTTTACGCGTGGTTAACTCGGGTTGCTCCTTGTCCGTTTTGGAATGTATAGCCTCCAAAAATTTTATGTACAAACTGCTAACTATTGGTATGTTTGGATCGTATTTTAACTTGGTGGGAAAATGCATATTAGCCAAAACAGTCCGTCTGCATTCGATATGCCTCTGCCATTCTCGAAAACTGAATAGTCTCGTCATACAAACGCCTTCATCACTTATTACACTGGAATAAAAAAGAAGATACCTTGTTTTAATAATAGAAACATGACAAAACGAAGTATAGCTAAAAAAATGGATACATCGTAACATAATAATATCTATATTTACAAAAGAAAAATCGTAACTGTGTGAAAAATGTCTTCCATCGTATTTTCTCACACTTTTCATCTAAAGTTGTACCAAATGCTAAGTAATTCTTTGTAATTACTGCATATGGCATGTTATTTGCGGTAAAATACACGCTCCACTCGCCAAATTTCTTAAATACGATACCACCAGCTGCATGATCGTATCTAGTTATCGCATAATCGAGATTTTGTTTCAAAACTTTCCACGGATCACATCCTTGCTCGATATCATTCGCTATAATTCTCGATAAATCATGTTTCATAGTGAATTCTGCGCAACCCGTTAGGGAACAGCCTACATTTTGATTAGCATATACGTCGCAGCCTAATATAGAGGAGCCACTTATATTTCCTACTAATTTCTTGTTTAAACCACCGTTCGTACTTCCCGCAGCAATAGTGTGTCCGTCGTAAGCAATACAGCCAACGGTGCTTCCACTGTCTAAAGATAAAAATTGTATTCTTGTCAAGTATCAGTGTTAAATTGATACTACGCTTATAAGGGTAAAAAGATACGATTTTGTGACATCTCATTTTCACAATGTACTTTTTAATGTTTCAGCATGTTGATGATTTTCAGTGTCCTAATTAGGATTAGAATTGCCCGTCCCCTCTAATTTATAAGCCAGATATGCCATAGGTGCTATCATGTTATTTAGACTAGTTTAATCTTGCATGTTTTATTAAATTTTTTGCACCCTCCCAAACTACGATGGAGTTAGGAAAGTTATCCAGAACAAATCTAGCAAGAGATATTGGATGCTCTATATTTGATACCGTTGCTATGGACTCACACTCCATCTTGAAGCCATCTATTATGCTTGCATCCATCTGTATTTCTTCTGTATCGGACACAGAACAAGTTATTATATATGCATATATAAGAACCTCAGGATTGCATGGCGAGGTTACATAATCCCGGGAACACAAACATATTTATACCTATTTCGTTTAAAAGCGAGCCGTAGCCACAATTGAATAATTCATCACATTCTAACCACCACAACGCCGTCTCTACGGCTTCTACGGGACTTGCACCATTTAGCAAACTTTGATATCCAGTGAATGCTGCTTTCTTACAGCTAATCATTTTTTCGATGATTAGTACATCATTAAAATCTGCAGTGCTACCAAGTACAAATATACTCGGAGTATCAAAGCTTTTACACTGATACTGTGTCATATCCAAGTGATTGCTTATTATATTTCTTATATCATTATAGGAATGATTTTGTGGTTTGAAAAAATTACTGTTTTGACACTTTCGTTGGAAAACATTTTTTTATTATAATTATTGTTTTTTTTTAAAAACAAATGTTAGACTGAGTTTGTGTGTGTGTGCGTGTGTGTGTGTGTGTGTGTGTGTGTGTGTGTGTGTGTGTGTGTGTGTGTGTGTGTGTGTGTGTGTGTGTGTGTGTGTGTGTGTGTGTGTGTGTGTGTGTGTGTGTGTGTGTGTGTGTGTGTGTCGAAATTTTTATGGTGAATGTTTATCAAGTGATTCTCACATAGCTTACATGCAGTTTTTAAACCATTTAATATATTTGACAGGTATATATATAATCATCTGTATTCATGGATATGATCCAAATCAATATTAGCTGCATTCAGCAGAATTCAACGCTTAAAGTTTAATGATTATTGTATATGATTGGAGTGTACTTTTAGGTCCTTGACAGATTCAGCAAAACATACCATATAGAAACAATAGACATTAAGAACTGATTTCTAAATCATTTTATTATTAATATAACGCAGCCATTTAAACATATAATATGATATGTATCATAAACTGCGCATTGCTGTAGAAGAAATAAAATCAGCATTAACTCCTTCGCTGTCAGACGAAAATTACATTTTCGTGCTAAAAATGTTTCGAAAAATGAAAATCTTTAGAATGGCATGACGAACACAAAATTAGAGATTTTGGGAGCGCTAAATTTGAATCTGAAGTTAGATTTTGAAAATTTATAATGATGGATCCAATATGGCGGATCAAAATTCGAGATTTTCTTGGAATTTTATGAATGTAGTATGTTTATATTTTGGTCTATGTTTCCAAGGTTACTGGATTCAAATCTGAAGTTAGATTTGAACTCAGCATTATAAAAAAGCAATGTCATTTTTGTAAAATCCCAAAATTTTTTTCGCACTTTTAACCGCCATATTGAATCTTCCGAATCCCAAGAATCTTCAGAAACCCAATGCACAATCAAACCGAATGAAATTGAGCATATTTTTTTTTAGATGCACATATGTGCGTCATGAAACAAAAGTGGCACGACTTTTTTTAAGCGTATATGCGTCACTGACAGGGAAGAGATTAATAAGACAGGATAATAGAGAGTGAGTCCTTGTCTAATTTTCCTTGTCTAATTGTCTGGTTGATGAAGAGAAGCAAAAGCGATTACATGATCAATATTCTCTTTTTTTCCTCGTTTTATTCTCTTATTTCTCCTACATCGGTCTCTTCTTGAGCTTTGTTTGACAGAGAAAGTATTTAATTTAATATATCTCTATTTTTTATCTTATTATCAGCCGTCTCGTACGTAATATATTCTACAAATCTATATGCTTATATATAGTCTATATGCTTAGAACAATCGAAGCTACGAAGTTCTTTTGAGAACGGTCGAAGCGAACATAAAAGTCCTATACCGTTTTACAATCTTCATAATAATAACCGACAAATTAATTGCGGAAGATTAAATAAAAGCGTGCGCCGAATGGTAGAGGACGGAGCGCTCGAATCATAGCGCGGCTCAGTAATATAGCGCGTAGATGTCGACACGTGGCGATTGGAAGAATAACTACTGCCTATGCTTATATCGTTGCGCTCCTACGTCTTGCCGCATCGCGCCGAGACGAGATGTAAGAGCGCTGCGATATAAGCACAAGCAGTGGTGCGTTGTCCTTTCAATCACCACACGTCGACATATTATTGGGCCGCGCTATGACTCAAGCGTTCAGTTCTCTACCATTCAGCACACGCTTTTCCTTAACCTTTCGCAATTAATTTCTCGGCTATTGTTACGAATATCGCAAAACGGTATAAGACTTTTATGTTCATCTCGACCCGCTCTATGTTCTCACGGGAGCTTCGTAGATTGTTCTGGGACACCCTGTATACCAGAACTTGACACGCATTGCATATTTCGACTAATTTTCAACCTGCTCCTATTCCTTATCTCATCGTCTCGCATGCAACCTACAAGACGCTCGAGATTTAGATCCATATTAATAATCGTTACTTGAAACTTGCCTCAAGTGAAACATTCAATTTAGAGTCAGACATGAGTTTTTCAGCTGAATATTGTGATTGTAAATGTAAATATCATATATATTATACAAGATGTCCCATTTTAACTTAGGCACTGTAATATCTCGAAAACAATGCATTAAAAAAATGTTTTCAACAAAAGGGTAGGGTATAAAGGGGAAAAGAAAATAGTAATATTTTTTTTATTTTGAAATACCTTGTCTGAGTACATTGAAAAACTCTGTTAAGATCAACTCTAATTTTTTTTAATAGAATTATATAGTCTTTTAAATATAAGTAAATTCCTCTGAGGCCATACTGCGTACAAAAATATTGGATATAACCATCGAAAAGTGGATACATTTCGAGATATATACTAAATTTTTGTCTCTATACTTTTTAGCATAAAATATGAAATATCTTCTAAAGTATACTTTTTAATAACCTCACCCTAATACTTTTGTACGCAGAATAATAGGTAATTGATAATAGATAAAATCGATTATTGCAAAAAAACATACAAAAACTTTAAAAAATATTTCATGCATTTTGTAGATTTATTCATGCACCTGTATGGGAAGATAAGTATCACCGATCGATTTTTCTTTTCATTATACGTATAAAAGTATTAACACGAAGTGGTTGAAAAGTGAATAGTTTATGAGATATTTCATATCTTGTATTGAAAAGTAACAGGATAAAATGTGAAATATCGGGAAGTATTCACATTTAGATTATTTTTTTCTAATATTTTTGTACGCGGAATGACTAGAGGAATTGATTTATACTTAAAAAATCATATGATTCTATTTAAAGAATTAGTTGAAATTAAGTTTTTTAAGGACAAAAAATATTACTATTTTTTTCTCCTTCGATATCCTACAACTTTTTTTTGAAAATGCATTGTTTTCGAAATATTACAGTGTCTAATTTAAAATGGAACACCCTATAGAATTCAAATTAAAAAAATTTTTCGTCTAACTTTAAATTCAGATCTGAGTATCTTATGTAGAACAAGTTTCAAGTAACGACTACTAATATGGGCCTTGGAAGCATGACTTGTAAACATATGTTTCTAATAGTGGAAAGCTAATATATGTTTACAAGTCATACTCTTGAGTCTCGTAGGTTACGCGCGGAGCGATGAGGTAAGGTGAATATCGTTAGACGGAGCAGTTGAAAATTAGTGGAACGCATGCCGAGTTCTAATATATGTACATATTCAACTGTCTTTGTGCTTGCTTATGTCTTTAATGATATCAATATCAGAGAATACTCAGTTATTATAAAATTATCCAGGTATCATAATTAGCATATGCTAATTGTCAAGAGCCCTAACGTACAATATAGATTAGATTTTGTTATTTTTTATTATGTTTTAGTTGTATACATTAGTTTGACAGACAAGTCAAACTAATTAATGTAAAGTTATCACAGAAACAGACTGCTTTAACACATACCATTCCTCTGCTTCTTTAAATAATTAAACAATAATTGATTAAAAATCTAAAAACTTATATTACGTAATAAGATTACGTACAGTATGTTGCATCAACATTATAGTTCAGTATGACGAGTGAACGAGTTTGCAACACTTTTTCATATTTATTTTAATGGTAAAAATTAGTGTAAATCGTTTAGCAAATGAGTATATTGCCCAATCCGAGTTGAGTTTATGCCCGAACATGCGCGTCTGCAAATAAAACGAGCAAGCAACCTATCGTGGTGACCAATATGTGTTGATGCAATACCCTGTACGAACATGCAAAAAAGTATAACTTAACAAATTTAACTAAAGTCTTTTATCGTTTTGCAAACAACTACAACAATTATTGAGATATTAATTAAGAAGAATTGGTGAATTAGTGTTTAACAACGATGAATATCGGCTGATAGCGAGAAGCAAGATAATATTACTTAAAAAATCCAATAAGAGATATAGTAGAAATACGTACAAATTTCATTGACTAAATGACTTTATCTAAACTAATAATTTCTATCAGAAATTTTATAATTTCTCACATTTCAGCTCATATAAAGAAGTTATCAGTTTCTTTCATTTTATATCGTAAAAAAGAACTTATTTTTAATAATTAAATATTTATCTGGATATATATTTTTCTATGTAATTTTATAATTAATTTTATTATTAATTTTTACCAAAAAAACGAATCAATTCTACAGATTTTTCTTATCTAATTCTATCAAATCTTATTTACAAGGAACATTTCAAAGAACAAACAGCGAGGTTCACCATTCCACACGTGATCTTAGATCGCACACTTATATTCATAGTTAGGAGATTAAGAAACAAGCTGTAATGACATGTTTCTTCGATTCTCCCTATAGAGTTTCTATAGAGTTTATTATATCGTACTATGCATACTTATTTACCTATTTCTTTCAATTAATATCTCAATTATCGTAATTGTTTGCAAAATGACTTTTTTATTCAGTTTGGTGAATTTTACATATGTACAAGAAGATGTACGGGTTGTGTCAAATATATTGTGAAAACACTATCCAATTTATAAGTCTGTTCTTTTCAGCTGCACTACTGTAATAAGTTAGAATAAGACAAATATATTTTGGGCCGGTTTTTCAATGATAGTTTAACTCGTTTCGCCCCAAAATAACTTAAATTTTGTCTTTTCTTCATTGCAATAATTTTGAGAGAAAACGTCTATAGATCTTTCCGGCACTCGATACCCTATAGATGTAAAACATGCCCTTTCCGAATCTGAAGTCCATTTTTTGCTTTCACGCGCCATTTTTTCAATATAGCGGCTAAAACGCCAAAAAATTGAAAAAAATAGAATATCGTTTGTTTGTATCTCACTTTTCGGCATGATCTGGAATCATAGAATCGTGCTAGTTGTCTGGATCTGGTGACATAGTGTCTAGCTAAAATATGGTGCTGTGCAGATCAAACAATTTATTGTCGGATTCAATATGGCGGCTGTTTTTAGAAAATTTATGTTTTTATCGTTTTTCCAGATTATTTATCACCCACTTGCATTTGCGTGATCTATAGTATTAAAATATGATTTAAGTAAAATTAAATCGCAATGTACTACGACATAACTAAAAAAATCCAAAATGGCGAAGATTTTCAGGTTTTTTTGTAAAATTTTTAGTTTTTATACGTTTTTGTAACATATCCGATTATTTTTTCACGCTTTTGTTGATTCTGAGACTTACACTTCTGAAGAATAGTGACAGCAGCAAAATATTATTGTTCTAAGATGTAACATAATCTCTAAACACCATATTGAGCTTGATTTTTATAGTAACTTGTAGTGATATTATCGTAATTTAGTTTCTTTTTTTTGCTGTATAATAAGTATAGAATATAATATATAATAGACCCAAAGGTTTAACATAACTTCAAAATGGGATAGTTGAACACTTTTTTGCAACTTATGGTTATATAATCATGCTCGAGTTGCAATATTTATTTGAAAATAATACTACTGTTGAATGAATAAAAAATGCAATATGTGATGATTCTAATGAATAATATAACCTCAAAATAACATAAATGGTTACATTTTTGTTAACTTATAGTGTAAAATAACATAATCATAATTTGTTTTGCAATGTTTATTATTCTGCACTTTTCATTCAACAGCAGTATTATTTTCAAATAAATATTGCAACTTGAGCATGATTATATAAGCATAAGTTGCAAAAATGTGTTCAACTATCCCATTTTGAGGTTATGTCAAACCTTTGGATTTATTATATATTGTATTCTATACGTATTACACAGCAAAAAAAGAAATACAACGATATGATAATATCGCCATAAGTTATTGTAAAAATCAAACTCAGTATAGTGTTTAGAGGTTATATTACATCTTAGAACTATAATATTTTGCTGCTGTCATTATTTTTCAGAAGTGTAAGCCTTAGAATTAACAAAAGCGTGAAAAAAATAATCGGATGTTACAAAAACGTATAAAAACTAGAAATTTTACAAAAAAATCTGAAAATCTCCTCCATTTTGAATTTTTTTGGTTATGTCGTAGTACATTGCGATTTAATTTCATTTAAATCATATTTTAATACTACAAATGCAAATGCAAGTAGGTGATAAATAATCTGGAAAAACGATAAAAACATAAATTTTCTAAAAAATACCGCCATATTGAATCCACTATAATGAATTGTTTGATCTGCAAGCACCATATTTTAGCTAAAGACATTATGTCACCAGATCCAGACAACTAGCACAATCCTATGATTCCAGATCATGCCGAAAAGTGAGATACAAACGATATTCTATTTTTTTCAATTTTTTGGCGTTTCAGCCGCTATATTGAAAAAATAGCGCGTGAAAGCAAAAAATGAACTTCAGATTCGGAAAGGGTTTTACATCTATAGGGTATCGAATGCCGGAAAAATCTATAGACGTTTTCTGTCAAAATTACTACAATGAAGAAAAGACAAAATTTAGGTCATTTTGGGACGAAACAGATTACTTAGATTTCAACTTAAACTCTATTTAAACAAAACAAACGCATTGTTAGAATAGAGTTTAAACTTGAAGCCAAGTTTAAACTGCTATTGGAAAACCGGCCCTTTATCTCACTTTAACTTATTGCACCAGTGCAGCTAAAAAAAGAACAGACAATATATTGACATCACTATATATAACTACACTGATCCTATTTATGTTAGGACTCCTAGTCCCTCACCACGGAACTCTTGATTGATGACATCAGAAACAAGAAAATATATGTACAAAATTCTTGCATGCTATTTTTATATAAAAAGATATATAAACGAAAAAACACTTCAGATCACTTGAACATACTTACGTAAAATTTTCCGAAAACTATCACGTTCTCATGACAGTCGATAAATAGTCGTAAAATTATATAACGTTACACATACAATCTTCTTCTTTAACTTATCTTTTTTTCATGATTTGGTCACGTTAATTTTACGATTATTTATTGGCTATCAAGGAAAAAGGATAGTTTTACAAGTTTTAGAGCATTTTACAAGTATGCTCAAGAGATCTAAAGTGTTCTTCTATTCAAATGTTTTTATTTGAAAATGGTAAGAATTTTCAGCGTGTTATTTTTCACTTGTGATGTCACGATCTAACATGATTGTGGCAAGTACTCAATAAGCCGATTCTGTAACCTTAGAACGATGATATCATTAGTGTGTCGTTGCGCAGCTTTTCTACATATTATTTTTTTACATATACACTTGCTCAACGACAACATAATAATAACGAAACTGTCGTTAAAAATTATAGAATCGGCCTATAATAATTAATTAATTGCTAGAAAACATGATTTACACGCAGGTACATACCTATTAATTTTATCAGCGAAATTACTAATTTCATATTCCGTAATGCCATCCAAAGCCAGTAATGTTTTTAATATTACGACAACGAAAGCCATAACACGACCTTCATAATTAGGGATGTAGGACTTTTTATCAAATTTCATCTTTGGAGGAGACAAGGCCACTAATCTTTCTCCATACAGTGATACGCCCCCTATAAATAGTATTACATTTCTATATTTCCTTTTACGCATATATCGAGTTTGTTAAAAATTAACTGTTAGTGACATATTTATACTTGGTAACTCTAATTCGATACAATATCGGTTGATAAGCGGTAAAAAATTTGGGCATATTATTTTTGTAACTCCAAGAAATGTCGCCATACTTCCTATTATCCTTCTCATACCCTTATGTGTTATATAAGTATCCATAGTTCGTGATAAGAAATTCAGATCACTTTTTGTTAAAGTCACTTCAGGAGGTATTAAGTGATCTAATTTATAATAGGATAAATGTCCTTCTCGTGCATATCTTAAAAAGAAAAAAAAAAAAAAATATATATATATATATACACAA
>NW_022639511.1:1150336-1161455 GCF_010583005.1 Odontomachus brunneus | reverse complement strand
ACACACACACACACACACACACAATGTGTCTAACAATTAAAGACACAATACTCGTGCGCAGGTAAAACATATTAAAGTGAACAGAAAAGTTCTTTATTATTTCGCAAAGTTCGCAATAGTTATTAAAGAATTAATTAAAGAATATTAGTGAATGAATATATGCGGAAAGCAGTAGGACAATATCTATAAGCACAAATCTGAATGTAGATGTCTCAAATTTGTTGACAATTTTCTAAAAGTAGTAGATAGAATATGATGCTGAATACATTGCATGCATATTTGCCGTTACCAGATCAGAAAAAAATTTTAAACATTCAGTTTCTTCAGTCTGTCCTGTAAAACTTGTCCCACAGCTTTAGGCACATTGATTTATCAATTTTCTTTAATTAACATCTCAATAATTATTGTGATTATTTGCGAAATAATACAGAACTTTTTCGTTTAATTTGATAATCTCTTCTTGCACACGAGCATTGCTATGTCTCGAATATACTGTATAAGGATCTCTGATAATTCGCACCTACTATTTACATAGAGTATTAGTATTTTCCTTATGGAAAAAAGAGTCAAAAAGTCATGAGCAATTTTTTCCTACTTAATAAATAATCATTAAGTAAAATCCAATCAATTAGCACCAACTTTTAAGCGGATGCACGTTCGTAAATCACGTTCTAGATTTTGTATTATATTTTTTATAGAATCATATCATAAAAGTTATTTAAGACACCTTACTCACCGCGGGTGTTGGATTCTGACATTAGAGACGAGAAATAAAACATTGAAAATTCTTGCATATTTTCAAATAGAAAGATATTTGAATAAAAAATTAAAAAAAAAAGACATTTCAGATTGTTTAAGCATATTTGTAAAATATGTCGAAAACTAACCTTCTCCCTTAACAGTTAATAAATAATCACAAACGTGACAAAATCATGAGGAAACGTATATTAAAAAGGAAAGGCGCATGTCACATTAATTTTATTGACCGCCATTTATTGACTGTCTAGAGCAGGGCTCGGCATATTTTGCCCATTTCGTCCATCTCGGGAGCTGCGCCTTTTATCTCCCTTTTGCCGCGCAGTGGGCCTCGCAAGTGACGGTCGTGCCTCTAAGCTTGGAACTGCGACTAGCCGCGACCGTCACTTGCGAGGCTCGCCGCGCGGCAAGGGAATCAAGGCGTAGCTCCCGAAAATCGGCCGAAATGGGCAAAATGTGCCGAGCCCTAGTCTAGAGGAAAGAATAGTTTTCAAAGTATTTTACAAGTATGCTCAAGTGATCTTAGTAGTGTCCTCTCATGCAAACATCATTGTATTTGAAAATAACATGTAAAGACTTGGACACAAGTTTTTTTACTTCTGATATCATGAATCAAGAATTTCGTGACATCTTAAAGAACAAATAATCTTTCTACACATGAGATATATATGAAAAATACTAACAAGTCTGTTATTTTTAAAATAATATTCAAAACTATCTAATAAAAGATATACGCGAAGAAATAAAATATCTGTAAATTACCTTAGCATGTCACCTAACTGTATAGGATTATTATGGATCCTTAAAGACAAATATAAGATTGCCCATAATTTCATAGGTGTAATTAATTCCGGCCCTATTTTATACTGACTAGTTATGTAACTTGTTTTAAATTTATTGCGTTTATTTCGTGGTACTTTCTTCGCTATGCTTTTTACTTTTTTTGCTTCCTTTCTAGCAGAAGAATTAAATTGTACCCTGTAAAAGAAGTGTTGAGAAGATGCCAAATAGCATGTAGTACAAAACCTTACTTTATACCTTACTGCTTGTATACTTTTTTATAGTTTATACCTTCCATAGTTTTCAGGCCGTCCTGTGCTAGACTGCACACTATATACACTTTGATTAAATCCACTAAGTGCATCTCCTTCTGAACTTGCTTGTGATTGCATAAACCTATCATAGTCAGCAGTACTCATAAGTTTCTGTAAATAGGAGATATTATGTTTATAATACAGAAATCTGTTTTTACAATGTGTCACAAATTTTGGGACAGCTAATTATCTAAAAAATTACTGCTATACTGGAAAAATTCAAACAAAAATGGTAAGATTTGGAAAAATCTTTAATGGCACATAAGGAGCTAGCACGGATGTTTTAGTGCTATTAAATACTAATATAACTTTAATATTAATATGATTGCGAGAGGATAAAAATGTCCAGTATGTCAAACGCACGTATCGAAATTTTCTCTTCGATTACCGTACGCGGAGAATCAACCTTCCATACTTAGACCGATCCTTGAGTCCCAATTTTAAATATATATTTAATTAAAATCCCAAACCCCCATTAAACCGAAGACTCAAATAGATTCCTTTTTTATATGTTGCGAAAAAACTGCCTCCGCCAGGACTCGAACCTGGAACCTCCCCACTTTGGGGTTTGGGATTTTAATTAAATATATATTTAAAATTGGGACTCAAGGATCGGTCTAAGTATGGAAGGTTGATTCTCCGCGTACGGTAATCGAAGAGAAAATTTCGATACGTGCGTTTGACATACTGGACATTTTTATTCTCCCACAATCATATTAATATTAAAGTTATATTAGTATTTAATAGCACTAAGACATCCGTGCTAGCTCCTTATGTGCCATTAATATTTCACTATTAGTTAACTCTATCAAGGAGCGTTCTATTATTTCGGAAAAATCTTTAAATTGGTGATATTTATTTGACCTTAAAATGACCTCAAAAAGTTCTGTAAAAGTCAATTTTAAAGGAGGAAGTGCAATTTAAGTCAATTTTTGTCTATTAAAAGTAACATTAATGGAATATAAATTTACATTATATGGGTTATTTAATATATAAAAATAATAATTAATATCACTAGTAGCTCGTGGGAACATTTTGAAAACTGCCTTGTTATATAGCCAAGTGACTTGCTGATATGAGTTCTCTAATGATATAACTAATCCTGTGTTTCTGGCTTACTTCCCATTCGGTATTACAAAAACTGTTACAAATACGATTCACTTCCTTTTAGAGGATTTTATATGAATTTAGAAGATAATATAAATGCTAATTGCATATAAATCAGGAAGGTAGAAATGAAGACTCCGCGTTGTCACCTCGTATATTTATGAACTGCGAATCCTCTATTCTCGATTAAGTCTGGGAATAAGAGTAAATTACAATTGAAAAAGTCTGTAAATATGTTTTAGAAACACTAATATATCAATAAAATATTATTATAATTGAAATCGTAATGATTAAAATATAGATAAGGACCTCACGTCACTCGTAGATTTAATGACTCAAAACACTTTCTACTTTTCATTATATCTGGTAGGAAAAATAACTAAACATTGAAGAAATCTGTAAATATCTCAGAAACCCTTTATTTAGTAATCGAAGTATGTTATAAATTATAAGTCTCTTTATTTTAGCTTTATAAATTTTAACTTTAATTATAACTTTATAAATTATAACATACTTCGATTATACCCAGATAGCCAAACCTGCGCGAGCAGATTTTGCGCAGAGTCTATTAACAGTATCTGTGACAGAAAGACAACAGATTGCACGCAGTATCTGTTTATCAGATTCTGACGACAGATTGGAGATAGTTTGCTCGCAGAATCTGCTAACAGATTCTAACGGCAGCAAGATCTGCGCGCATTCTGCTGCCAATCAAAGCCTGTTCAGCAAACTCTATCGACAATCTAACAGCAGATTGGGGACGCAGATGTCTATGGATTCTGCTCGAATCTGTCACCAGTCTGACGTCTGCGCACAAATTGCTTACTGGGTACTAAATAAAAGGTTTCTGAAATATTTGCAGATTTATTCAATATTTAGTTATTTTTCTTACTAGATATAATGGAGAGTAGAGAGGGTTTTGAGCCATTAAATCCACGAGTGACACCGTGAGGTCCTTATCTGTACTTTAATCATTACGATTTCAATTATAATATTATTTCATTGATATATTGGTTTTCCTAAAACATATTTACTGACTTTTTCAATTTCAATTTACTCCTATTCCTAGACTTAATCGAGAATAGAGAATTCGCAGTTCATAAATATACGAGGTGACAACGCGGAGTCTTCATTTCTACCTTCCTGACTTATATATGCAATTGTCATTCATGTTATCTTCTAAATTCATATAAAATCCTCTAAAAGGAAGAATAGTGAATCGTATTTGTAACAATTTTTGTAATACCGAATGGGAAGTAAACCAGAAACAGAATTAGTTATATCATTAGAGAACTCATATCAGCGAGTCACTTGGCTATATAACAAGACAGTTTTCAAAATGTTCCCACGAGCTACTAGTGATATAATTATTTTTATATATTAGATAACCCATATAATGTAAATTTATGTTCCATTAAAGTTTTATGTTCCATTAAAGTTTACTTTTAATGGACAGAAATCGACTCAAATTGCACTCCCTCCTTTTAAATGGAATCTTAACTTGTCTCACACAAACAAACGAGATTCTCCTACAGATTAGTTCATTTGGCAATCATATCAAACAGCAATGGTTAGATTGTTATTAATCATACTCTCTTCACTTTAGATGGAATTATATACACATATTTTTTCACATATGAATCAATTTGCTTTGTTATTCTGCATATAAAAGTACTGAAGTGAAGAGAAGTGAATGCTTTTCTCAAGATTTTTTATAGTTGATCCTAATATTTTTCAGTCTAAGATATGAATTGTCTTGTATTCACTTTTCGACAACTGCACTTAAATATCTTTGTATATAAAATGTTGAGAGAAATCGATTAATGATACTAATCTTTGCACCAGTGCATCAATAAAACTGTGAAATGCAACAAAATCTTTTTAATAGTTCCTTTATGATTTTTAATCTTTTGCAAATTTGCCAATATTTTAATCATCTCACATAAGGTTCAAAATATCTATTGTTTTACACTGAACATTTAGAGGTCGACTTTTTGTCAAGCAACAATTATAATAAGTATTATAAGATTTTTTTATATTTCACATATTTGCCATGTATCTAGATATGTTAATAAAGATATAAACTTGTAATAGTCACCTTTAAAAAAAAGTTTTATCCTATAGAGTTAACAACAATCGATTTCATATATTATTCTACATACAAAAGTATTTAGATGTTAAAAAGTGAATAGTTTATGAACTATTTTATATTTTGAACTGGAAACTATCAAAATTAAATATAAAATACCTGAAAAGTAATTATTTTCCAAAGATTTTACTCCAGTACTTTCATGTGCAGAATGACCAGAGAAATTAATTTATGATTGAAAAAAACCTATATAATCCTGTAAAAAATTAAAGTTAATCTCAATAGAGCATTTTCAGGTTATTCTAAGATCAAATATCACAAATTAATATTTTTAAATCCTATTATTTTTGTTTGAGACATTTTTCCAATATAGCAATAATTTTTTAGATAATTAACTATTTTAAAACTTTTAGCATACACTGTATATTAAATAATATTTAAATTATAGGCCATACTTTATTTCTATTTAATTCTCTTAAAGAACTTCCTTCACTTTGATAAGCAGAAGTTTTAGAACTTGTTACACTACCATCAATCTTCTTTCGTTTTCTAATTCTTTTCTGTACAAAAACTTTACCAGATATAATTTCAGCATCTCTGCAAAAATATATGATACAATCAATTGCTATTTTTATTATTGTATTAATAAGTATTTTTAATAGTAATTTTTATTATCGTATTATAAATATAAATGGTGCAATAAATAGGTGTATTTATATAATTTAGTAAAAACTTAATTTAGTTTAAACTTATCATGTTAAGAATAAATGATTTTTAAAGAATACAAATGATACAAACCTTTTTTTATATCTTCTAGCTAGTTTTGGCATAAGTTTCTGTTTTGTTGATGTAAAAGCTACTTCTAATTTCCCAAGATATCTTGCCCATAATTGTAATACTGTTACTTTTATATCCACAGGTGCACCAAGTTCAATAAGTTCATTTGTTAAACCAATCAAAATAAAATTATACAATTCCCACGACGTCCATCCGAGCTCTTTGTCTATACATAAGCAAATGTTAAACTTACATGTCATCAATAACAGAGATAATTGAAACTTGTTTGATTCTGTGAATATTATTTTTTTAAGTTACACAAGTTCTGTTTTAAAAAAAGAATAGCAAACCTATCCTGTTACGCCTCGCATTAGAAATTCTCATTTTCCGCAGTTTTGTAGTATCATCTACACGCACTTCTAATATCTGTTCTTTGATACCCTAAGAATATTTTATATTATAGCACATGTTACTTCGATACAATATAAACATTATTTATGAAACTTACCTCGTATGTACTTTGACATGTTGCACAAAAGAAATAACCGGACTTGTTATAAAAATCGCTACAACCACAGATACCGCACTTTTCCATCTTATTTTCCTGAAAATATTTAGTAATATTCAGTAACTGCACAAAATCAAAAATAATATAAATAATTTTACGTTTAAACTTTCAGGTTATGAGAGTCTGAGATCTGTACTTTTTAGCTACACTGGTGCAATAAGTTAAGCCAGCGGCACACAATAGGTTTGTTCGAGTTGCTTGTACTTTTCACACTTTTACACTTAATTCCCGTTGCACACTAGTGCATTCCAAACAACACAAATTTTCAAAAATACATTCTGAAGACGGAGTTTTCAAGACGGAGGGATGTCATCAGAATATTCTTAGGACGTCCTTTGAAAATGTCTGAAAATAGCTAATATCCAATAAGTTTATTCACATTAATTGAATTTTTTACACTTTCACACTTAGTGCACATTAATTCTTTATGGCTTCTGCACACAGGATGCGGTAATACTTGCCGCGCGGCGGAAGTCCGCGCGACAGCCAATCAATATGTTGTTTTTCCGTAAGAGCTAGAAGGTTATTACGGAAAGCAGTATATTGATTGGCTGTCGCGCGAACTTCCGCCGCGCGGCAAGCATTACCGCGTCCTGTGTGCAAGAGTCATTAGAGGTTATAAAAATGGCGTCATGTTTTCCGTTCGTGTTACGAATGTAAGTGCAATTCTGATACACTTTTCACTCTTGCTTGAGATCAAGTGTAAAAAGAATATCAAAATTGCAATTACACTCGTAACACGAACGGAACTCATGACGTCATTTTTAGTACCTCTAAAGAATTAATGTGCACTAAGTATGAAAGTGTAAAAAGTTCAATTAATGCAAATAAACTTATTGGATATTAACTATTTTCAAACCGCTCACATCTTCTAAGGACGTCCTAAAAATATTCTGATGACATCCCTCCGTCCTAAAAACGTCTTCAGAACGTATTTTGGAAAATTTGTATTGTATGAGGTGCATTAGTGTGCAACGGGCATTAGGTGTAAAAATATGAATAATACAAGCAACTTGAACAAACCTAAAGCCCATCTACAATTGCGTGAACGTGGATGTAAGTGGTTGTAAGTGATTACGACACCAATCAGAGTAAAGCAATCAGTGAATAAAACATTCGGATTGGTTGACTCTTACGTTCACGACTACGCTTACGCAATTGTAGAATGGGCTTAATGGGTGAGTTCTTTTATTCGCAACAGACACAACCCGATGCATCCGATGCATAATTTAATCGTTCTGTATATCCAATTGCGCACATCAAGTTGCAGATTGTATAAATTTTAACCGTTCTTTAATTTAAGTTGCAAGCAGAATTGTGCAACTGCTTGCAACTTTTATCATCCCAATTCAAGCGGCTGCCGAAAAATTGGAGCCTAATGGCTCCTGCACACAGGATGCGGTAATATTTGCCGCGCGGTGAAAGTTCGCGCGACAGCCAATCAATATGCTGCTTTCCATAATAATCTTCTAGCTCTTACGGAAAAACAACATATTGATTAGCTGTCGCGCGGCAAGCATTACCGCATACTGTGTGCAGGAGCCATGAGTTCCGAATGTGCAGGAACCTTAAGTACGAATTCGGTTCTTTGATGTGCAGAAAGTAGTTTCTTAGACAGCACACAATATTTAGGATAAATATTTATTTCGAATTATTTCTTAAAAATATTATATAAATATAATATAAATATTTTATATACATGAAGGAAAAAGTATCAAAATCTTTATTGAAAATATTATTAAAAATATTATTAAATATTATTAAAATACAGACTAAATATTTTATATACATGAAGGAAAAAGTATCAAAATCTTTATTGAAAATATTATTAAAAATATTATTAAATATTATTAAAATACAGACTAAATATTTTATATAATATTTATAGTAAACGAAAAATAAATATTCGTAGTAATATTTTGTAAATATATCTATTTATTATATATGAAAAAAATAAATGTAATT
This sequence comes from Odontomachus brunneus, assembly GCF_010583005.1. Classification (NCBI taxonomy): domain Eukaryota; kingdom Metazoa; phylum Arthropoda; class Insecta; order Hymenoptera; family Formicidae; genus Odontomachus; species Odontomachus brunneus. The sequence continues at coordinate 1,153,099 of NW_022639511.1, read as the reverse complement.
ATTTAAAATTATTAAATTAATAAAAAAATAAGAAGTTTAAATCTCAGCTATGGTAAGCAAATTTTCAAAGTACAATTTAAATTCAATTAAGTAGCGTGTGAAACAATAAAATGGAAATTTTAAGAAAAATTCAGGAAAAGAGAAAAATGTATATAAATGTATATATTTTAATAAATATTTTTATAATATTTATGAGATAAATATTTTTCATCTATTGAATCTAAGGTCACAAAAAATATTTTGTAAATATATTTGTAAATATATTTATGAAACATTTTGGTAAATATTCATAAAATACCCTTATAGAAATATCATACTAAGAAATACTGAAAAATTATTAGTGATTAAATATTACCAGTAATTCAGTAATTTTTTGGCCAGTACTTAATTTCTGGTGAATACTGATAATAAAATCACTGTTAAATATTGATAGTAATCAAATACTGAGAATTATTATGCGAAGGTGAAAAATGAGAAAATCATAATGTTTACAAAAATATACTTATATTCCTAATTTTCTCATGTCTTATAAACTACTAGATATCGAAGGTTGTCAACATATTTCAAACTTTCATGAATCCTCCTGCGATAATTTCGATCCCAAGCGGTGTATACCGCTGATATACCCATCCTTGTCCTGACCGCATTAAACTGTTGCTTAACCTGACGAACGGCGCGCACGCGGTGACTCTGATGACTCCAACGATGTTCTTACAATTCATGCTTATATAATGTATCCTTATAGTGTTCACAGTATATTATAACATACCTAGCAAACACCAAATAATAGTTATATAATTTTTACTTGTTGTTTATTGGATAATTTGTTGATAGATATTGAAACAATGCAACATTCGATATGCGATGAATATTGATGTAATGTAGTAAACCAGTAATAATTATTTTTACATTTTTAACAAAATGTTATAATGATTAATCCAACAAAAAAAATTAAAAAATCCAAGAAAATCCAAATTAAACAAATCGAATTACTAAATTTTGAGAGAAACTTTTAAAAAATATTATTTAAAACAATAGTGTTGTTTCATCAAATGACATGGTTTCCTTGAACGAAATAAAAATTTTATTTTCATTATTTTAAAAAATGATATTTCGTTTAAGAATATAATATTTTAATGAAATAAAAAAAACCACAAAATTAAATAAGTACGAATATTAAATTTAAAGAAAGTATTTTCTCCGAAAAAACGGTATAAGAAGTATAAAAAATATGCAATAAGACAAATTAATAATTGCCACTAAAGAGTGCTATTCTAAGTACTATTCTGTAAGTATTATTGATGTAAAACATTACTGAATTTGAAATACAAGTAACAAAAATAACTAGTAAATAAATAAAATATATTATATACGTAATATTTTTTTTTAATATTGCTGCAATATTGCTAAAGTAATATTGTAAATTAATGTCACTGCAAAGTCTCTGCAACATTGCACTGCAATATGCAATCTTGCAACGTTGTAGCAATCCTTTATAGAAATATCATACTAAGAATCATTGATAATTACTTATTTTCAGTATTAAAAATACTGGATAATAAGTAATTATCATTGATTCTTAGTATGATATTTCTATAAGGGGCAGCAAAGTCTGCGCAGTTTCTGTTGCAAATCTGCTGTCAAATCGCTACAAGCTCTGCGTAGTTTATGCTGAAAATGTGCAGTAATTATCCGACAACAAGCTCTGTCGCATATCTGGCGGCAATTTGGCAGTAAGATTTGATATAACAGATCCTGCATCAAGTTTGTTATCTATTTACCATCAAAAATTGATAGCAAGCTCTGCTCGAAATCTGTTCGCGCAGGTTTGGCTATCTGGATGAATAAATTTATAAAGCGCCTTAAGGGTTTCAAAATTGTCAGAGAAAATAAGTTCGTCGATATATAAATCGGTATAGCCCAGACGCTGTAATTCCAGCATTAGTTCGATTGTGTGAACATCCCTAAGAATCTCTACTCGTGCCTAACGCCGTCATTGGAAACTGATTATGTCGAGCTGTACGTCACTTCACGCATGCGCAGAAGGGCTCCTGTCATTTAGAAAATATCGCGAACTCCCAGCACTGTACACAGACAGAGACGCTTTGTCTATTTGTGTGACGATCCTCGTCACATGGATTCTAACACTGAACTCTGTATGAACCCCAGAAAAAATAACGTAAGCAATCGAGAGCCATGTAAATGTGTGTCTAAAAGCTATCGCACACAAATTGACATAACTGCATATGCATAGCATAAGACCGTATGTACCAATGAGCATCGAGTATTAAGTCGCCATATTGGTGTTCGATGCTTAATATTCGATGCTCATTGGTCCATACGATCTTATGCTATGCATATGCAATTATGTCAATTTGTGTGCGATAGCCCTAACGCTTTAGTTCATTGACATAAGAATAAACCGAACATAAGACTCGAGATCTGAAAACGTAAAACAGAGTTCAGCACATGTGACATATTTCGGCCGATTTTCGATTGAGATTATAATAAAAAGCGGTAGCAACCCATACAGCACAGAAGCTTGCAGCAACATTGCTACAACGTTGCAAGATTACATATTGCAGTGTAATGTTGCAGAGACATTGCAGTGACATTAATTTGCAATATTACTTTAGCAATATTGCAGCACTCCCTTATAGAAATATCATATTAAGAATCATTGATAATTACTTATTTTCAGTATTAAAAATACTGGATAATAAGTAATTATCAATGATTCTTAGTATGATATTTCTATAAGGG
>NW_022639511.1:1149474-1150141 GCF_010583005.1 Odontomachus brunneus | reverse complement strand
GAGATACGATTCGCGAGTGTCACGGTCGCACGTCGGCCGAAGGCATCTTTCTTTCCGCTGCCGCTTTCTGTACGCTGATTTGTTGAGACAAAATAATTAATTTCTCAAAAACTATTGCGAATATCGCAAAACGGCACAGGACTTTCTTGCTCACCTCAATCCGTTCTACGTTCTCACCAAGGGTCATCATGGGACTTCGGGACACCCTGTATATTAGAAAGCTGTTCTTCTATTGGATATCGAAAGTCGTACATTGGACATGGGATGCGGTGTGAATCCTGCATAAGGCCTGTTCTACAATACGTCGTATATCGCTGTCGTATGTTGAATTGCAGCCGATGGGCCAATCAGAGGATTTGTTTTTCGAAACGAGTTCTTCTTATTGGACCATCAAATGCGTCCCAATGTCTGACAGCGACGTATTGTAGAACAGGCCTAAAGACCATTCTACAGTAGCTGTAAGAATATGACTGTAAGGCTATAAGACGCGAAATGAATTATTTTCATTCGCTGACAGCTCACGTTACAGCCTTACAGCCATATTCTTACAGCTATTGTAGAATTAATGTGGCCTTAAAAGCAAACGCACAAACACATCCGTAACATGTTACATTACGTTAAAGCTGGTGGCACATAGAAAAACTTAAGCAGTAAAACGTAAGCAGTA
>NW_022639511.1:1148903-1149464 GCF_010583005.1 Odontomachus brunneus | reverse complement strand
CAGAAATATGACGAATATAATATAATATAATATTTTTTACTTATTTACTAGTCATTTTTGTTACATATATTTCAAATTCAGTAATATTTCACATCAAATAATGCAGTTAAATTCAAAATATACATTAAAGTGTTTTTCGATAATTAATATATTTAAAGTACTACATATATTATATACCCAAATAGAAATGCGTGATGATCATGTTTCATCACAATGTGATTTTATACTAGGTGCTTTCCAGTTGCGTTCTCTCCGTTACACAAAACCAGTTTATTGGTTGCATATTATCTTACAAGATATTTTAGTTAATATGTAACCAATAAACTGGTTTTGTGTACGAGTGTGTCAAGATGTGTTAAGCAATTGGAAAGCACCCACTATGACTCCAATTTGATACTTTTTCAAAGATTATTACGTGATATCATGACATAAGATGCACACAAATGATGTACAAATTATGTTGCAAATTCTTGACATGATGTTGATTATTATTATTAAATGAGATATTTTTGTGACATCATAACATCTCTACATTCTGAGGCGCATATGAACCCGTATCGA
>NW_022639511.1:1148741-1148893 GCF_010583005.1 Odontomachus brunneus | reverse complement strand
AACCAGTCATTGATTCTTCTTACGGTCCAAGACTCAACAACTGTGATTGGTCAATTTGTTTACTGCTTACGTTTTACTGCTTAAGTTTTTTTGTGTGCCACGGCCCTAAGTACTGACAATACAATGGCTATAACTGTATATAAATTTAAACT
>NW_022639511.1:1148585-1148731 GCF_010583005.1 Odontomachus brunneus | reverse complement strand
CTCTACATTCTGAGGCGCATATGAACCCGTATCGATGTCTATTCTTGTCCTCATGCTTGAAGATACATGAATACAATATGAGCTCAGAATGAACACATTTTCCTATCTAGGACGTTTCCCCATAGTCTTTTTTGCATAAGCAGAAT
>NW_022639511.1:1148462-1148575 GCF_010583005.1 Odontomachus brunneus | reverse complement strand
GGCCCTAAGTACTGACAATACAATGGCTATAACTGTATATAAATTTAAACTTAAGAAGCTGGCCACACACACTTTCCGTTAGGGTAAGTTTTTACTCAGCGCGTCACGCGTCA
>NW_022639511.1:1147957-1148452 GCF_010583005.1 Odontomachus brunneus | reverse complement strand
AGGACGTTTCCCCATAGTCTTTTTTGCATAAGCAGAATTATTACATCCTTATATAATGTAGTATTTAGTCTTGATATTATACTTTCACAAAAGAAGTTGTATTTATTATATTCTTTTTATTACTTCTACTATATTACTACGTCTTTTCAATTCACTTCACTTTTGGTGCATTCGCCTTGGGCGCTTTTGCGTGGTAAGCGTCATTCTATTTTTTTTCCCGAAGGTAATGAGTGATAAAGGTAAAATGACGTTTAAGCGTATAAACGCCAAAAGCGAATGCACCGAAAGTTACCCGAACTTACAGCACTGCCATCAACAGGCCTTATGCAGGATTCACATCGCGTTCGGTGTCCGACGTACGACGTCCGATATCCAATAAAAAAATAGTTTTCCAATGGAGAATTGAATTCTACAGGGTGTCCCGAAGTCCCATGATGACCCTTGGTGAGAACGTAGAACGGATTGAGGTGAGCAAGAAAGTCCTGTGCCGTTTTG
>NW_022639511.1:1147403-1147947 GCF_010583005.1 Odontomachus brunneus | reverse complement strand
GCATCGTCCGTTGCGTTACAACTTAAACCAATCAAATCGTCCTATTTTATTGAGTAACTTTACGACGAAGAAAATGGGACGATTTGATTGGTTTAACTCGTGACGCGACGGACGATGCGACGCGTGACGCGCTAAGTGAGAACGCACCCTTAGACTGAGTTCTTACTGAGCGCGTCACGCGTCATGTCATCTGCCAGCGTCATCCCAATTAGAGGATTTGATTGGTTAACTCGTGACGCAGGCAGACGACGCGACGCGTGACGCGCTCAGTGGAAACTTAGCCTTATGGCTCCTGCACACAGGACGCGGTAATGCTTGCCGCGCGGCGGAAATCCGCGTGACAGCTAATTAATATGTTGTTTTTCCGTAAGAGCTAGAAGGTTATTACGGAAAGCAACATATTGATTGGCTGTTGCGCGAACTTCCGCCGCGCGGCAAGCATTACCGCGTCCTGTGTGCAGGAGCCATTAGGCTGAGTTTCTACTTAGCACGTCACGCGTCGCGTCGTCCGAGTTAAGCCAATCAAATCGTTCCATTTTATTGC
>NW_022639511.1:1145461-1147393 GCF_010583005.1 Odontomachus brunneus | reverse complement strand
GCTATAACTGTATATAAATTTAAACTTAAGAAGCTGGCCACACACACTTTCCGTTAGGGTAAGTTTTTACTCAGCGCGTCACGCGTCGCATCGTCCGTTGCGTTACAACTTAAACCAATCAAATCGTCCTATTTTATTGAGTAACTTTACGACGAAGAAAATGGGACGATTTGATTGGTTTAACTCGTGACGCGACGGACGATGCGACGCGTGACGCGCTAAGTGAGAACGCACCCTTAGACTGAGTTCTTACTGAGCGCGTCACGCGTCATGTCATCTGCCAGCGTCATCCCAATTAGAGGATTTGATTGGTTAACTCGTGACGCAGGCAGACGACGCGACGCGTGACGCGCTCAGTGGAAACTTAGCCTTATGGCTCCTGCACACAGGACGCGGTAATGCTTGCCGCGCGGCGGAAATCCGCGTGACAGCTAATTAATATGTTGTTTTTCCGTAAGAGCTAGAAGGTTATTACGGAAAGCAACATATTGATTGGCTGTTGCGCGAACTTCCGCCGCGCGGCAAGCATTACCGCGTCCTGTGTGCAGGAGCCATTAGGCTGAGTTTCTACTTAGCACGTCACGCGTCGCGTCGTCCGAGTTAAGCCAATCAAATCGTTCCATTTTATTGCGTAACTTTACGCCGAATAAAATGGGACGATTTGATTGGCTTAACTCGGACGACGCGACGCGTGACGCGCTAAGTGGGAACTCAGCCTTACTGTTACGAAAAGTGTGTGGCCAGCTTGAGTCAACGTATAAAGAAATCCGTAAACTTAACATGTAAAGATCGTTCTTGCAACATTAGTTGCAAGCCAATCGCAAGCAGACGCAATTCTTATTGCGACAGTCAATCAGAAGCATCAATAGTGCTGATTGACGCTTCTGATTGGCTGTCGCAACAAGAGTTGCAATCGACTTGCAACTAAAGATCGTTCTACATTAGTTGCAAGCCGATCGTAAGCAAACGCAATTTTTATTGCAACAGCCAATCAGAAATCAATGTTGCTATTTGGTTGACGCTTCTGATTGGCTGTCGCAACAAGAGTTGCAATCGACTTACAACTAATGTAGAACGACCTTTACTGATGTTCTTGTAAGGAGCAGTGCTGCATGGTCGGGAAACTTTTGCTGTGTTCGCTTTGCGTATTTACGCACTTAAGCGTAATTCTATCTTTATCGCTCATTACCTGCGGGAAAAAGATAGAATGACGCTTACAGCGCAAAGCGCACAGAACGAACATACCAAAAGTTTTCCGATCTCGCAGCGCTGGTATGGAGGCTCTAATGGCTTCTGTACACAAAACGCGGTAATGCTTGCCGCACAACGGAAGTCCGCGCGACAGCCCATCAATATGTTGTTTTTCCGTAAGAGCTAGAAGGTTATTACGGAAAGCAACATATTGATTGGCTGTCGTACGAACTTCCGCCGCGCGACAGCCAATCAATATGTTGCTTTCCGTAATAACCTTCTAGCTGTTACGGAAAAACAATATATTGATGAGCTGTCGCGCGGACTTCTGCCGCGCGGCAAGCATTACTACGTCCTATGTGCAGGAGCCATAAGTCTATTGCCTGGTTTACATCGTGCACTTGATACGCGTACTAAATAGTAACTTTCCATTAGATAATCTTAATATTGACAATGCATATCAACGGCAACACATTCAATCAATACAATACATTTTCTTGATGAGTATTATACCAGCTTAATATACCGATGTTTATATATATCATCAATATTAATAGCAAGTTCGACTGGCTCTGGGTTAACTTATTCTGGGTTATTCAGCCTACGTTTATTAGTCGAACAGGTATTTATAAGCTTTATGATTGGCTAGTAGAGACTTATGACTTCATTAATCGCTCTCGGAGCGATTAACCCAGGGCCAGTCAAATACGCTATTGGCTCTTGCACACAGGAGCGATAATG
>NW_022639511.1:1141750-1145451 GCF_010583005.1 Odontomachus brunneus | reverse complement strand
GTGACAGCTAATTAATATGTTGTTTTTCCGTAAGAGCTAGAAGGTTATTACGGAAAGCAACATATTGATTGGCTGTTGCGCGAACTTCCGCCGCGCGGCAAGCATTACCGCGTCCTGTGTGCAGGAGCCATTAGGCTGAGTTTCTACTTAGCACGTCACGCGTCGCGTCGTCCGAGTTAAGCCAATCAAATCGTTCCATTTTATTGCGTAACTTTACGCCGAATAAAATGGGACGATTTGATTGGCTTAACTCGGACGACGCGACGCGTGACGCGCTAAGTGGGAACTCAGCCTTACTGTTACGAAAAGTGTGTGGCCAGCTTGAGTCAACGTATAAAGAAATCCGTAAACTTAACATGTAAAGATCGTTCTTGCAACATTAGTTGCAAGCCAATCGCAAGCAGACGCAATTCTTATTGCGACAGTCAATCAGAAGCATCAATAGTGCTGATTGACGCTTCTGATTGGCTGTCGCAACAAGAGTTGCAATCGACTTGCAACTAAAGATCGTTCTACATTAGTTGCAAGCCGATCGTAAGCAAACGCAATTTTTATTGCAACAGCCAATCAGAAATCAATGTTGCTATTTGGTTGACGCTTCTGATTGGCTGTCGCAACAAGAGTTGCAATCGACTTACAACTAATGTAGAACGACCTTTACTGATGTTCTTGTAAGGAGCAGTGCTGCATGGTCGGGAAACTTTTGCTGTGTTCGCTTTGCGTATTTACGCACTTAAGCGTAATTCTATCTTTATCGCTCATTACCTGCGGGAAAAAGATAGAATGACGCTTACAGCGCAAAGCGCACAGAACGAACATACCAAAAGTTTTCCGATCTCGCAGCGCTGGTATGGAGGCTCTAATGGCTTCTGTACACAAAACGCGGTAATGCTTGCCGCACAACGGAAGTCCGCGCGACAGCCCATCAATATGTTGTTTTTCCGTAAGAGCTAGAAGGTTATTACGGAAAGCAACATATTGATTGGCTGTCGTACGAACTTCCGCCGCGCGACAGCCAATCAATATGTTGCTTTCCGTAATAACCTTCTAGCTGTTACGGAAAAACAATATATTGATGAGCTGTCGCGCGGACTTCTGCCGCGCGGCAAGCATTACTACGTCCTATGTGCAGGAGCCATAAGTCTATTGCCTGGTTTACATCGTGCACTTGATACGCGTACTAAATAGTAACTTTCCATTAGATAATCTTAATATTGACAATGCATATCAACGGCAACACATTCAATCAATACAATACATTTTCTTGATGAGTATTATACCAGCTTAATATACCGATGTTTATATATATCATCAATATTAATAGCAAGTTCGACTGGCTCTGGGTTAACTTATTCTGGGTTATTCAGCCTACGTTTATTAGTCGAACAGGTATTTATAAGCTTTATGATTGGCTAGTAGAGACTTATGACTTCATTAATCGCTCTCGGAGCGATTAACCCAGGGCCAGTCAAATACGCTATTGGCTCTTGCACACAGGAGCGATAATGTTTGTCACGCGGCGGAAATTCGCGCGACAGCCAATCAATATGCTGCTTTCCGTAATAACCTTCTAGCTTTTACGGAAAAACAACATATTAATTGGCTGTTGCGCGGACTTTCGCCGCGCGGCAAACATTACCGCGTCCTGTGTGCAGGAGCCATATAAGATTATTTAATAAAAAGTTACTATTTAGTACGCATATCAAGTGAACGATGTAAGCCAATGGTCACATGGCTTATGACGTCCTCGCGCATGCGCACGGTCCGCTATTTTTCTCAAATCACTTTCATCACTGGCTTGATCATCAGAATGATGTTGGGGAAAAATCTCAGGATTACCTGGAACCACCAATGGGTGCTTTCCAGTTGCGTATACTGTGTTACACAAAATCAGTTTATTGGTTGCATATTATCTTACAAGATATTTTAGATAATATGTGACCAATAAACTGGTTTGGTACGTGTGTGTCAAGATGTGTTAAGCAATTGGAAAGTGTCCAATATTGAGAGAGAGAGAGACTGGCTCGGGCGTCCTCGGTCATTCATTGCAGATTGGAGACAAGTACTGGCCGCGTGGTCGATCCTGTATACGTTTGATATATAAATCCTAGAAAGATACAACAAGATGGTAAGAAATTAGAAATTATTATAAATTGCGGTAATTGTTTAGAATAATTATCCTCATCTCCGATTTTGATGAAAATAGACTCTTTAGACGCGTTTTTACTAAAAATAAAAGAATCTGGCCGAAAAAAATGTCGCTCTGTCTCGCGAAGCGAGATATTTATTGTTAAAGTTAGTCACATCCAGGGTTAAGAAATTTGTCATCTGAACGTAATGCGAACTAAGCTTTTCTCTGCTTTAATCAAAAGCATAAACTCTGTTATAAAGCAGAGAATAGTTCATACATGCTTTTCTTTGTTTTAATCAAAAGCATAAACTCTTATAAGCAGATAAAGCAGAGAATAGTTCATGTATGTTTTCCTCTGCTTTAATAATATACACTATTTTATAAAAGTTAATAATTACCTTTTTATGCGGATTAAAATTTAGATCTAACATTTCTTGAAAAAATAAATACATTTCTTAAAAAAAATAAATAGTGTTAATAAATAATCAGTGCATCTAAAAAGGACAGACCCCATAGGGCACGAGTGCGTTGTTGAACGTATTTCAGTGCAAGTCTAGTTCGCATTACGTTCAGATGACAAATTTCTTAACCTCGGATGTGACTAACTTTAACGCTAAATATCTCGCTTCGCGAGGCAGAGCGACATTTTTTTTCGGCCAGATTCTTTTATTTTTAGTAAAAACGCGTCGAATGAGCTTATTTTCATCAAAATCGGAGGTGAGAGTAGTTATTCTAAACAATTATCTAAATTGCAATTGAGCGATTTACTCTTTTGATCATTCAATACTTGCTTGTAAAATTTAAATATTTTATAGTGAAACGCTGTTTCCTAACCACATGTATATTCTAACCTAAAAAAGTCCCGGCCTAGCCGCCGTTACGACGACGTATTCGAGCAAGTTCGGACATTAAACTAAGATTTTTGGAACGTGCCTTGGAATCTTCCTTGGTTTACTTCTCATTAAGATTGTTTCAAACAACCTTGTCGATTCTATAATCTTTATTCTTATATTGACCTGGAGTGGTGTTGGAGAGATATGTCTCTTGAGAATTCCTGTAATCCAGATACTGAAGGAAGGAAGTATACTTTAACCTCTAGTGCAACATCTTGTAAATATATTTTTATTTTAATATATTATGACATTCTTGACTGAAAATAAGCTGTAGATTTCTGAAGAAATACTTATCGGGAACCTAGGTTGTTGTTAATAATTATTTTTTAAACTTGCCTCATATACATATGAGATTTCGGATCTGAATGAGTCTGTAGCACTTATTATAGTTGTCATTTGAAATTTGTCTCACATGAGATAGTCAAATTTTTATTCTTTGTTATATTTAAGTTTTTCAATAAAATTATATGTGTGACATCTATACTTGTAATTGCATGATTCAATTGAAAAACTCTCATCTAACTTTGAATTAAAATTTAAATATCTTATAATAGATAAGAGATAAGTTTCAATAACTATTAATACAGACCTTAGGGCTAATTGTTCCAACTTCTAAGGTAAGCTACCTAACAGTTAAATCATATTTAACTTTGTTTTTTCTTCAAATTGGACAAAAA
>NW_022639511.1:1141354-1141740 GCF_010583005.1 Odontomachus brunneus | reverse complement strand
CATAATGCTTTTCTCTACATCGCTTCGTTTTAATACTACAGGGTACAAAATAGGAATTTGTGATTTTAATAAAAAACAAGCATATAAGTGGAAAAATTAAATTTATTTCAATTACACATATATGTTTTAATCTTCAAAAAACAATAAACAAAAGAATGGAACAAAAATTCGAAATTGATTAGCTCAATTTATAATAAATGTCTCGATGACATCGTCGAAATTCGGGTTAACATATTCGGGCAGCATATCAGGTTCAAAATATTCCTACAGTCTTCGAGCGTGTGAGACAATCAATGTTTCGACGATGTCATTTTTGTGTTGAAGCAAATGGAGGAATTTTTGAAAATTTATTATAAATTGAGCTAATCAATTGCGCATTTTTGTTC
>NW_022639511.1:1138329-1141344 GCF_010583005.1 Odontomachus brunneus | reverse complement strand
AATATTGACAATGCATATCAACGGCAACACATTCAATCAATACAATACATTTTCTTGATGAGTATTATACCAGCTTAATATACCGATGTTTATATATATCATCAATATTAATAGCAAGTTCGACTGGCTCTGGGTTAACTTATTCTGGGTTATTCAGCCTACGTTTATTAGTCGAACAGGTATTTATAAGCTTTATGATTGGCTAGTAGAGACTTATGACTTCATTAATCGCTCTCGGAGCGATTAACCCAGGGCCAGTCAAATACGCTATTGGCTCTTGCACACAGGAGCGATAATGTTTGTCACGCGGCGGAAATTCGCGCGACAGCCAATCAATATGCTGCTTTCCGTAATAACCTTCTAGCTTTTACGGAAAAACAACATATTAATTGGCTGTTGCGCGGACTTTCGCCGCGCGGCAAACATTACCGCGTCCTGTGTGCAGGAGCCATATAAGATTATTTAATAAAAAGTTACTATTTAGTACGCATATCAAGTGAACGATGTAAGCCAATGGTCACATGGCTTATGACGTCCTCGCGCATGCGCACGGTCCGCTATTTTTCTCAAATCACTTTCATCACTGGCTTGATCATCAGAATGATGTTGGGGAAAAATCTCAGGATTACCTGGAACCACCAATGGGTGCTTTCCAGTTGCGTATACTGTGTTACACAAAATCAGTTTATTGGTTGCATATTATCTTACAAGATATTTTAGATAATATGTGACCAATAAACTGGTTTGGTACGTGTGTGTCAAGATGTGTTAAGCAATTGGAAAGTGTCCAATATTGAGAGAGAGAGAGACTGGCTCGGGCGTCCTCGGTCATTCATTGCAGATTGGAGACAAGTACTGGCCGCGTGGTCGATCCTGTATACGTTTGATATATAAATCCTAGAAAGATACAACAAGATGGTAAGAAATTAGAAATTATTATAAATTGCGGTAATTGTTTAGAATAATTATCCTCATCTCCGATTTTGATGAAAATAGACTCTTTAGACGCGTTTTTACTAAAAATAAAAGAATCTGGCCGAAAAAAATGTCGCTCTGTCTCGCGAAGCGAGATATTTATTGTTAAAGTTAGTCACATCCAGGGTTAAGAAATTTGTCATCTGAACGTAATGCGAACTAAGCTTTTCTCTGCTTTAATCAAAAGCATAAACTCTGTTATAAAGCAGAGAATAGTTCATACATGCTTTTCTTTGTTTTAATCAAAAGCATAAACTCTTATAAGCAGATAAAGCAGAGAATAGTTCATGTATGTTTTCCTCTGCTTTAATAATATACACTATTTTATAAAAGTTAATAATTACCTTTTTATGCGGATTAAAATTTAGATCTAACATTTCTTGAAAAAATAAATACATTTCTTAAAAAAAATAAATAGTGTTAATAAATAATCAGTGCATCTAAAAAGGACAGACCCCATAGGGCACGAGTGCGTTGTTGAACGTATTTCAGTGCAAGTCTAGTTCGCATTACGTTCAGATGACAAATTTCTTAACCTCGGATGTGACTAACTTTAACGCTAAATATCTCGCTTCGCGAGGCAGAGCGACATTTTTTTTCGGCCAGATTCTTTTATTTTTAGTAAAAACGCGTCGAATGAGCTTATTTTCATCAAAATCGGAGGTGAGAGTAGTTATTCTAAACAATTATCTAAATTGCAATTGAGCGATTTACTCTTTTGATCATTCAATACTTGCTTGTAAAATTTAAATATTTTATAGTGAAACGCTGTTTCCTAACCACATGTATATTCTAACCTAAAAAAGTCCCGGCCTAGCCGCCGTTACGACGACGTATTCGAGCAAGTTCGGACATTAAACTAAGATTTTTGGAACGTGCCTTGGAATCTTCCTTGGTTTACTTCTCATTAAGATTGTTTCAAACAACCTTGTCGATTCTATAATCTTTATTCTTATATTGACCTGGAGTGGTGTTGGAGAGATATGTCTCTTGAGAATTCCTGTAATCCAGATACTGAAGGAAGGAAGTATACTTTAACCTCTAGTGCAACATCTTGTAAATATATTTTTATTTTAATATATTATGACATTCTTGACTGAAAATAAGCTGTAGATTTCTGAAGAAATACTTATCGGGAACCTAGGTTGTTGTTAATAATTATTTTTTAAACTTGCCTCATATACATATGAGATTTCGGATCTGAATGAGTCTGTAGCACTTATTATAGTTGTCATTTGAAATTTGTCTCACATGAGATAGTCAAATTTTTATTCTTTGTTATATTTAAGTTTTTCAATAAAATTATATGTGTGACATCTATACTTGTAATTGCATGATTCAATTGAAAAACTCTCATCTAACTTTGAATTAAAATTTAAATATCTTATAATAGATAAGAGATAAGTTTCAATAACTATTAATACAGACCTTAGGGCTAATTGTTCCAACTTCTAAGGTAAGCTACCTAACAGTTAAATCATATTTAACTTTGTTTTTTCTTCAAATTGGACAAAAACAGACATCATTTAACTGTTAGGTAGTTCACTAAGAAGTTGGAACAATGGATCCTTAAAGTAAGATCTAAGTTTTTCATTTGAGGCATATGATATATGTAACATCAAATTTCTAGTCACAATTTAATTATAAAAAGCATTTAACTCTAAACTCAATACTAAACACGTTACATAAAGTCTAAAGTATGTGATTATTAAATCCTAAAAATTTAGCGTTTATCTACATTATTCTATACTCAAGAAGGATTCAACTAATACACCTAAACTTTACTAAATTGTACTGTTTGTTATCACTTGAAGAAAACTTACATATTAAGTTACATATTTGGCATTTGATAAAAAAGAGGGAATAGAAAGATTACAAAATAGTTCAGGAGCTTATAAAGCTTCATAGCTTATAAAGATGTTTTATATAATATATAGAATATAAATATAAATTATAATTATTATATAATATATAATTTGATATTTATACATTTTATATATACAGGGTGTTCGGAAAGTACCGGGACGCCCGAATATCAGG
>NW_022639511.1:1137857-1138319 GCF_010583005.1 Odontomachus brunneus | reverse complement strand
ATTAAAATCATAGAATTCCTCTTTTGTACTCTGTAGTGTTTTGTACTCTGTAGTAAACAAAGCGTCGTAGAGAAAAACATTATTAACAAAAGATGTTTGTTTTTATGTCCTCTATTTCCCTTCAAAGTTTGTCGGTCTAATTTTTTTACACCCTGTATATACAGGAGGGTGAGTCATTTTAATCGAACCAGGCAAATATCTCGAAAAGTATGGATGATACGGAGAAATATTTCAAACAGAAGTTGTATGGTTCGGAAGGGGATATAAGATGGTGCAATTGGCTTGACCCTGGATAGTCGTTTGAAAGTCACGTGAAGGTCACCTTTAATTTCTTAAATACAAACTTCCATTTTTCATTGCATATTCTTGTAGCTTACCTCGAGAGCTTTCCAAAATACTATAATAAAATATGTTTTCATTAAGTATCTTTCGAGTTAAAAGGCTTCAAAGTTACAATATTGT
>NW_022639511.1:1137207-1137847 GCF_010583005.1 Odontomachus brunneus | reverse complement strand
TAATTTCTTAAATACAAACTTCCATTTTTCATTGCATATTCTTGTAGCTTACCTCGAGAGCTTTCCAAAATACTATAATAAAATATGTTTTCATTAAGTATCTTTCGAGTTAAAAGGCTTCAAAGTTACAATATTGTTGCCATTAGCATTGGTACCCAAGGTGTTCAACCGATGGCTGAAACCTTTTGAATGTTATTCAGGGCCATGACCTTGACAACATTTGTCAAGGTCAAGGCAATTGGAGACTGTTCTTAATATTTTCATTTCTTCAAATTTTACAGTAAAAACAAAAATAATAATTTAAAATCGTGGGGTAACATGTGGAGTCCGATTGACTGTAAAGGATCATATGAAGTTCACAAAAATGGACGTTTCCATTTAAGACATTGAAGGTGACCTTCACGTGACTTTTAAACGACTATCCAGGGTCAAGCCAATTGCACTATGTTTCCTTTCGGGCCATATAATTTTGTTTGAAATATGTTTCCGTATCTTCCATATTTTTCGAGATATTTGCCTGGTTCGATTAAAACGATTCACCCTCTATATGTGTGTGTGTGTGCGTGTGTGTGTGTGTATACATATATGGATATATATATATATATATATATATATATATATATATATATATATATATATA
>NW_022639511.1:1136433-1137072 GCF_010583005.1 Odontomachus brunneus | reverse complement strand
ATATGTCGTTAATTTAACTAAGATAAGTAAGATAATGGAGTTAAATAATTTAACTTAAACACAATGTTTTGTGTTAAAATAGTAAATTTCGATACACATGATAATTAAAAGTAACTAAATATTATTGAAGTCAAGAAACTGATTTAAATTAGACTCTCAAATATTAAACAGTGTACGGGCCGCGTCTTCTGTTTGGTATCACACCGTGACCATCGCTGATTCGCCTGAGCGAGAGAAGAAGACAGAACGTCATACGTCTGTCTCCTTGTATTACCCGTTGCCCGACGTTCCGAGCACACACGTATTCGGATGCACATATGGAGCGATGTCTTTCACTATGTTATCAAACGACCGAAGTCTCTGCGTTTTAAGCCTGTTCATTTAAACACAAATTCTCGCATTACATTATCAGCTGCTTGCAATATCCGACAGCGACATACGACGTAGAATCAGAGCTGGGAAATCTTGCCCGGGCGCACTGGCGTTTTACTCCTTCCACTTCTCATACCGAGATATTTCTGTTCGTCTGTGTGACTACGTTCCCTCGGCCGAGTTTGGCGCACCGAGCGAGGGAATGACATTCTCTCTCTCGCTCGGTGCGCCGAACTCGGCCGAGCGCGCGTAGTCACACGGACGGAC
>NW_022639511.1:1114282-1135185 GCF_010583005.1 Odontomachus brunneus | reverse complement strand
TATATATATATATATATATATATATATATATATATATATATATATATATATATATATATATTTCTTTCCTAGTCTTTATCAACAGCACGACCAATTATAACAGTGTATACCGACAAACACGAAGTATCGGATGATATAATTTTACTGTCCTCTGTTTTTAAAGCTCCAATTCGGCCTGATGTTGTGACCTTTATACATCAACAAGTGTTCAAAAACAGTAGACAAGCTTATTGTGTCTCGAAAGAAGCTGGTAAGTATTCAAAAGCATATATAATTTTAGACTGAATTTTTATGTAACAAATATTATGTAATAATATCTCTATAAATTGTGATGATAATTTGGTCCGTGTTACTGAATAAACAGTGATTATTTCTTATAACCATAACTGATATATTGTCGATCCTGATAACTTGTGATCATCTGTGCAATATTTCAAATATAAAATTAAATGTAATTTTTATTTCCCAGAGCATCAAACTTCTGCTGAGTCATGGGATACTGGACGTGCAGTAGCACGTATACCTCGTGTACGTGGAGGTGGTACTCATTGTTCTGGGCAGGGTGCCTTTGGAAACATGTGTAGAAGTGGATGCATGTTTGCACCTACCAAGCCATGACGATGTTGGCAGCGTCGTATCAATATTAACCAGAAACGTTATGCTGTTGTCTCAGCCATTACTGCTTCTGGTGTGCCTGCTCTTGTTCTAAAGGTAGGCCTTTCGCAAATAATATTTTTATATATTTCTATTTTTGGGAGGAGGGAGGATATTTTAGTCTTGTGTAATATATTTCGATCTGTGTAACTTATTTGCCATTGATTAGTTTTCCAGTAACATGACAATTTGTAGAGATTTGTGTATTTCTCGTAATCATAAAAATATATATATATTGCTATTTTGTATATATTACAGGGCATATGATTCAAAACGTTCCCGAATTTCCCTTTGGTTGTTTCTAAGAAAATTGAGACGTACAGCAAAACTAAGCAAGCTGTGGTTTTCTTGAAACATATCAAGGCATGGAATGATATTCAAAAGGTAAATTAAATTCATGTTGTCAGTATGCGCACCAATGAATGTCCGCATCTTTGCTAAAAATATTTTAGCTTGGATGCTCCTGATAGGTGCCAGAAGAAAGATGGTATTCAGGCGTTCTTGTCTAAGTGATTAATTCACTAGAAAGGGGTATGAATTGCCACACAACTTGTTCCAACTTAAGATGCTAAAGCTGAAAACTACCGACAGAATATTTTCCTGTAAAATTTATGTCGTATTGTACAGAATTAGAAATGCTTTTACGCAATGAAAGTCTACGAAAAAAAAAAAAAAAACGAATAGTAGCATTGTTCAGTATGTGAAACGAAAAAATAATTTTAAATTTAAAATCTCAAGCTATCAGTTAGCCTAACATAATATTTATTTAACACATATTTGCCTAACATAAAAATTTTGTAGCATATATGTATAAAAATGTTGATGCTCCAAACAGAAACTTGTTTTCTACACATGCGTAGTTAGCTTTTTCATTAAATATGATAAAATAATATAGCACACATTTATGTAAGTTCATGTACATAATTTATATACAAAAGACAAAGGATAGCGTGATTGTATTAGTGATCGTATTAGTTATCATCTCTACGTTATCGACATTTTTTAAGGCTTCTGGCTAGTCACTGCGGCCATATTGGTTGATGACGTCAGAAGCGAGAAATTGCACACGAAGTTTGCGCCCGAATCATTGCAAAGTAAAAAAATATATTAAAGTGACACTTGCAATCGGTCCTACACACTCGTAAAATGCTCAGGATAGTGTTCATTTCCCGAAATAACCTTTACAACATTGCTAAATATACGTGTGAAAATCGGCTTATTTTGATAGGAGATCAGCTGTGAGACTCTGTGGGGAATATGATAAAATAAATACTATTATAGTTAAAATATAAAAAGCACAGTATCCGGAGTATCTTGACACTTCCGCAATTGTGTTATGTGATATAGCACTACAGTCAGTAATAACGCCGTGATTCGGACCGAAAAATTTAGGCTATTATTGCACATACACATATACATACATAATTCGCTTTATACATACGATGAACGAAGTTCTTATTCTCACTGATGGCTGTGTCGCCACCGTCAACGCAGATTTCTCACCTGACTAGCCAGGAGTCTTAAGTTTAGTCATCGACTTCAGCATCCTCATAAGTACTTTTAATCATAAGTCTTTTTATTCCAAATGTTAATTGTTTTTATTGTGAAGTTATTTTAATTTATTATCTACTCTAGGTGTATAAATCTCAAAGATTCCGCGCGGGAAAAGGTAAAATGCGTAATCGCCGACGTATTTAACGACATTGATCACTGATTGTTTATGTAAAAGACAAAGTAAGCAATTTTTTTGCAAAGTAGAATTATTGTGAATGTAAGTATAACAATCTCGTTTCTAGGGAATATGGAAAGCATTCCACAACATTCCTGATGTCAATCTCATGAATGTTAACAAAATGAGTATTTTGAAATTGGCACCTTGCCGTGGTCATGTTGGGCGTTTCATGATCTAGACAAAATCTTCGAATAATTGGACGCTCTTTGTGGTGCTTAACGAAAAGAGGCGCAACTTGAAAAGGGATACAATTTACCATTCCCCAAAATGGCGAATACAGATTTGTCCCGTCTACTGAAATCAGAAGAAATTCGTAAAGTTTTGAGGGCTCCTAGGTAGGGATGGGCATCGATAAACAACATTAATATTTGACATCAAATAGTAACATCGACATATACTATTGATGTCCAGTTAATATCAGTTACAAAACATCGATGTTTTTTTAATATCGAAGATTTTTAAGGTTCAATAAGAGCCAAAAGTCGAGTTTAGCTTAACGGTATTTTCTATTGTATCTACGCTTTCCCATATTTTGAAGAAATCAAATTTTTTCAATTTTGGAGAATCATATTTGCTCATCAAATGTTTTTTACAGTTTTGCTTGTTGTATTTCAAGTGTCGCAAGTGTACAATCTGTAGTATAGCACGTGTGAATCTGTATTAACCGACCAATTAACTCAACGCACAGTGAGCTAGGAGACCAGTAAAACTGGCCAAAATTAATATTTTTTAAAACATGTGAACATATGTAACACCGTTACGCTTGTGTAAGGTTCTCGGCATCGCTCATTCCATTTCGAATGTCAAAATTTTGAAATTCAAAATGGCGGATTCATATGGCGGATCAAAATACAAAAAGTGGCTTGGTTTGGATGAAACTCAGTACTTATGGGTTTTTGGGATCGCAGATTATAAATCTGAATTCAAAATTTTGAAATTCAAAATGACGGATTCAATATGGAGACAAATATCTATTAATTATGTCCAATTTGATATGAAACTTGATATTTGAAGATTTTCGATGTGACTGATAACGAATTTAACACTAATAATTTTAAATTCAAAATGACGGATTCAATACAGTGACCATAAAATAAAAACATGGAGTTTCGTAATTGAAACGCCTGCAGTTTGCCTACATTTTACATTAAACTTTCGTGTAAAAAATATTAGAAAAAAGCTTTCAAAACCATATGAAGATTTCAGTATAAAGGGTTTGAGGTCGCTGAATCCGAATCTGATATATTTTTAAAATTCAAGTTGGCGGATGCAATATGGTGGATCGAATGCAAATAGTGACTTCATTTGGATAAAACTCTGTAATTGGAAGTTCTTCAGATGACTGAATACGAATTTAAATTCAAAATTTAGAAATTCAAAGTAGTAGATCCAATATGGCGAAAGAGTCAATCAGTTCGAAAGTTTTAGTTTTGAATACGGATTCGAATGTAGCGACCACGAATATTTATCAGTACCAATTTTCACGACGAGCGGAACACCTTTAGCATTTCTGTCCGCCATTTTGAATCCGACATTTCTAAATCCTGTGTTCAGATTCGAATTCAGTTACCTCGAAAACCTACCAATAGTAACTAACAAACTAAGTTGCATAACGATTAGAGCATTTTTAGCATTTCCATCTGCCATTTTGGATCCGCTATTTGGAATTTCTAAATCCTAAGTTTAGATTCGAACTTAGCGATCTCGGAAACCTCTAGGTACGAAATTTCATGACAATGGGAGCACTTTTTGTCTTTAGCCATTTTCTTAGATCTGCTGACCCATTGTGCACAGGCATGAAACGTGTACGCAGTATCTCGTGAATATTTCCATTTGTGGATGGTGGCAATTGGTGGCAGCTGAATTTATAGAACACATATAGACAAACTCCACGGTATCTCAAATGTAGAAATATGCGGCTCGCGTAACTTCGCGTAACTTTTGTTGCAAAAATTGCGGTAAATATTCAGAAATGTATGCGTATAATGTTCCGCCATTTTGTCTGTTTTCTATTTTTGCACTCTGCACATTATTATAATGATTTATCTAAGTATAACGATGGATCAGAAGCAGTTGCAGATTCTTTATTTGCTGTAATACAAAACTAATAAAATATTGAAAACGTTAAATCACTGGTACAATGTATAATATTTAAAGTTTAACTTGTTGCCAAATAAAAACCAGTTGATCAAATTCAATAAAATTTGAAAAATAGCTAACTTAATGTATGTAGATAACGATAAGACTTTTAGGAGAACTCATCTCCGGAATCGACTTTTGGCCATTTTTTGAGGTCTGCTGGCCTACTGTGCAACGGTCAAATTGCATTGTTCAGTTGCTAAACTGATCCTTGTAAATAGTCGATTCCGTTGAGTTATTCGGTCGGTTAGGTTAACTTACATTAGTGAAACCGGGCCTGTTTCTAAGGACTTGTATCTACGATATTAGAAATCGGTGCGAGTTTTAGATCCGAGAAAAAAACAACCAATTCATTTGCAGCTTTTATGGAAAGGTGATAGTTTTATTGGTTACACGTTTCTCGGATCGAGATCTCGGACTGATTTTTAGCATCGTGGACATAAGACTTAACAAAAATAGGAACATCGAAGACAACACATCGATAAAATATCGCTGTAACGTAACTTGCAATATCGATGGCAAAACATCGAAATATTAATGAGTTAACATCGATGTTTTCTAAACATCGATGATTTTTGCCCATCCCTACTCCTAGATAATTGCTCAAATGATTATTTTATGTAATGTCATAGTCTCCTTCCTCCTTCCCCCTCTCTCTTTCTCTCATTTACCCACTCACCTAAATATCCAGTAATCATCTTAAATATCCAGTAGTTTCTCTAAATCATGATGATATTAAAAGTCCGTGTTACTGAATAATAGTGATCAGATTTCAACCATGTGGCTGATTTATTATTAACCTTTATTTCAAGGTAGTTACTAGTGATATGTATTGTATTTCAAAGGAAATAATGCATTTGTAGAAAAAAGGTGATACGTAAGTTTAAGAAACTCAATCCGTTGACCAACACTCGGGATATGCTGCGTCTTAACTCATATGCTGCGGTTCTAAAGTGCGCTGCAATCTTAATCGCGCAGAAATGTCAACATGAGAAGGATATCCTTCCGAGAAACGAGGCGTGAGTGTATATTTTTGTTCACTTCACAATTGTGAAATGTGTTGAATTTGAAATCCTAATATTATCCGATTCCGTATTTCAGATTGATTTACTGAAAAGTTCCCCAGCTGTAAAGGCCAAGAAGTTTCAGGAAAGGAAAGGAGAAGAAAACAACTTCTAACTGCCAAAGCAGCTAAACCAAAACATTGAAACAAATAAATTGTATGAATACTGATATTACAGCTCGAATAATTCTATTATTTGACAATTCTGTTAATTTTATCCGTACTATAAATTCTATGGTATAATTTCTTTTATTTTTTATGTCTATAAATATGAATTGCATTTAGCTATATAGAGATTATGCGCAGAAAAGTATAAAATGTATAGTCGTCAACGTATCTGCAACATGGACGTAAGAATACATGGATAGAGCGAATAATCGCGGAGATCAAGCCCAAGGGGTGAGGGGAATGACTGTATGTATTGTAATACATTTTAGTAGTTGATATATCAAAATGGTGACAGTAGCTGTTTTTATACATAATAATAGATACAAAACTGTTGTATCAATATGGCCGCAACCATGTAATCCTCTTGCCCTTTAGGCTTCACAGCCCTTCGTTTATAATTGCACTTTTCGCTCCGTCCATGATCTGCAACGTGAGCCTCTGATTATGTGCAGATAGGATAAATTAAATAAACGCGACGTTTTTTCAAACTAAGAATTTATACGACTATAAAAACTAAGAACCTGTAGGAAAAGAGGAAGGAGAAAGCCGAAGTAGCTAAGCTGAAGAAGCTTTATTCCTGCAAAGAAAATTGTTCCAACACAAATTAAACCCGAAATAGATACCACGGCTGCAAAGACTGTTGTATCGAAAGTTAGAAAGTGAAAAGGTATTGATGATCTAAGTTGATCCTATAATTTCTACTTAGCACTGTATAAATTTCCAATATTAACATGATACAAAAAATGCATAAAATAATTGGGCAAGATGCCTAGTTGGGGTAAATTCCGATG
The DNA here is from genome assembly GCF_010583005.1 of Odontomachus brunneus. Lineage (NCBI taxonomy): Eukaryota > Metazoa > Arthropoda > Insecta > Hymenoptera > Formicidae > Odontomachus > Odontomachus brunneus. The sequence continues at coordinate 1,128,638 of NW_022639511.1, read as the reverse complement.
AATATTTGTACAATATATTTTAACGAACCAATGACGTTATGATAGCTTTTTCGGATTTTTAACCAAACATTAAAATAATTAGTAAAAACAATAAATTAAAACACAAAGTATGAAGCAATTTATAGCAATAATTTTATATCGATGGGAAATTTTACGCTGATTTTCTCGATATTAAAATATTTAAATTATCTTAACAGAAAAGCAAATTATATTTTCCGAATATACTTACCAACTAAATATATTTACTAACATTCGCCAATTAAATGGAACATTACTGTCGAGTTTATTATATCCCAAATGGACATGTTCGAGAAGCGATGTAATGTACAAGAAATATTATGCAGATATTACTAGTACATTATGTATATCTAAAGTTCATTCAGCATGAGTTTAACATATTCGAATAATCATATGTTGAAATGTTATGTGATATTTGGAATGTTATTTGCTTAGTAACATTTAAAAAATGTTTTATCTCATGTTTTTAAAATACTTGGATATTTGGGAGGCAATGTTATTTTATACTGTTATTGTGTTTTTTTTTTAACAATTATAAAATATGCAGAAATATTATTTCGGAAAAATATACACAGAATGAGTGTTTCAAAAAATAAGCATAATGTTTCTTGTTTACTGAGATATTTATAACTTTCACAGTTGCATTTCGTGACTCGGTAATTTGTTTTGTTCAGCATCGTCTTTGGCATTAAATTCTTTCTCGTTATTTTTCTAAAATAAGTAGATTTTTTTAATAATGTAATGGTGAGTGAGAAAAAGAAAGACGTACATATCGCAGCTTTATCTATAGAGATTAACTCACTTCATTTATCGGTTGTGATTTCGCAATATACGTGAGGAAACTTTGGTTGGTTTCTTTCTTATCGATTGTCTGCAAATACTTTGCTCTTGCTTCTAAAACTTCTTCTAGTTGTTTTTTGTGTCTCACCGCTAACTCCAAAGCTCTGTATTTTGGAAAATACAAATAAATATCACGAATTGTTTACTTTATAAAATATAGACAAGAAAACAAAATAATACGAGAAACTATATCTCACGTGAAATTAACAATCTCAAATTTATTATAAAATATACTTAATTAATGCTCCTAAGGATTCTTCATCGCGGAACTTTTGATTGTCAGAAATGAGAAAATATAAGCTCAGAATTCTTGCAAAGAACATATTAAAATAAAAAAGATTCCTCTGAAATAACGCAATCGATGGAACACATTTAAAAAATAATCCGGACACTTACTTTTTACGCTTTAACAATCAATAAATTACCGTAAAATAAACGTGACATACAACTTTTTTAATTTATGTTTACTCATGATTCTATCACATTAAAATGTTATGATAATTTATTAATTGTTAAGCAAAAGGAGAGTGTTTAGACTATTTTATAGATCTGTTTGATTATAAATGTTATTTTATGAATATACTTTTTTATTTACACGTATTTTGCAAGAATTTTAAGTATGTATTTCCTTGCTTCTAACATCATAAGTCCAGATAGTTGTAACGAAGAAACAGGAACATTACATTAAAATAAATTTGTTAATAACAATAAAACTGATAGTTTTACTTCCTGTAATTTTCAACATATGTGTAATTAAAGCCAGTGGCGTAGCCAGGGGGGAGGGGCTGAAAGGGCTGCAGTCCCTTTCGAAATTAATTTTCTGGGTTATGTTAAGCGTGAGAAAAATTTTTTCGAATGACCTGTTTTTTGCTCGTCAAAAATAAAAAGTGCAGCCTCCCCCAAAACTTTTCTAGCTACGCTACTGATTAGAGCTTTCAATCATCTCTAACGCACCTATTCCAATTATAGATTTCAATGTTAATGCGTATAGCTTCCTTAATTAAACCACTTTGTAACAATATACCTTCCGCAGCCAATAAATCGCCAGCTAACAATGCCATTTCTGCATATTTTTCTGTAGCATTAGGCAAAATCTGCAAATTTCTCATACAAATTTATATGCACACGCACACACGCACACACACACACACACATTGGCTCTTAATTAATTTATATTAATCGATTAAATTCAACGTATAAACGCTCACCTTAATGTATCTAATATAATCAACCTTGTCGAATCTATCAATAGCTGCATAAGCTTCCTCCGCAGCATCCAATTCCTTGTTATCAGTCGCTATAACAGCCATGCAAGTCCATAATATCTCATTCTATTAGAAAATAACGATTTTTCAAAATACAGAACAATTTTGTGCTCGATAAAAAAATCATAGTTTAATCATCAAATGTTACCTGAGCTATACGACACAAGGAGAGCGCTTCCTTCAATCTTTTGTTCAATACGTGTTGATGCAAACTCGTAAATAAGGTATAAAAAGAGGAAGCAATAATAGCACCATCTCCGCGTCTCACTATGACCAGACCGTTACGAACACTTACGATACTAGGTTGTTTTCCAAATTCGCTGTCACAAGAATTTGAATGAATCGTCAAATTGAGGTATTTAAAACACCTCTAAAGGTTATTCTACAATTGTGCAAGTGGTTATAAGTAATTACAACAACCAATCAGAATAAAACAATCAATAAATAAAACACTCGGATTGATTGAATTTTACGTTCACAACTATTCCAGATAGCACACGATATTATAGAGATATCCCATGGACGTTCTTAGGACATTAGAACGTTCTTTAAACGTTTTTAGGATCTCTCCTGAGAGATTTGTGCTATTGAACAATCTTACGTAATTGTGAGTGGTCTTTAAGTTGAATATTTGCGAACAACTAATCATTGTGTGTGAAAATAATGGGTTCCCAAATAGTACAGAGAATTCAAAAGAAATTCAAAATAATTCAGTCGTATGTCACCAATTCTAAGTTCATTTTCAAAAGAATTCTTCAGAGTTCAGTTCAGTGAAAAGAATTCTTTTTCCATCTAAACATAAACTCTCTGAACTCATTGGTGACATACAACTGAATTCTTTATGAATTCTCTATGCTATTTGGGTTTCTGTCCAATTACATTTTAGCAGGAAAAGTAGCCAACAAAATCATATTCCAATAACCTGCGGAAGTAAATGTAGGCAAATTCTGTTCGCCAAAAGGTCTCAGATGAAAAACATATTTTGTCATGGAAAATACTGTGAGCATAATTCCAGTAGATATTCACCAACATTAATCAGTAGCCTACATGATAAAGTGGCGGTGAATAAAAAGTAGATCCGATGAAAGCGAATAAAATTAAAGAATTATGTAGTGTTAAAACGAATAATTAGTACCTGCTTTCCTTGTCTATTCTTGTCCGCCGTATCACTTTACGATCACTGTAATGAACACAATTAGGACACAACCATACAGACAGAGTGGTGTCCAACATTGCAGCCAAGACGTTTGCATCGGTCGCCCATGCGATATTTTGCGCCATTGCAGCTACAATAGATCAGTAAACAATTGCAACATTATTAGCAAGACTCGGAAATTACTATCCTTTGTTGCAGATTCATTCAGAATTTCCACTTATACTATCTCATACATAACACATATTTCAGACATACATATCTCACAAGGAAACACCGCGAACCCGAACTCTTTGATTGTGATATACTTTTGTGAGTATGTAGAGTAAATCAATACAAAAGTTTACTACAAAAGTTTAATGGTAAGTTAATGGTAAGTTAAGTGCTATAAATTGATATAAGCATAAATAAAAAAATATTTTTTACAATAAAATATAAAAAAATTTTTTACAATAAAAAAGATATTTTTTTATTTATGCTTATGTCAATTTATAGCACTTAACTTACTATTAAACTTTTATTCGAAACATTTGTTTCTATCTCCTTTAATCTAATTTAGAGTAATACACGAAAAAGTGGAATCGTCTTTTTTACTTTGTGAGTGTAAATCATACCTAAATAGCGATAGGGCACAAATGGAATATATCGTTATTCATGTATTGATTTATTCTATATACTCACAAAGGTGTATTAAAATCAAAGAGTTCGGGTTCGCAGTATTCCCTTGTCAGACATAACACAAATTACTAAAAGATATATTGAAGACATTCAAAAGACATTCTATTTCTTTTAAATATCTCTTAGACATTTTTAAGATGTTTTTTAGTATTGTGTGCTTGTCTGGGATGAATTGCGCAGAGTTAGTTGACAATTACTTAATTACTTAAGCTGAAAAGTTAATAACTTTTGACTTATTTAATTTTATATAAATTAATTTTTAACTTAAAATAATTATTTTAAAATGTTAACTTTAATTTATTAACCCTTTAAAATATCAATTTTTTAAATTGAATTTATTAATTTTTCTTATATAAGTTAAAATAATTCATCAATATCAAAATTCTTGCGGACTGTTCGTAATGCAGAATATAAAAAATAAAAAATAATGCTCGCTAGATTTTTTCGTTTCTTTAAATCCCAATTTCTCCTCTTTTGTGTTGAATTCTAAACATGAGAGAGAGAGAGAGAGAGAGGAAGATAGATATATATATAGTCTATATTTTCTTATAAAAAAAATAACTTTTTATTACTTAAACTTAATTTATGATTAAAAAATTAATTATGCAAAAAACAGGTACATTACTTTGCATACGTAATTTTTAATAAGTCAATTTAATAAGCTAATTTAATTTTAACTTTACTTTTATTTTTTAACGTAACTTTTGACTTAATTAAATTGATTTTATAAACCATTAATTTTAATTTAATTAAAAAATTTAACTTAGTTAAAAGAATTAACTTACTTCAGTATTATTCGGTATATTTAGCAATAAAATTTCTAAGTTTCATACCTATTTTACACACTCTTCCAAAACCTGTAGTTCTTATCGCAATTAAAAAGAGGTCTTTGTTGATATCTATTAGTGCCAATTGTCGATCGTTTATACCACCGATATGATTTAACGCCACCTGCGTCACGTTTTGTAGATGCGAATGTGTTTGACCTTCTGTTATTGGTTTGTTGTAAGCTACCTCCAAAATATGAAGCACTAAAAAATATTAAAACATAATAAGATAATAATTAAGAGATTAAATAAAAAATAATTAAGAGATTAAAGAATCAAGCATTTGAGGAGATAATGTAAAACAAAACTACAATGATACACTAAATACTCTAAAATGATAAGAAAACGTATTAAACGTGCTTTCCATCATATTCTATATATTTTATCTTACATTTCATGTTATTCTGATCTCTTATGACTAAAGTATCCGAGCACAATGATATGCAGGGAGGATAAAGAGGCTCTTGAGTAAGTCCCTTCCATTTTGGAGTACCCAGTAAACGACCTTGATAACTATACAATAACACAGTATTCCATTCCACAATCAAGAAATGTCTAGAACATTGCACACATATAATTAATATATAATGTGAAATTAATAAACATATGATTTCGTTATTATCATATTCAACTGTTTACTTTTCTGCAAGAAGTACGGCGGAGAGAGTATTACTCTTCAAGTTAAATATCGCTGGAGTGTTCCAATTTGTTACGGAATACACATGACACTGAGCGGGCGTAATGACGACCAAATGACCGAAGCCAAATTCGAGATGCACAACACGATCAGAGATTTCCAGCACTTCGCGAACTTCGTTACCAACTTCTCTGACTTCGATTACCTTTTTTCTTACTAACGTCGCTTCGTAATTATCCCATTCTAATCTTCTATAAACAAACAAAAATTATATTCTTTCAGTAAATATTTTAATTTTCGAAATCAATTCTCTGAAATTGAAATTAAATTTTCTTAGCAAAAATATTGACGTTTATAATTGTCCACGCTTGAATTGGTGTAATAAATCCAATTAACATTCTTCGCTTACTTTCGCTGAAGCTTACTTATCTATCACATGTCCAGTTAATAATTTTCCATTGCTGCACGCCATAGCAACTTGAGTGCTGTCGCTTGACCAAGCTATACTGTATATACTTCCGGTATTCAATTTTTCCATAGAATGCGTCCACTAAAACATAACGATAATGTAGAAATACCAATATATTGATAAGTCGTAAAAGATTAATATAACGAAGAATTTTGTTCTCATACATAAAATTTTTTAGTCCTTATTTGTTAGCATTTAATTAAGAGTACTTATAAAGCAAACAAATAAAATATTCACCCCATTTTTATCGCAAAATTTAACGGTGTTGAAGGATCCAACAGCAAAATAATTACCAGAAGAATAACACCAGCTAATTGCTGTCACAGGATGATCACCGACGCTACTGCTGTACAACTGATTACCGTTAGCGTCCCAAATCTGTCGAAAGTTTGTATAATTTTCATAAAAATTTCAAGCCTTTTTCTCCAGATACTCTAGTAAGTTACTATTTATACTATTTATACTATTTATACTGATATTTATACTGATAAGTATAAGATATAATAAGTAAATACCCACATGCACAAAATGTCACAGTGACATCACATTAACATTACTCTGTAACAATAAACTACGTCACAATGAAGTCACAGAGAAGACATAGTGACGTGCGAATGTCCGTTTTGTCATATGTGTGATATCACTGTGATATCATTATGATATAAAGAAAAATATCACAGTGATGTATTTGTAACAATGACGTATGATACTGGTTAAAAAAAAAATATATTTTGCAGAAACAATTGCAACTAGTCAGCTTATGTTGACTTTAAATATAATTTAGCTGTTTTATTTAATTTCTCACTATTTTCGCATCTGAAGATTTACTCAGTACTGGTCGGACACGAACTCGAGAGATCTCACAACACCTCCAGGTTCCTATTCTACTACCTTGCCTACTGCGCTATTTCTTCAACTCATACTAAGTGTGTTTTATTATCCCCATATGCTGAAGCACTAATTATACTTATAATATTATTTAGTACAACCATAAAAATAAACTATTTATAATTCTAATATTTCATATAATAAAAGAGAAGTTAGAGATACATGCATAAAATATTTATGTAAAATATGTTTACTTAGGTGTTGACATTACAAAATATTACAATTTAAAACATATTTGAAGAAACATTTTTAAAACGTTAAAAATAATGGGATAAGTTCTCTTTTTTTCATTAAAAAGATGTTTTTTTTAATGTTTTTTAATGTTTGAAAAAATGTTTTTATTTTCAATATTTAATAAACGTTTATTTTAACATTTAGAAAATATTTTTTAAATGTAAAATATTAACATTAAAAAAAATATTTTTTAATTGTTAAATGTTAACATTCAGAAAAACGTTTCTTAAATGTTAAAATAAATGTTTATTAAATATTAAAAAACAAAACATTCTTTCAAACGTTAAGAAACATTATTTTAATGAAAAAAAGAGAATTTATCCCATTATTTTTGACGTTTTAAAGATGACTTTTAAAATATTTTTTAAATGTTTTTTTAAATATTGTTTGCTCATTGGGTAACAGAAATAACTAGTAAATAAATAAAAAATATTATATTATATTTGTAATATTTTTTAAATATTGCTGTAATATTGCTAAAGTAGTATTTCAAATTAATGTCTCTGCAACACTGTACTGCAATATGCAATGTTGTAACATTATTCTTACATGAAAATATATCTATAAGAATAGCAAACTTATCTTTTTATTCGAAAAAGGAATTCATCTATAATATGGTAAATTAAAAGTTATCATAACGTCATTTTTGCAAAGTCATTTTGACGTCTTCAAACATGACGTTAAATACATGTCCTTAAAGGAAACATGACGTTACTGACCAATAATGACGACATATTGACGGTAAAATAACGACAGTTTGCTGCCTGAGTGATCTATACCAGTATATACCAAAAGTTATTTTACTTAATAAAATTATCAATAAAAATATTAACTTAATTATTATATTATAGTAGCTGTATATTCCAATATTATAAATAAATCCATATAAATATTAACTATAAATTAACAATAGATATAACAATAGATAGTATAAATATGACATTACTGTGACTTTCTAATAACATCACAGTGACGTCACAATTTTTCTGTGACATTCTGTGACTCTATTGTGAGTTTATTGTGATGTCACTGTGACATTTTGTGCTATGTGGGTTTATAGAATTACATACCTTGTATTTACAGTCTTCGCCACCAGAAACTATAAGTCCATTCATTTGACTCCAGCAAATAACCAGAATAAGACTGTCATGTGCATGCCACTGAAATTAATTTGTTTATAAACGTTACTACTTAAAATTCTTGGCTACTCATATTTTATTTATGACAAGCAGAGCAGTAAAATAATTCGGGCACTTTTCTTTTGTTCCATTAATCAATAAATTGCAATAAAATTAATATGGCAACGCAATCTTTAATCTATATTAACTTACATTTTCTTATTCTATATCTATATTAACTTACATTATCTATATTACCTATATTTTCTTATGATTTTATGACATTAATTTTACCGTTATTTATTAATTGTCAGAATAAAAAGAAAGTGTTTGGATTATTTGCATCTACTACATCCATTCAATCGACTGCAAGTGTTATTTTGTGAACATATCTTTTTATTTCAATTTATTTCGCAGAAATTTTGCGTGTATTTTCTTGCTCTTGAAATCATTACTCAGTCAGAACCATATGATGATTCAAGGTCGATTCGACATCGATGAGGATTAAATTAACATTGATTCAACGGCCATCGATTATTTTGACGTCGAATCAACTTTGAATCAACGTTATGATTCTGACTGGGTAGTCAAGAATTCCGCGACGAGTAGTCAAAACATCGTCTATATACCTCCGAAAAAATTATACATATAGATCCCAAACAGCACAAAATCTCCAGAAGATGTATGAGAGACATTCTCAAAACATAGGGACGTTTCTCAGAATGTCTTTAAGATGTCCTGTGGAGATCTGTGTATATGTGCTGTTTAAGATATTATTTATTCTTAAAAAAATATATAATTCCGCGAGAATTTCAATGGCTTTTCATGTAAGAATAAAGAAAGTTATAATATATACATATCCCAAGGAGCGTCATTGCGCGTATAACGCGCTTTTAATGCATATTCAACTGCATTAGCTTCGAAACCACATTAATTGTATGTTTAAAATGCACTCAAATTAATGCGATATTTACACATTTCGTAATAACAAGTTTTATAAAATGAATGAATAATTTTTTACGTGATACATCATCAAACCACAAATTATTGCTTGCTTGAACGAAAGATCTGTTCTTTTTCGTAAAATTTCCTAAACTGATGTATACTCCTAGTAAAGTCAATTCCTTTAGCAACTCAGGTCATCCTTACCAAAACATCTTTCAACCCTAGCCTTTCTAAAAAGATGCAGAGGCAACAACATCGTCCCAAAGTTCTTACAACTAAAAAACCATCTCGGCCCGAAGAAAGCAAACAGTATTCTGCAGAAAACCGCGGCCTTGCTAGTAAAGGAACCGATCTCATACACAAAAATGAAAGTTAGTAAAATCTCAAAAACTTTTCCAACTTCATCTTTCCTTAGCCTCAACCCTTTGACCAGACTTATGGCTCATACTGGACCACATAACGTACGAACAATCCCAAAACACTTACGTACAGTCATCCCAAAAATACTACAAACTAACCACAAGAAACAGTTACACCTCCTCCACCAAACACAGTAAAAAAACCTATCCAACAAAGCCTTCTCTTCAGAAACCATTTCCGCTCTCCACAAAGGATCAAACTTTGCAATAGCTCCAACTAAAATACCAAAGGAAGAAATAATCAGTCAGATAGAATCCTCCCTATTTCTACTTCCACAAGAACAAGCCAACAATGTAGGTTAACATACTACAGAAATCCAAACTACCAAAACAGAACCTGATCAGACTAGAACGGTACGCTTTAAAACAACTAAACCAAGATACGGACATCATTATCCTTCCTGTAGACAAAGATAACACAACAATAATAATGAACAAAGAAGACTATGACAAGAAAATACAGGAATTCCTCACAGACGATACCTACCAGAAACTGAAGAAAGACCCCACCCAATCCTTAAAAACCCAAACAACAAACCTTATAAAGAACAATATTCTCCCAGAAAAAAAAATCCTAATCCAAAAAAACGCAATATCTCCAAGACTATACGGCTTTTCCAAAATCTACAAAACCAACATATCACTCAGGCCTACAGTGAACGTCATAAACTCCTCAACATATAAACTGGCATGCTTTTTAATTAGTAAACTGGAACCTGTCAGCAAAAATACCCTCTACACGGTCAAAAACTCGGCGGACAGAAGATAAAAGGGATCCAATTTCAACCAAACGACATCCTAGTAAGTTTCGACGTATTATTCTTATTCAGGTCCCAATTCCAGATACCATCAAAATAATCAAGACCTCAAAACAAGGGGTGTATATCAGTTGGACACGGGGCAATTGGACACAGTCCAATCACAAGTCGCTGTTCCAAGGGACCCTACAAATGTCTCTAATCACACGGTGCTGTGATTGGCTGTGTCCAAATGCACCGTGTCCAAGTGCACCGCTCCCCAAAACAAGTCCTTTCCGATCTTATCCCCCTAATTGAACACTGTCTTACCAATATATATTTCAGTTACAATAATCAATTCTATAAACAAATTTTAGGTGCAGCCATGGGATCCTCAATCTAATCATAGCTAACATCTTTATAGCACATTTTGAATCCTAAGTCATCCTTAAGTGCCAGTTGAAACCCTGAATATGGCTCCGATATGTAGATGATATTTTCGTCATCTGGCAACACGGAAAAGAAAAACTCCAGGAATTTCTACATGCGCTCAACACACAACATTTCAACATTACCTTCATAATGAAAGTCGAATAAAACAACAGACTATCTTTTATGGATGTCCTAGTCACAAAAAAAGAACAGATGGCTCCTTGGGTCACTAAGTTTATAAGAAACCTACATACACCAACCGATATCTCCATGCCGAATAACATCATCACCCAGCTCAAAAACAATTCGCTAATACACAGAGTATTAGCTATCTGCGACAAGAACAGCATCCAAAGTGAACTCAAGGATCTCAAGAATACTCTTCAAAATAATGGCTACACGGCAACACAGATAAATAGAATAATCACAGATAAATAAAATAATAGATAAATAATCAGGAAACACCAAACCAAAAGACATCAAAATATATAGACTGAACAACTCCAAGGACAGACGAAAGAACGAAACTTCATCACCACCTTCCTTCCATATATATAGAGAATTACAGAAGTTGGCAGAATCCTGAAAAAACAATATCAAAATCATTTACAAACCACGAACAAAAGGACAGTATCTGAACAACCCAAAAGACAGATGACCTCCACTCCACTAGACACTTCTGGAGTATACAAAGTCCCCTATTCCTGCGGTAAAGTCTATATAGGAGAAACTGGGAGGATAGTGAGCACACGTATAAAGGAACAACAAAGCGCAGTCAAACTGAAAAATGTAACGCAGTCAGCATTAGCGGAACACAATCTAAAAAGCGGACATAAAATCCTGTTCAACGAAATAACAGTACTGGTCAAAACCAACAACTACTTCCCTAGGAAATATGGAGAATTCTTGGGAATTCAAAAGCACTCCAACAATCTCAATAAGGATAATGGACAAAAAATCAATTCTATTTGGTAATCCGTCCTCCCGGTTTTCAAAACATGATAGACAACAAATTTCCCACCACCATCCCCTCTACCAACGCCCCATATTTCTGTCTCCTTCTCCCCTCTTCCCCCTATGCCAACTACTATACAGGGTGTCCCATAACTGGTAGAACACCCGTTAGGGGTAGATAGGGGATGCAATTTAGAACTGAAAGTTCCTCTTCCATTTTTTGATCCGACAATTAGTTAACGAGATATTAATTAATTACGTCTGCCAATCCTTTAGAGCCCTGAGTGAGCGCTCAGGGATGTAGGACGCCGTGGGCTCCTCAAGGGCCCTGCTTGTCCATTTTTCTCCCCTTTTTGTACACACATACTAAAATCATTCACGATACTCAACTATCGACATGCAGAAAACATTCAAGTCACCCATGCACTCGAAGGAAACATACTACACATGACCTCCCCCTCCGGCACATAAAGTGAAATCACTCGGCCCACTCGCATTAAAAACATCCAAACTATCCATGCACTCATAACCGCACACAAAAACACCCATACATCACTCCCACAGATTGAAAACTTGCTATCCCCTAGCCTCGGTCAGACAGCCATTCACAAACCTACTCGCTCACTCATCCATATTTATTTCTCTGTGATACAAAAAAGGGGAGAAAAATGGGCAAGTAGGGCCCTAAGGAGTCCACGGCGCCCTACGGCTCTGAGCGCTCACACGGGGCGCTAAGGGATTGGCAGATTTAATTAATTAATATCTTATTAACTAATTGTCGGGCCCAAAAATGGAAGAGAAACTTTCAGTTCCAAATTTCACCCCCTACCTATCCTTAACGAGTGTTCTACCAGTTGTGGGACACCCTGTATAAAGGAAGACCTCTCAGAAGCAACTCGACATCAGGTCGTTCTTCCCTAATGAAGCGGACTAAAATGTTCGCGAAATGTTGGAATCAAACAAAGAAAAATCCATGCGGCTCAAACCTGGAAACTAAATCTAATATGATGTATACTCGTACAAAATAGTTAAAGTTTTTTCTTTTTAGTGAAGTGGCTGTATTAGTTTAAAAAATGTATGTACACTGGAACATAAGAATGGATGCTTTTTATTGAAAAACCCCAGTTGAAAACTTAATTGGGATTTCTACTGGATATTTCGCTTAGGTTTCCTAGGTGGATTTCCTAAGTGGGATTCCCAGATGAGTTTTCCAGATGAGATTCCTCACGTCAATGAAATGTCGATGTCACGAAATGCCATATCTGTAATTCAACAATATTTGTCATTGATTTAATAAAAAAATAATGTTAGAAGAACAACTCATCTAGCACAGACGCTTGCAGCAACATTACTGCAACGTTTCAATATTGTATATAGCAATGCAATGTTGCAGAAACATTGCAAAGACATAAATTCGCAAAATACTAGCAAACAAGATATGCGAAAAATATTTTTTAAATGCGCTGCCATAATGTGCATTAAATGCGAATTTAATGCGCTGCCATAATGTACATTAAACGCAAATTTAATGCGGGACAAATATACGCTGTAAATGTGCATTTACAATCCCCTTTTAATCTTAATTAAAATGCACATTTAAAGCGCATTGAATGCTCCTTGGGTTATATACATTATAATATATATAAGATGTTTCTTAACTACCCAACAACTTAGGAGTTGATTCTTTAAATGTTTTTATGAAAAGGAGTTTATATATGAACATACATATAGTTTTAAAATTTTATATTGAAACGTAAATATCTTCTAAACTCATTAGTTATAGAGATTATAGTTATAGAGATAGCAAAACGGGCATGAAAATTTGAAGGATAGTTTCACCTCTTAAATCTGCGCCATTGCCGATAAAAAAATATGGGTCTCTTATTTTTGATCATTCTATAAATATGCTAAGTTTCATCGGAGACACACACTTCGCGAATGTTCCTTGTTAGTAAATTTTTTTAGTCATTACTAAAAAAATTTACTAACAAGGAACATTCGCGAAGTGTGTGTCTCCGATGAAACTTAGCATATTTATAGAATGATCAAAAATAAGAGACCCATATTTTTTTATCGGCAATGGCGCAGATTTAAGAGGTGAAACTATCCTTCAAATTTTCATGCCCGTTTTGCTATCTCTATAACTTTTAGAGTATCTCTGGATTATCTCTTTAACTATTGGAGATAGAAAAAAAACTTTTTAGATAAAAGTTGTACGGTTTTTTATAAAAAATAAAATGGGCAAGATTAAGAAAAAAAATATCTTTAACAATTAACAAAATAGCCATTGATAGATTCAATTTTTAATTTTCCAAATTTATTGGAAAATGGATAAAAAGTTAGCATTTTTTATTCTGAATCCATCAATATATAATATTTTATATTTAAATTATATGGACATTAAGATATGTAAGCGGAAAGATATACCCCTACAGCACAGAACATTGAAAAAACGTTGATGAGACGTTGCAACGTTAAAGATAGAAGTGCGGGCGTTTTTTCTACATAGATATATATTGATTTTTCTATATTGATTACAAAATATTGCTGCAATGTTGAATATATATTGAACAAAAAGAATAATTTTTGCAACAATATTGGAGGAGCATTGAAAATTATATTATTGATAATATTAAGGAAAAATTTGTTATTATATAACAATATTAATAAAATATTAAATTTTATTATATATATATATATATATATATATATATATATATATATATATATATATATATATAT